>NC_137194.1:9488660-9646160 GCF_960531495.2 Zeus faber | reverse complement strand
ATATTACATTTATATTGCTGACGGCGATATGCATATATCATAATAAAATGAATATCTTCTTACGTAAATTCAAATATATAAAACAGAAACAGTTTCTGTTAGTTTCTGTTTTACAGAATCAGTTTCTGTTTTACGGAGATACAATTGCCTTTCTGCAAACGATTTTGAATTCTACCACGAACAAAGGCTATGAAACCGATTATTATTTCTAAAAGGTATACGATTTCACTGTAATATTTTTTCCCTAGCTGCTCTGTTTATGTCGTGTGTTTTGCTTCTGTTAAAAAACACAATCAATAATGAACTACATTTATTATTATTATTATTATTATAATTATTATTATTATTATTATAGTATGTCATAAAAATAATAATCTCAAAATAACTGACACAAAAGAGCACGCTCTACAGGATCCTCCTGGGAAATGGAGTTATTAAAGTTACGATTTTGATTTTGATTACATTTATTTTATCCGGAAAATACCGTATATTTTGCAAAGAACATATTGCGTTTTCTCGTGTTTTCTATGTCAGAAGGTTAAAACAAAAGACAACAACAAAAAAAACCCAAACAATTCGTTAGCATCGAGAACGTGTCGCGTCGATGAATTGGCGGGAACTACAACTCCCGCGATGCACCTCGCTCGCAAGGAGGCTGCGAGCCAGTCAGCGGCAGGTAAACAAACCCATTTGACAGGGACGGCGACTCGAACAAAGCTTCCAACGTCGTGTCGGCGTCCTGCATAATCCATGCCACGGGACATGTCAGTCGAAAAACAATCTCGTTGGCAGGCGAGGTTCTTTTAAATACATTGCTTGGCGTTTGAACGGATAGCGGCGGGAGACCGAGCGTAGAGCTGCTTGCACGATAGGGAAATTGGGGATCTGCGCATGATGTACTGCGGCGCTGCTGAGAAAATGGACGCGTTTGCTCTCATCCTGAGAATAGAGTCGCTGGTCAGAGATGTCGGTGGGGTTCTATAGCTAAGAGTGTCACCATTTATTTGTGTCCGAGCCGAAAACCGCAGACCTCGTCCGGCTCGCTGCATGATGGGACCCATCATGCAGGAGCGCTCAGCGTCCTCGGCCCTGAAACGCGTCTCCTCCAAGGAGAAGATCAGAGTGAAAAACGCCGAAAACTCGGGACCCGTGTCAAGGTAGGAACCAGCTCGTAGGTTCGCAGCGGCCGTGTGTGCGAGTGCAGTGACCAAATGCGAAGCCGCTGCCCTGTCCCCACAGCTCGAAGAAAGGAAACAAGGTGAAGAAGGCGGTGGGCCAGGTGAGGAATGGCCTCCCAGGGCCGGGTCAGGAGAAGGACTCAGCAGCAGCAACAGTCCACAAGGTGAGAGGCTGAGACGTGTGGCAAACGCTTTTAAGAGATAGGATGAACTAGTCACTTTTTAAAAGTGGTGCTCAAGTCTAGTAGTCTAAAAAGTGACTAGTAGTTTGGAAAAAGTGACTACTCACTTTGTAAGAGTGGCTAGTACTTATATTTTAGTTACTACTTTCTATTCCAACAGTTACTAGTACCTATTTTAGTTTTACTAGTCAAAATGTATTCGGTACTAGTACTCATTTATTAGATACTAGCAATTATTCACATTTTTAACTATTGTTATATTTTACTTAACTAATGTAATGTTACTAGTAACGATGCATTTTAAGTCATAATGAGAAATTACTCATCAAAACAACTTGTTGATAGTTCAATTTAAAATGTTGCTATTAAGAATAAAAATATTACTAGTAACCGCAAGAAACAGCACTTGTCAGTAATGAATAAGTACGAGTGCTCAACAAATAGGGATTACTTTTCTGTTGCAACATGTTCCTTTTGGTTACACACACAAAAAAGATTATATCCCCGACGCACTGAGGCGTTCTCCTTCTCCTCCAAGTTTTGGACGCTGCCGCTCTGTCTTCGCTGCAGGTGTGTTTACAATAGTATTGGGTCGTTCGCCAACGATTCATTCTTTGTGACCGAATCTTTTAAGTGAATGAAATGAACTGAATCCTTCCCCCAAACAATTTGTTTGTTTGAGTCTCCACCTTCAACCAAAAGCAACTGCTAGAAGTGGTTCGCCAACGAAACATTGAACAAACCTAAAGAACTGGCAGAAATAGTTTAGTTCTTGTTCTTTTGATTTGTTCATTGATTTGTTCTAATGCTGTGTTATTGTAGTTTGTACGCTGCAAACTGTGAGACATTATACCACGTTCCAAATTATTATGCAAATTGGATTTAAGTGTCTTAAACATTACATTTTTTGTTTTTCAATTAAACTCATGGATGGTATTGTGTCTCAGGGCTCTTTGGATCACTGAAATCAATCTCAGACACCTGTGATCATTAGTTTGCCAGGTGAGCCCAATTAAAGGAAAACTACTTAAGAAGGACGTTCCACATTATTAAGCAGCCACAGGTTTCAAGCAATATGGGAAAGAAAAAGGTTCTCTGCTGCCGAAAAGCCTCAAATAGTGCAATGCCTTGGACAAGGTATGAAAACATTCGATATTTCACAAGAACTTAAGTGTAATCATCGTACTGTGAAGAGATTTGTGGCTGATTCGTAGCACAGACGGGTTCATGCAGATAAAGGCATAATGAGAAAGGTTTCTGCCAGACGAATTCATGGGATTAAGAGAGCAGCTGCTAAAATGCCATTACAAAGCAGCAAACAGGTATTTGAAGCTGCTGGTGCCTCTGGAGTCCCGCCAACCTCAAGGTGTAGGATCCTCCAGAGGCTTGCAGTTGTGCATAAACCTACTTTTAGGGCCACCCCTAAGCAATGCTCACAAGCAGAAACGGTTGCAGTGGGCCCAGAAATACATGAAGACTCATTTTCAAACAGTCTTGTTTACTGATGAGTGCTGTGCAACCCTGGATGGTGCAGATGGATGGAGTAGTGGATGGTTGGTGGATGGCCACCATGTCCCTACAAGGCTGCGACGTCAGCAAGGAGGTGGTGGAGTCATGTTTTGGGCCAGAATCATGGGGAGAGAGTTGTAGGCCCCTTTAGGGTCCCCGGAGGTGTGAAAATGACCTCGGCAAAGTATATAGAGTTTCTGACTGACCATGGTACAAAAAGAAGAACCCTGCCTTCCGTAGCAAAATCATCTTCATGCATGACAATGCACCATCTCATGCTGCAAAGAATACCTCTGTGTCATTGGCTGCTATGGGCATAAAAGGAGAGAAACTCATGGTGTGGCCCCCATCCTCCCCTGACCTCAACCCTACTGAGAACCTTTGGAGCATCCTCAAGCAAAAGATCTATGAGGGTGGGAGGCAGTTTGCATCAAAACAGCAGCTCTGGGAGGTTATTCTGACATCCTGCAAAGAAATTCAAGCAGAAGTTCTCCAAAAACTCACAAGTTCAATGGATGCAAGAATTGTGAAGGTGATATCAAAGAAGGCTCCTATGTTAACATGTAACTTGGCCTGTTAAGATGTTTTTGATTGGAATAGCTTTTGATTTCAGTAAATATGACCTCATAATGTTGCAAATTCAACAAATGACCATTTTCAGTTCTTCACAACCTATAAAATTTTTGAAACTCTGTTGTGCATAATAATTTGGGACAGTGCATTTTGAGTTTTTTATTTTTGAAAAAAATACTGTTATCATTTGGAGGTTTGTTCAATAACATTCAAATTATACCCTAACGGTTGATGACTTGAAAATTATACTGACTGTCATTTGCATCTACTATTGAGGAAAATCAGAGAAAAATGTAATTTGCATAATAATTTGGAACACGGCGTAAACGTGCATGATCCCACTTACACTTAGCAACATTTACATTTAAGTTAAATTAAAATTGTTGTCAGGTTGAATTGCTCATTAAAATATTTTTATTTTATATTTTTATTTGAGATAGCTTAGATTTAAATGCCGTGTTGACTCAAAGTGGGAGGCAAGATTTAGAAGAAGAATCTTTAATTATCACACAGCACACCACACTACAACACATGCACACACACACACATGCTTTGGATGGTGGCCGGTGAAATGGTTCCTCTGCATTTAACCCATCCTGGCTTGTCCTTCCTCCGGGGGCACAGCCAGGAGCAGTGGGCAGCATTCGTTGACGCGCCCGGGGACCTGGTGACGAGTGTCCATCGCTGGTCAGACGATGTTGTGTGCATGTTTTTGGTGGGGGTCCTTACTGACGTAAGGTGGAGGAAACCCCATGTGAGCACGGGGAGAACATGCAAACTCCACACAGAAAGGCGCCCCAGGCGGGAATCGAGCCCAGGACCTTCTTGCTCTGAGGCAGTTAAGGAACAGGTGGCAAAGATACTTTTTCCTTTGATTGCTTGATAGAATATGAGTAAATCGTCATCGATGATAGAGGATTTATTTTTTTTAATCCACCTTGAACTGGGCCAAATGATGTATGTGTCCTTGGATCTATACTGGGACCCTCATGCCGTGCTTCACTTTCGCTGCCATGTTAACGATTGCCGCGGTTCTAACTGGCCACGCTTGCACGGCTGGCGGGCGGGCGGACAGCTCAAGGACCTGGAGCGAACCTTTGACCACATGCTGCGTCCACAATCTCATAGAATTACTTTGTATATGCACAATATCTGCATCATATCACCACGTAATAATGTTTTTCAACCTACTAATAGTTTTAACATTGTGATGACTTGTTTTAATACATATTATATTTTAATATAGGCCATAAAGAAAAGGGGAAGAGAGACAATCACCATTGTGGAAAGAATGAAGTGAAATAAAGTCGTCCATTTGCATATAACATTTTAGCGTTATAGCGTTTTTATAATGCTTCTACATACACACACATGTATATATATATATATATATATGTATGTGTGTGTGTGTGTGTGTGTGTGTGTGTGTGTGTGTGTGTGTGTATATATATGTGTGTGTGTGTGTGTGTGTGTGTGGATTCAACCTTCATCGAGGGAATTCGGAGTCTGCAGGGTTCCTTTTGAGCTATAATATAAATACATTATATAGAATAAAAAATCTTTACTTTTCACATAATTTCATTTGTAATTTCTCTAAAATAATAACAATTACATCAGAATATATACCTTTTTCAATAACACCTAACAACGTTATGTGAATTTACATTGTGAATACCAAATTATTTGCAAAATTACCTCCTGGACTGCAAAAGGCAGAACGCAAGCAAGAATTCCATCACTTTTCTCTGTCCTTCACGGAATGTGCTTGCAGGTCTGTGCTCTTGAGCGTCTGGCGTGTTCAGATCTGCTCAAATCTGTGGGCGCAATAAGCGTCTGTGCGCTTGCACGTCTGGTGTGTATGGGGCATCTAGTAGAACGCACTGTGGCACTTTTGCCTCCCACCCGCCACCCAAGTGGCCTTTCAGGGACCTCCGGCACAGAGACACAGAAGACGGGGGGTTGTAAACACCAGTTTATCGTAGAGAGTGGGCCAGCTGGAATTAGCCCAGGAGCATATCGACATATGTCATGACACGGGCTCCAGTCCTGAGTGTGTGTGGGGACGGGGGTTTTACCTGCTGCTTGTTAGACCAGCCACCGAGCAACGGGTATGCAGCCACTCTGATCCCAATCACGCAGATCCAGGTCAGGTGTGGCTGCTCAAACCACACCGTCCCCCCGCCACACGCACCTTCATGCATGCGCACATATATGCACGTATATTTTTGCCAGTATTCTTCTTCTTATTGTTATTATCATTATTAATAGTCTCAGTTAAGTAGCTTGGGCCGCGCATCGGGTGAGGCGGAAAGAGAGGTCTTCCAAAACTTCACCGGGATTCTCTCGTCCACTGAGGCCAAGCCGGCGAGCTCTGACAGCAGCTTGGCCTGGTAGGGCTGGAGTAGAGCCTGCGTGCTAATGGTGCAGGCCGCCTGCCCTGACACCAAGTAGACCTTTTTGGCCCCCGGCCTTTTCAGCTCCCAGCTGTTTGGCCACCTTGGTTGGGAGCGTGGGCTTCTTCCTCAGGTTGAAGTCTTGTCCCTGGGCGAGGCAGCCGGCGACCGTTCCTTTTAAGGAACAAGAAGGTCTGGTATCCTAGCTCCTGGGCGACGCGGCAGTCGGCTTGAGTGGGATCCGAGAGGTAAAGCAGATCTCAATGTGGATTCTTCTTACGGGAAGTACGGAAAGAGGAGGAAGCGGAAGTCCAGGCACAACATATAACTGCGGGGGCAGGACGGAAGCGCGACGTTGTCACTTCCTCTGCCTTTTTAGGCATGAATACAGAGCGTTTCGATTGGAATACGTGATCTGACGATAGTGAACGCCCCTTTGTATCTGCCTTTCATTTATCTTGTGCATAGAACACATTCTGTATAAGTTGTCTTTTAGGTTTTTTTCGGTTCTTGTTCATGTCGGATTGTGTAAAGCAATGCACTGAGCAATACAAAGTCAAATTCCTTGTTCACTGTACAAATAAAACCGATACTGCTTCTGATTCTGCTATCCTTACTGGTTAAACATTTTACCTGGATCACCAATAGAAGACATCGTATTTGTATTTTCTTACTATTATTTATTCACAGGGTACTCAGTCAAGAGGGACGAAGGTCAAAACTGGCAGCGCAAGAAATACAAGCAAGCCCTCAAGGTAGAATTTTAATATGAATTTCATTTTCAATTGTAATTCAAAGTTAAACCTCAGTTGCATTCCGCACATGTGCCTGTCTCTACAGCCCTCAAGAGGAGGGAACCATGACATCTCAAGCGTACAAGCAGTCTTTCACACGTAGGAAGGAGGAAAAACGGGAAATGCAGCGATTGTCAGCGTGCTGCAACGAAGTAGACCAAAATGGCGGGGGAATGGGCAAAAACAGACGCGCCCTCTCCCTGCCGCTCTCGCCGATCTCCGGTCTGCGGCAGATGCCAATGCAGTCCCCCGCCCCTACTCCAGAGGCGCTACAGCACCACTACAACCAAAAGGAAGACGATTCTGACAGTGCCAGTGACCTGTCGGACTCTGAGCGGCTGCCGATCCTCCCCTCCCCCTGCACGCCCTGCAGCCCCCCGCACCTCAACCTCAGAGCCGAGGTCATTAACACTAATGACTTTCCGCCAGACTTCCCAGGGCGGTGTGTTGCCCTGGGGGAGGAAGAGGAGACAGAGAAGCCCGCCTACAGCTATCCAAACTTCCTCCCCCCCCCCTTCAACACCTGGAGCCTGCGCCAGTTGGCGATGTTTCTTCACACGGAGGGCCGTGGGGCTCCCCGACCCAAGCCTGTGGGGCACCTGGAGAAGTATCTGGAGAGGCTGCTGCAGCTGGAGTGGCTTCAGATCCAGACGGTGCAAGCGGAGAGCAGCCGTCCAACTGGGAGCCGTCCAAGGCAGCTGGGCCTCTCATCTGCCACCACTGCCCATCCGCCCCGGCCCCACACCGCTCCCCCCACCCGACTCAACTCCCCCAAAGGCCTCCGACACAGCCAGCGAGCTTTCCCCTTCAGCTCCCTCAACACCCCTCCCTCACCTGCCTCGGCCCAGCAGCAGCTCTCCCGCTTTCTTGTCTGTCCTCAATGTCACATCCGCTACCCGCTGTGTAACGGGAGCTGCTCTGCTTATGCCTACCAGCGCCACTCGCGGCTCAGCCCGCTGCTGGAGCGCAAAGCCAGGCCTGGGGCACCGGCCAAAAGGAGCAGCAGCGAGAGCCGGGCCACCAACTCCGATGGCCGGGCTGCAGGAGGGCAAGGCGGAGGAGGAGGAGGAGGAGGAGGAGGAGGAGCGGGAGCGGGTGGAGCAGCAGGAGGAGCCCAGACCCCAGTTAGCCCGTCGACAGCAAAGAGTCATATTCGGCACATGCAGGCAGCCGGTAATGTCCGCAAGCAGGAAGCAGGAGGGAGCGGTACGAGCCGGAGTCAGGTGAGGAAGGGCCGCGTCAGAGCGAACTCTGAGACCGATGTGAAAAAGGAGCCGAGCTACGCCAAGGCAGCTAGCACCGAGAAACGCGTTTCATCTGGAAGCAAGCGAGAGATAAACGCCTCCAAGAAAGTACAGAGGGACTGGCAGAGGATGGAGGCGGGAGGGCAGGCCGCGAAAACAACCCTCAAAAAAGCTACAAACGAGCTGCCATCTCTTCCCAAATCACTGCCAAGTAAGCAGAATGGCAAAGCAAAAAATGTGCACTTTGTTGCAAAGTAAAGGCTACTACCTACTGCGCTTTTTAACAAAGCTTAAATTAATGTTTGCTTTCTGTGTAATCCGTGTGTTACTAACATGTTCTAACTGTTCCACAGCAGTCAGTTGCTTGCTGCCTTCAAAAGGTGAAAAATAATACTGACAACTATCTACTTATTAAACTGTAGTTGCAAAGAATAATACACAACTTGTTTATATTGCACAATATGCAGATTCTGATTAAAAAAATCTACTTCTGTAGTCATTAATTTGCACTATTAGCAATCCACATGGACATAGAACATACGCTTTACTGTAGTAGGAGTTCCATTGTAGCCTACACAGCTTTCTGTAAACTGTGCAGTCATTCTGTTAGTATAATGCTGTTAATGTGAAGACTACACATCAATCCTTTGACAGCTCAACACTCAGCATCCAAGTAATACTAGTATTGTTCTGTAATCACATATCTGTCTTTGAATTGGTCGTTATTGACAGGATTGCTTTTGATGTTGGAATGCAAGAGCTCCTAGATTTGCTTTGATGCCGATTTTTTGAATTCCTCTTCGGTGCCTCATCTTTGAAGAAACTCGTTCAGAATGAACTGAGAGAAACGAAACAAGTGATGTACTTTTGGTTTTCAAGTTTTTGTTTTCAAGGGCTTATCATGTTTGGATCTGCTTGAATTGTAGTTCACGATATCTATTTTTTTTTTTCCCAGAAGTGAGCTTTTCCCTGTTGTTGAAGAAAGCGGAAGAGAGTTTGCTACGAATGTAAATGCATATTTTTTCAAGTTTTGTATATCATAGTTATATTTATTAGAAATCTTGTCTTGGATGCTCATCCATCATTTTCATGTTTACATATTCATGTGCAAAAAGGAAAACATTTTGCAAAAGAGCTGAATGTCTATTGTGCTGGATGATTGGCCATTGAAGTGATTTCTATTTAAGTTATCCAAGTCATCCAAATCATAAAATCTAAGACGCGAAACATGTCTTGCATATCTTTTTATTATTCCACTGCATACTTGAACATCCTCTAGAATACCATGTTTACAGTAGAATGTCTTATTTCTTGTAAATGACCATGTAACCCTGATTGACGGGGACATTGGGCTCATCACTATGTTGTGTTGTGTATTAAGCCTCCTTCACTATATATTTATGTAAAGCATCAAAGCCATAGACTTCGAGGCAGGAGTGCAGGTCTTATTATAAACTGTGCAGTACGTCGAAACGCACGCTAAAGATTGTTCTATGTATTTTCTCAAGGTTGGATGCAAGTATTTGTAAGGCATAGAAATAAATATGTTTTGCACTCGATTGAAGTGGTTTGGAATTGCTTTTATTGCTTTCTTCTATCTTTACTAACGTAATGCTGCAATACTGTGACTGTCGACTCACCGCTCCTATGTGTTATTTCTTATCTCATTTTAACTTTTATCACTTTCTTGATCGCACTTTTTCCTTGCTGCAGGGCCTTCAGTTCCCTCGGGGGGCGGGGGGGTTAATAAAGCGCTAACTTATTTTCTCTTATCTTACGTTAGGGCTGGCAAATACAACAGCAAAGTGCAAACAAAAGGATAATCCGAAAGCTGGTCACATCCTCTTGTGGCCAGGAAAGGGCTTTAGAAGCTGCCGGAGGTGCTTCTTCCTGTCGTTCACGCACCCTGTAACACAGAAGCAACCAACGCAGTGGAGCCTTATGCAGCGTCACAACACGCCCAAGTTTGTCTCGTCAACTATTGGTCGCCAACCATTCGAAAATGCCACGTATTTACGATGACTGCATCTCAAAACAGATCCCGCTGCTACAAGTGTGTACAACTGCAACTGTATGTACATTCTTGAGCATCTTATTATGACTTAGTGCCCCTTTACAATACTTCATCTTACCTGTCGAGCTGTTCATTACTTATCTCATCTCATCTTCAGTGAGTTGTCGACCAGCCTCACATTACCTAAGTGTGTGTTGGCAATGAAAGTGGAGCTTCCCAGCGTCTCCAGGTCGCCGTCCTCTCTGTAGACCAGCCCGTCGTTCCACATGAGGTCGAAGCCCCCCACCCGCTTCTCTTTGCCTGTCAGCCTAACGAGACAAACCGCGGCGAATTAGGGCCCAGGCTGCTGCGACCGAGGTCACGTTGCGAGGTGAACTCTTCAGAGGAGGGCGAGCTCGAGTAGCTGTGGTTGCAGCGTTTTTTCCTCTGGTGGCCCGAGATAAGTAAATGTCCATTAAGGTGTTGAGTTAGCGCTCGTTAGAGCGGACAGTTATTAGATACTACCGCCTGATTATTTCATCTGACCGCGATCGCTCTGAAAGATGGTTTCCAAAGACGGTTTCAATCCAAATTTTTTTGATTTGGATTTGTAAGCAAATACGAGAGATGTTGCAACGAATATAACGTAAATTAGATGCGTTTCCGTCAAAGGAGGAAAGTTAACCTCCTTTGATGGAAAGAGGCAAATGAACCACCCGCCTGGATTTTTATGTTCCAATGTTCAATGCCAGGAAATGGCTCTTTGTTTTGGCTCAAAGCACCTTGACAAAACAAGACATTTTTTTATTAAATTCATTTCTTGTAATTGCAAGTTTAGATAAAGTGTGGGCGTGTCAGGAATCCTGTTTTTACTGCAGATTAAACGGCAACTAGAATGCAATGATCCTTGCATCTTAAGTCATGCCATATGGACACGGGCCACAGTTCACTAGAAAGTGATTTGCAGTACATATAAAGACATTTAGCAGCCACTTGAAAGCTCTGGCAGCTCCGTCTCTTTACCTTCCCTCCATGTCCACGATGTGCAGCGTGTCTTCCAGCAGCCGACACTTCATCTCATAATCCTCCTGACTGCTCGCCGCCAGCGACGGAGAGGCATTGACCTCGATTAACCACCTACGGAGAGATGTGAGACGGACCTAGTTGACCTTCAGCTCACACCGCTGCCCTGTGACTCCGTCTTTAAACAGCACTGGACACCATGAAGACAGGACGAGTTAGCAACTACATAGTTCAGAGGAAACTGCATGGACACAAGGAGGCAATACATTAATTATTATTATTATTATTATTATTATTATTATTATAGCTGTAGGCAGCAATACACAGGGTCCAGGCTGGTCTGTGTGACGGGGTGATGTTTGTGACGTAATGATTGATGGTCAAGGCCTATTTGTAACTACAATTCAGGATGATTGTATGACTTTATATCTCTGGAACGTCTGTAAGTCCCGAAGGTGATGTTTTTGGCCTTTCATTTCTTCTAACTCTCCCCGGCGTGTCAGTTGTCCTCAGAAGCGTACATATTTATGACATCTAATACGTTGCGCTTTGTTTAATCCAATTGCCTTCTGCTAATACTTAAACTAATTATTTTCAAACACAATAAAGGTTACTAGTAATAAAGTTATAGCTGTCACTGTGTAATTTTGTATGGTTTCTGTGAGAACTAACTACAATTCAGTGTAAAAATATAGATATCCGGAATTTCTGAGGTAAATCTTAAGGTGATGTTTTGTTTTCTTTTTTTTGTTTGTTTTTTTTAATAACTCACCCTGGTGCGTGTCGGATTGGTCAAACATTTCTAAAGTAAAAAGTGATTATCTCTGTGCTTCTGTATATGTACAGTCTGTCAGGGTTTGTGTCTTATATTCCTTTGGTTAAAGTCCAAATCGAATAATCCAGTGTGTGGATTAAATATCTGAGGTATTCACAAATGCTGTCTAATATCGGGCATTTGGCGTGCAATGGCATCTCACACATGTGAAATGATCGCACGGGACCAGTGACGCAATTACACGCTTGTCTGGGACCGATTTGGATCATATTTGGACGACAGCGTGTCGGAACTGAGCTGAAAACAAATGTTATTGATCATGTCTGTGGCTTGGCGATCTGACATATACACAGAAAGGGCACCAAAAAGGAGAGCGCGTCAAGCCAGTGGAGCTGCTGCATCTGTGCGCGCCGCCATCTTGGTGAGGTCCTGATTGTCTATGACCAATCAGTAGACTGCAGTGCTATCACGTGACCTGTGCAGTGATTTCACCGTTGTGGAGATGGTAAAAAACTAACTTATTCCACAAAAAATGGACTTATCTGGATCAAACTTGGACAACTGCGTGTCCGAACTGCTCCGAATACAAATCGTATTCATCCTGTTCGTGGGTTTAGTGGTTCCATGACATCCATACACCACTGACGTAAATTTTTCCTGAACAATAACAAAAGCAGTAATAATATGTTTGTTTTCATACGACATGATTATTGTGTCCCCGCTAGATTTTCCAGCACACAGTGCAGATTGATGAAGTAATTAGGAAGAAACTACAGCATGTCACTGGCAGATTTATAGCTTTGTTTTGTACCATCCAGGAGAGAAAAATAAATGGGAGACTTGAGCAAGTTCCCCCTTGTTGTGCATTGTTTTATTGTGTGCATGTGTATGTGCACTTGACTGCATGTGATTTTGTGTGAACCAACTGCTCATACGAACATATTGGGGTTGGGGCGGGCGACCAACTGAAATGCCATTTCTCAGTCATGCTTCAAAATAGTGTCACACTTGCCCTGGTCTCGGTTTAAAAAGGAAATCTGATTTCCAGAGGGAGGATTAGAGGTAACCTAGGTCTAAATAAAGGTTTAAATTAAATGTTTGGATTAAAGGGTGTGGTCTCCAGGTGGACCAGGTTGATCTGGACTGAGACCAGCACCAAGACCAGACAAGAAGCTGACTAGTCCTTCATCACCTGAGTCTAGGACTTCCTTGTCTACAACGAAGCACGTTTTTTAAAATTCTGGATTAATTTAAGTAAGTGCCTTAGTCCTGATTTCGATTAAACCCTGTCTGCCAAACCGCCCTGACAGTATATGTTTGTGGGTAAGTAAGTGAGGGGCGTCAGAAAGGCGGAACTCCCACGGTTTGAGGTTCTGGTCCAGCAGGATATCGTAACCGTAGAGCTCGAAGCAGTGCTTGTCGTTGATAATGATCTTCTGCACGCTCTGCAGGCTGCGCACGAAGATGTTGTCAATTTCCTTGAACACGGCCTCCACCGTCCCCGAGCCGTGTTTGGCCGCCAGGTACCGTCGAAGCTGCTGTATCTGCCACTTACATCCCTGCCAGGAGACGGACAGAGACAGACGAGGGGAGGGGAGAAGGGGGCCGGCAGACCAAAATACATTATAAAAAAAAAAAAAAAAAAAATTCTCTTTCATTTCGGGGTCTCAAAGATCACAGACCTTTTCAGGATCGTAGTCCGGTGCTGTTTTCTGAATAGCCACATTAGTGAGGTGCACGTCTGAACGGACGCATTAAGGAGTCAGAGACAGCAAGCTCGCCCAGAGGGAGAAGCGGCTCCCTTCCACCTCCCCTCCTGGGCGGACCCCCGAGAGGAAACCGGCAAGATTTGTTTTGTCTTCTCTCTCCCCCTCTCTCCCTCTCCCTCTCCCCCGACCTCTCCCCAGTTCTGCATATTTTCAAAATGGTACGTTTCAAGACAAAATTCCACACAGAGATACACGTCCACATCAGGATACACTGGTCGTCGAGGCTGCCGAGGGAGAACCTGGTGCTGGAGAAGCGAGCGAAGCCGTCTCGGTACAGCCAGGCCTTCAGGGGGATGTACTGCACGGCGGGGTACAAAAACCCACACGCGCAAAACAAAGACTTGTAATTTATCTCCGGAGGGAGGGTGGGGAATCTGAACAGCCGGAGTCATGGTGAATTCCAAAGTTCTGTACTCACCGAGGTTACCAGCACGTAGACCCGCAGGTCAAACTTTCTACCTGAGGGAGGGAAATCTGGTCAAGTCATTGTGGAGAGGGCGGACAGGCAAACGTACATAACGTGCATGCGAGTTGACTTTGTTGTCACAGCACACACTCCTCTTGATAAATTATCGCTCTTTTAACAACTGTTTTACAGATAATGGTCTTAATTACCGCTGATGAGATAGGGATTTTCGATATAGCGCTGCACCACGTAACTTTCCACCGGAGTGTTATTCTTCTGCTCCTCTGGACGGGAGCCATCCTAAATCAACACATTAACACTGCGCGTCAGCAACGAGCCCCTCGGAGCGGCCGGGCAGAGGCAACAAGACTTCCCCCACCGCTCCCGCCGCTTAGTTTTTTCCAGTGTGGTCCTGGAGGCGAAACGCCTGCATGAAAATTAAAAAAAAACAAAAAAAAAAAAAACGGTCCAAAGGTCCGTTCATCAGATCAGCGTCTGCGTTTCGACCAACAGAACTTCACCTTTCTCCAGTCTGTGATGTCCTTGAGTTTCCTGAACAGGAAAATACCCTTCCCTTGGGACTTTGCCACCTAAGCAAACACAGCAGGGGACGAGGAAGATTGGGTTTTCACTTATGGAACATTTACAAAAAGTGAATCAACAACGACCACCCCTACCCACGTTTGACATGTGTACATAGTGTGTTTTCCATCGGCTAGTATGAGGTATGAAGTACGCACGTGTTTACACTGTACAAGTATATCAACGGTGCCTCTGTGTAGGTCTGTAGGGGGGTGTCCTGGGAACGCATCTGAACGCAATTGATAACCTCGGTGAAATACTCTCGCTGGCACTCTGCGGCGGTTTGCGCAGCTCGGCGGCCAACGAACACATCTGCAGCTGTTCAGGGAGATTCACGATGGCAGCGCCTGAGGAGCCGGCTCGAGCGCGCTGTTTGGTTTAATACCAGGTTAGACTGGGCTTCTGTGTGTAGCCCCCTAATTATCAGCACCAGGCCGTCTGACCTCGGATCCTGTGAATACATTATCATCGCGTGCGCGGCTGGGGCTCACCGGCTTCATGATCCAGGTGCTGCCGGGGCTCCGTTTGAACTCCTCCACAAAGAGGTGATACTCGCTGGGCAGTTCAAAGGTGCGAGGGAAGAAGTCACACCTGGACCCTTCCACTCGGCCAGCCTCTCTTTCCAGGTTTTTGCGATACCTCTTCAGGTTTTTCACCATCAGGTTTTTCCAGGTCAGCTGTAATGTCAAAGATTTGATGAGCCGTGTTTAAATTGTGGATTTTCATTTGCAGTGTCATTGATCTATTGTGCTAGACAGTATTTTCTTTAACTTACAATTACTTAGCACTACTTAGCAGTATTTATTGTTACACTAATGTCTCTGTTGCAATGTAGCTTGAATGTTATTCTCCCTTTTAAGTCGCTTTGGATAAAAGCGTCTGCTAAATGACTAAATGTAAATGTAAATTTTCACAATGGCACGGCAGATTCGGATTATGGTGGCATAGCATGCAGGAATAACACTAGCCAGGGTTTATTTATTACACAAAAAAATTCAAGGACTTTCAAGTACTTTTTAAGCAATATTTTTCCTGCAAAACAAATATAATACATTTTGAATGTTATCTTTATTTATTAAAAGATATATGATCTCAATCTCATTGTATTAGTATATTTGTATATCTATGATGTTATTATTAACCTTATTGTCTTCTAAGTGTTCATTTCGATTCAATGTACATTTCCCCGACATCATCTATGTTATTTTCAGCAATTATTGGTTTATTTTTTCTTACGTTACAATTTAACGAAATAACAAACCCAAGGTCAATATCACAGGTTTTTAATGATCGCAGGGTTTGTTTTTTTTCAAGGAAATTCAAGCACTTCAAGGACCTGGTAAGAATCCCCACCAACTCACTTCATAATGGTTGCGAAAGTGGCATATTCTGACATGCTCCTCCATGTAGGAATGATCAAAATTTTCTCTCAGCCAGGCAACATCACACCAGTTAAAGTCCCACTCTCCCTCACTGTGAATAAATATGTCAAACATTCATACTTTTAGTTTGCTAAAGGCTCTTCTTAGTGACATTTTCCAGTGAACTGTAGTTCATTTTTTTTCTCTCATATATATATATATATATACACACACACACACACACACACACACACACACACACACACACACACACACACACACACACACACATATATACAGTATACATACATACATACATACATACATACATACATACATACATACATACATACATACATACATACATACATACACATATACTGTATACATATACATATACTGTATATACATATATATACACACACACACACATATATATACACATACATACTGTATATACATATATACACATACATATATACATATAAACACATACATATATACATTTATACACATACATATATACATATATACATATATGTATATACATACATATATGTACATATACATATAAACATATACATACATACAAATATACACATATATACATAAATATATACATACTGTATATACAGATATATATACATATACATATATATCCATCCATACATATACATACATATACATATATATATATACATATAAATATACATACACACATACATACACACATATATATATATATATATACATATATATGTATATACACACACATATTTATATATATATATACACACACACACACACATATATATATATATATATATATATATATATAAAACGTATATATATATATTTATATATATATATATATATATATATATAAAACGTATATATATATATATATCTATTTATATATATATATATATATATATATATATATATATATATAAAACGTATATATATATATATATATATATGTATAAAACGTATATATATATATATATATATACGTACGCATACGCACACACACACACACATACACACACACACACATATATATTTCCATTTATATGTACAGTAGTGGTACACACAAGTCACTTACTCCTTGACTTCAATCCAGCCTGGTCTTTGGCGCAGGACGTCCTGGATGGTGTTCAGAAGTCCACATTTATATCGCACACAGTTCCTTTCCTCCCTGGAAAATACTTGGACAATTTATACCTTTTCCACACCTTCACGCAATACAGTTCTCCAGATCTATACACAACAATTAATACCGACTCACCGCTCACTTCTCCTCTGATATCCGTATTGTCCCTTGTATCCAAGAGTCTGAACGAATACAAATACAAATACAATATTTAATAGGCAGTAAATCTTTGAACACGGCTGCTTTGTTTACTAGCAACGTTACATTGACTCTGATCGTTTGTCACGGAATGACAGAATTTGTCACGTTTCTACGCGACTTACCTTCGTCTTTGACATCCTAACGCACATCAACGGGACGGATCAACGGTATCTGCGCCGGTCTTCGGCAACAACATGTGTTGCCATAGTAACCGCAGCACTACAGCCTGCGGACACGGTGTTACCGTGCTGCGTTCATGGCCCGTGGGAAATCGGGCTTCAGCGGCTCGCAAGCGCAACGTGGACGTCTTGACGCGGTTTATACCGTATCCTTCATCACCTGTTGTAATATTCTGCTACAGTTGTTTTAGAATCGAATAAAAGCAACAAAAAACAGTGC
Source organism: Zeus faber (assembly GCF_960531495.2). NCBI lineage: Eukaryota > Metazoa > Chordata > Actinopteri > Zeiformes > Zeidae > Zeus > Zeus faber. The sequence goes on along the minus strand of NC_137194.1, from coordinate 9,628,625 downwards.
AGAAACAAGTATGTAATATAATAATAATAATAATATAATACGATTATAATACATTAAAATACATAATGCGTATTACAGTATGTGTGCATTAGTTTTACACAATAATTTGTCTATATTACCGCCTAAGTGATCAAGTCTTCTGTAGTAGAATAACAAATGTAATACATAAAAAAAATTATATATATGTATATATTTATATATATATATAGTGTATATATATATATATATATATTTACATTTACACATACACACACACACACACACACATATATACGTGTGTGTGCGTATATCTGTGTGTTTATGTGTGTGTGTGTGTATACATATATATATATACACACACTAACACACATACACACACCTACATACATACATACATACATACATACATACATACATACATACATACATACATACATACATACATACATACACCACACTCTTCCTAACATATTCAATAACTTATAACGTGTTTCCCTAATTCCTCGTGTATGATTGTTTAAATGCATGTTTTTCTGTTAATTAAAAAAATATGCTCAATGACAATGAACAACGCTGAAAAGCAATACATCGATACGATCAATAATCCCAACATTCCGAAACCAAAACGCATTTCAGCGACGGCTGAAGTGTGAAACACCACTAATTGCTCGGGGCGCTAACGCGACGCGTCGCCAATAAAACAAGTGCGACTCCTCCTCCTCCTCCTCCTCCTCCTCCTCCTCCTCCTCCTCCTTTCACTCAACGGGTTTCACCACAGACTGGCGCTTCGGCGCTGCGGTCCCGGCGCAGCTCGGTGGCAACCGCAAACCAACGAGCAGCCGTCCGTCGGGCCGGTTTCGCGGCTTGGACGCGGAGATGGTTCGCTGGAAAGACGTGGACCAGCCGGCACGTACAGGGTCAATCTCGGGCCTGGTTTCAGGGAAAACACATGTTTCCCACCTCGCTCCCGCATTCCTTTACGGCCGTCCTTAGGAACAGGATTAAGAAAGGGGGGCGAAAAAAAAGATAAATCGCAGCACTTAAACCGATCGCAGAGCCCTTTGGTTGGAACATCAGGATTTTTAAGACCTATTTGATATTTACAGTAGGCAACAATGTGGGTGTCGTTTGGAAGCTCTTTATCACTTGTGGGATCACTAACTCTAAAGCCTGCACGGCTTATCGAATGCTGCACTGAGAATGACTCCAAATAAAGTGGAAAGTATATTGTAAATGAATGTACGCTAACATAAATACTCTCCTATCGTGAAAAAAAACAAACTGTGAAGGAAATAATGCATATTAATACTATGTTGGAAGGGCGTTGTTGCAGCAGTTTTATTGTGAAAGCGGCTATTATAAAATATTTATTATAATAATTGGAACGTTTTCATGAAACATTTGAAAAAAACAAAAGGGCCCCGTTTAATAATTGAGTTTCTAATTATTTATTGATTTAATCATTTAGTTCCTTGTAATTTGGACCTCCATACAAAGCACGTGTTTTATCTGTCTTCACCAACAAAGACATTGAACAGTGGTGTATTATTATTGGTAAGACAAGATGTTAAATAATACAAAGAAAAAGGGTCAAGATTCCTGAAGGAGCCTGAAAAAACAGCCTGAGCACCTTCTACCTGCCCTCCCAGAGCCACCCACGGCTCATAAAACACACAGCTGTATGTTTGACTTTGACAGAAAATAAATGGAACAGGCAGAATTTGAGAAGAATTGCGAAAGCCCGTTGGGATTATTGGCCGAGTTTTACGAACGGCGGGATTCGCTCGCAGACATGTGGGCCAGGTCACCCGGCCCCACTCCGGTCAAAGAATCAAGGTTTGAAATGATCTCTAAATTTCACAAATTTTAAAAATGTAAAAAGGACTTTCTCGGACATTCCCACGGCCAAAAGCGATGTCGCTGGCCCGGCGGCGTCGCAATTCCTCTTCGGCGCCATCGGCATCGTCAGCCTCACCGCCGCTTTGACACAAAGGGGTTCTCCAGGACTTGGCTTCCGTCGTTTCATCCGCTCCGTCTTTCAAAGCAGGTGTTTCATCTCTCCGCACCAAAGCGGTGTGCCGTTCCCTGTTATCAAGCCAGTAACAGAGGGCGAGACATTCCATTTGACGGATATCCATTTCGAGAACAAACGGGCCGCATCATTGGTATTTCACCAATACCATCTCAACATCGAAGGGGGAAGAAATACTGACATTTTACGCAGTCACATTTCTAAACGGCGTGAAACCATTATCAGCCTCTCACAACGCTCACATTTCTCACCACAATCAGGCTGATAACTCCACCAAAAAGAATTCTAGGGCCGCACTGTGTGTCAGACGTGGCCGCTCCAAACCAATTCCAAATTTAAAGTGCTTTTCTTCACCCGGAGAAAAAAAAAGCCATTTACTTGACGACCGCACGATTGCAAATTTCACTGCCAAGCCTATATGTGTGCACGCACGGTGCCTCTCCCGGGGCGAGACATATTTTCCTCTCCCCCTTTGTCGACTTTCAATATCTCTGTACATCTCTAATAAGCAGATAAGCTGCGTGGAACAATAAGCGATCAACTTCTCAACATGCTTCGGCCTCAGCCGAGGCACATGTCTTCAATTTGTGTCCATGCTATGGCTTTTTGGGTTTGGCAGCGGAATCTCCAGACAATTCACATGATAGGTCTCCGTCAGAGCTTTTACCTATTATGCTTATACTGCGGCTTTACCGCCGATGTGTTTTCATCGGTGAGCAACTTGACAAAAAAACAAAAAAACAAAAAAATACACGCTGTACAATTGCCAACTTCATGGAATGGAATTTGCTTCCAGAGTTTATCCCCGTGTTTGTTTGCTATGTTCAAACCTGAGACCTTAATTCTGAGATAGGAATTCCAATTTTATTCATCATTTGAGATTGTCATGTTTAAAACGAAACATCTTCCCTGACGGTCTTTGTCCGGAGTGCTCTGGGCAGCGGGCTCTGGCCCCAATCGCACTGTGGCTTTTCCTATGAATTACGATGGCGCCACTCACCGAGGAGGATACCGGGGATGCGGGTCGCAGGTTGGTCAAGTTCCAGCGAGGAACGGTTACCAGACCCCGATGAGCCACAAGATCCCGCAGACCCGGGGGGGTGGGGGGGCTTTCGGGACGCCGGCAGCTGCCAGAGTCGTGGCATCGCGGTCGAGCTTGATAGACGCTTATGGTAACCCCTCCCTTCCTGGCCGATCTGATTGTACTCATATCTGTTTACAATCTCCCCCCAGAAGCCGTTCCTGGAAAGCCGACACCAAGAGGAAATGTCGCTCTCGTCGAGGACAAGGAGGTGGGGGGCCAGGCGGGAGAGCGAAGCTTCGGGGTCTGGGAGGCAGAGCGAGAGAGCGCGCGTTCGCCGCTCCTCGCGTCTGCAGGGCACGGCATTGCCGTCCTTCACGCTTTTGACCGCGTATTCCAAACGGTTCTGGCCGTGTCCCGCGCCGGATTGACCGGATTGTGATGTTTTAACATCCAGTTCAGTGCCGCAGGTGGATCCGCACGTCGTTTGCGACATCCGACAAACCCTCCTGTGCGGTGAGCCCGGCTCCCGAGAGCGTTTAACCGTCTCCGCGGGGCTCACAGTGCGACCGCTCCGTATGCCTCTTTTCGGGAGGGTTTTTTCGGAGGCTGTCGGCTCCACCGCCGCACGTCCCAGGAGCCGTGAGCTTGCGAGATCCCCGGGCTTTGCGCTCTCCCAAAAATGATTTCCAGTAAAACACGAGAGGAAGCCAAGAGAAACACGACGATGTTTAGGTTGAGTCACCGTTCGCACTACGGGTGGAACCTATTTCCGGTGATTTCCTTTGTCTAATGAGGCACGAAGGTCGGTATAGGCCTAATCTAGTATTCACAGGACGGCCAGGTGGTCTCGAGTAGGAACTGTGCATTTAATGCCCATTTGATGCGCGGCCATTAAGCTGTCATCCAGTTGTCACACTGATGACCAAAGGTAGAGCACCGTAAAAAAAGGTCTGTCTCTGCTGAGTGGACTGAATTATTTTTTGACGGGTTTGTTCATTTTGCATCATAAAACGTGCCTAGCAATAAATAAATCAATTTAAATGGTCCACGTAAGTACAAAAACATTTTATGAAAAATGAGTCGAAACCATTTTGATAGTAATCAGCTTTGATTCTCAGTCTTGGTTGCCATGCCCGAATAGCCGAGCAACGTAAATTGACATTCTTCTGACATACTTCATAAATCTCTATTTTCGTGTGCATTTACGCTCATCTAAGCCCCAGACTCATGAAGCCAACGTATGATGAACCCTTACGAAAGGAAAAAGAAAAAAAAAAAATTCTATACGCGACCGTCGTTTGACCACCAAACCACAAGCAGTGAACTTTTCGACAGCATTCTGTCTCCACAACTATGGTCAGGAGAGTGAAAACAGAATATGGTCTTAATTTGTGTGGAATTCTCTCCTTTTCCCAGCTCGGGGGGGAATGCGCCTGGGACTCGGGGTATGGTACAAAACCTTGGTGCCGGGGAGCAGGGGAGGGATAAAGAGAGTGGTCATGAGTTAAGACTGGAATAAGGTCCACTTAATACCTCGGGAGCAGAGCAACGGACACTTACGTAAGCCACTGAGGAATGGAAAGGTGTGCGGGACCACACCGGGAAACTTAAAGGAACATTCCAACCAAAAAAATGAAATAATACTCCCTGCATTGCCAACATGCAAGGTGCTGCATATTTAAAAGGCCACACGGCGTGTCATGAGTTATGCCGCTGATTCTATCAAACTGCGATGCAGATACGCACATCAGACATGTTGGGATAATTATTTCAATGAGGGGTTAAACCTCCTCTAATTCCGCCGTCCAGAGTTCATTTTCATAATACACCTCGGAGACAAGGAGTCGTTTTTCACGATTTCATCGGCAAGGATCCAGAGTGAGCGAGGCATTTGATACAATAAAAAATAAAAACAACACAGACTGTCAGATTGAACATGTGCACACGTGTTTGCTTTGGCTCGATTGAATGCTCCATATAATAAAATGGACGCCTGCCTCCTCCACTCGTCATAATGATGTATTTCTCAAGCATTGAATGAGGGGAAGATAAGGACATCCCCCAGTACATTTATGAATTTGAGTTGAATGAGAACAGTTTCTAGACAAAAAGAAACATCTTGATGACGCCATAAGTTCACTCACAAAGTTCGCTCACAAACCATATAATTAACTATATATATATACACACACACACACACACACACACACACACACACATACACACATACATTCACACATACACACACATATATATACATACATAGATACATACATACTGTACATATACATACATATACATACATATATACACACATACTGTATATAAAAAAACATACATACAGTATATATGTATAAACATACACATACACACACCCATATAAACACACACACACACATAAATATACGTGCATGTATATCTAGATATGCGAAATATATGTATGTATGTATTTATGTATGTATGTGCTGTATGCTGTATATATTACATCTGAGCTTTAATATAGTAGTAACATGGGTTTGAACTGGTCATTCAGAGACACTGTAATTCAAACGAAAAACAGTAAACCCAACGACTGCATTCTGCTCAGTGTTTAATCATGTCTCATACATCCGATTTTCAAGCCCTGACAAGTCAGATGAAAGCAGTCAGTCTGTGGTGTTTGACTAGCGCTCACCCCAGGAGGCACGTGAAAGGAAATTGAGTTAGAATCTCAGCGAGATGGGTAGACTCTCATAATATTGATCCAACGGGTAGGCGACGGGACTAGGTAAACTTTGACAAATGAACTCTTTGCTGGCCTTGCATATTATTTACATGGGAACTCAGCGGTTTCAGAATTATTTTCCTAATTTCTCAAGATTTATGTTCACAGTATGTCAGAGACGTAAATCCACTTCGGATTTAATCAAATTACGTGAAATTCAATTGGAGTTTGAGCAAACACAGATGAAACTATAAGGGCCTAAAAAGGTTGGTTTGGTGCCTGTGAAACCATTGCGCTGCCATCTTTCACTGAATAACAGTGAATACACGCACGCACGCACGTCGTAGCAGCATGAACAGAGAGGGTTTCTGCTGTAAAACAATGAAGAACTACAGTAAATTAAGTAAATTAAAGTACAGTATCAAGTATCAAGTATCAAGTACAGTAAATTAAAATAAATATACATAGCAAGAAGTTTTTTTTACATACGAACTACACTGCTTGTTCCTGCTCTCTTTTTTTTCCCCCAGGGAAATATGAGCCCCCAGTACATCCATTCATAATATAACAAATGCAGTGACTGTATTCGCTGAAGAGTCTTTATTTTTCAAAATGCACATTTCCGTCCAACGCGGCAGGACTGTAAACAGAAATACCTGCATTAAGGCGAGCTTGTCCAGATCCCCAGGACAATAAACTCAGACCATAAATCTGGGCCTGGGTTGATTTTATGAGGGTTTTCTTTGTTTGCACTTCCACAAATTAGCTATTTTGGCTACATCCGCGCTATTGTAAGAGACCAGAAGCAAGAAGTTGTGTTGCTTCCCACTTGCAAACTGCAGGAGCCTACGTTGCGCTGTGTATGAACTGTGGCAATTGCAAAAAGTAGCTTTACCTCAAATGTGATATCAACTGTTTAAAAATACACTCAGCCATGTGCAACAGTAATGCGAGTTTCCTTTTTTTTTAAGGTGCAGTGGCATCTCGCGGTGAGGTTGCAGATAGCAACCAAATGAATACCCCATGGTGGTGCAACATGGCGACCTCCGTGGACGAGACGTGGTCACGCAACTCGTGAAAGGCCTTCTCTAGAGTCAGTCTTTGGTTTGTCCGTTCTGGGCTACTGTAGACGAAACGTGGCTGTGCAACACGGCGGCCTCCGTGAAGTACCCGCGCCTCATGCAGATAAAAACTACTCATTCGAAGGAAACGCCAACGATTCTTACTTCTATGGGATTATACACAAATCAAAACATACTTATGAATATTATATTCTGTTCCGTACATTCTACAGACTGCACCTTTAAGGCATAAACGTTTGCCCATTGGACTGCATTTAAGCTCAGTGAGAAGCTCCAGCCTGGGTTGAAAAATAGCGAAGCATTAGCCTAATAATTTCCACATTAGCGATTGACTGTTCTATGTGCGTTATGTCCAGCCCACTTATGGAGAGGTGATGGTTTACTCGTCAATGCTTTTATAGAAAAGACGAAAGTGGAGATTAGTTATAATGGGATTTTTCAAATGTATTAATTTTTTTTTTTAAGTAAATGTAGTTAAATCAGAAGAAAACTCTCAGGCGAAACAGAGAAATTCACGACGCGGAATACACACTTCATCACGCGGGCCAGCTCAAACGCAAAGACCGTCGGTGTCCGAAGAGACCGCGGCCTTCCAATCCCGGGGGTTCGTGTGCAGGGTCCCCGCGGTCTTGCCCACCCCGCCCGGCGCGGTGCACCGCCATTTCAACCGCAGCCCAAATGCCTCCGGCTTGGAACGGCCCGCGTGACAGCAGCACGGCGGTGAGCATCGGATTTTGGGCGCCTCAACGCTGGCCAGGATGAAGCCCGCAGACCTTTTTAGGCAGGGCGGAGGGGTGTCACGGTTGACCTTAACCTCCTCTAACCACCACTTAGAAGACGAAAACGTACGCATTCACATTCAGCCTTCTGACACATGTCATCACCGCTTTTCCCTACAGTGGGAGGAAAAAAAAAAAAAAAAAAAGATGACTATTGATTTCCGGTGAATAGTTTCTTCCTTTTATCTCCATTCAGTCTCAAAGGTTTTGGGGTTTTTTTGGGATTTTTTTTTTTTTTGTTTTTTTTTGGTGCGGCCATCTCGCGGCCATGGGTTGAACTGCAGCTCCGAGCGCATCAAGCGTAGAGGCGGGTCAAGCCGCATCATGTGAGGCGGAGTGACTGGGTGAAGCATCACTGCACCTTCCGCTCCACCAGCAGTCACCTCTTCACAGCACCCGGTGCGCACCCTGATTGATACCTAGCCCTCAACGGACCTTTTTTGGATTTAAAAGAACAAAAAAAAAAAGATATATATAGCTATATATATATATATATATATATATATATATATATATATATATATATATATATATACATATATATATACATACACATATACATACACACACACACACACACACACACACATACATATACATATGCATATACACATATATACATATATATATTTATTTTTTTAATTTAAATGTAAATTTATAAAAAAAAATTTTTTTATTTATATCAAAGCCTGAATCGGACTGCCTAATCTCCCCAACTCATCTTCGAATACACGTTTCATCAGAGGACGCCAAAACGACAATGAAAGGATTTGTACGGACGAACGCAGCTTTCCCAGGAGACTCATGCTCGGACCATATGGGATGATTTGATGATTTCTCTTCTTTTCTTTTTTTTTTTTTTTTTTGCGAGCATCTTTTGCGAGAAGTTGTGGGATTTTCTTTTGGGCTGAACGCAGAAATTGGAGGCTACATTCAACCCCCCCCGCCCCCCCACCAACAAAAAAAACAAAACAAAAAAAAAAAAAATGCGTGCGACGTCTTCCTAACTTCTTGACTCTGGGAATATCTGACATGGCGAGGATCTCCATCACCCCGAGGCTGCTGCTCCTCGCAGGGCTGACCTTCATGCTGTTGCAAGGTATGTATGAGGCCTGCGTGCAAAAAGAAATAAAAAATAAAAAATAAATCAACAATATTGCAAAGCAAAGCCCAATGTAAAGAAAGATATATTGTTGCTGTGCAAGGTGTCTTGACCTCCATTGCCTGGATCCAACCGGAGGCTGCACCGGGAGGGTGGAAGTCCTCCATGGCGCCTCCATCCGAGGCCAGGTCCCGGTCCAAGCGCTGCACGTGTTACTCCTACAGGGACAAGGAGTGTGTGTACTACTGTCACCTGGACATCATCTGGATCAACACGCCCGAGTAAGACACAGCTTTTGTTATTATTATTATTATTATTATTTATTTTTTTACTGGCTTGTGATTGAAAAAAAAAACAACAAACAAACAAACAAACAAACAAACAAAAAAAGGTTTGAAAACCTACGTACCTATGTATCCAGGCGGTTCCCAAACGGAGATCTGTGGCCCCCGTAGTGGTCCTTAAATCAATTACAGCTGGTCCGCTGGAAAAAAAAGATAGTTTTATGTTTTTTGAATAATTCTATTTTGTATCACGGGTTACAATTTATTTTGAAACGAACGTCTAAACAAGATACAATAAATAAAACGATTTTTTTTTTTAATGTATTTATTTTACTAAATGTTCTTTTTTCGTTGTGATATTTGTTGTTGTGGTGTGTGATATTTTGTCATTTCGTTATTTTATTATTTATCAGTTTTTGCCACTTTTTTTCATCCGAATTAGTTCAGTCATAGGCAGATAGAATATTTGCAATTCTCCTCATTGTCCTCAGCCACAACATAGTCTTCCAAGCGGGGCCTTGCCATGGAATGTTTGCTGTCCATCAGAATCAGAATCAGATTATACTGCATATGTGACCGAGGAAATTTTCCATGTACAAGGAATTTGGCTTGGTATGCGTTGCTGCATTTCTGTACAATCAGGCAAACAAGTAACATAAAAAAGCTCAACAATCGAAAAAGCAAGCCAAAAAAAACCCCTAGAAAATGTGCTCTATGCAAAAGATAAATTAAAAGGCAATGGTAGGGGCTGAGTGGCAGCATGGTTGCTAGTACTGTGTGTAGGTCTAAATATAGTTGGATTATTTCTGTACAAAATGAATAAATATGTATACAATAATATTCACCTGGAATTTCATGAATAATCGTTACCGTTGCATTTGGCAAAGTCACTCGGAACTGCAGACACTGAGAGGGCATTTTGAAACGAGTGTGTCTCTAATGAGGTTGAAATGAGGATGGACATTATAGAAATCAGAGTCCAGTGATGGCTTCTCCAAAGCCACAATCATACAGCTCATGTTAAAGCAAGTTTAAGAGAAATAGTTAGTCTGCATAGACATCCCAGTATGCGCGGGATAAGTTAAGTGGAGCTTGTTAGTGACATGTCTCCGCTCCTCCTTTACCCTCTAGCTTTTCTCCTCCGTCCTCCCTCCCGATACCTCTCTGTGGCCCCTAAAATCAGTATCACTAAGACATATGACCTATTAGGACATTCGGGATCATATTATTTAAATAGTGGCTTCTTTAAAATACCACTGTCCATGGTGCTGATGTGGAAAACAGAATGGGTAGAGGGGATTTAAAACGAGCACCAAGTCCTATAGTTCATATTTAAAACCCAATCCATTATGGAGACTAATCCGTTCTTAAAAGCAAAACAGATGTTGAGTTCTAAGAGGTGAGTGGCCATTATTTAGTACTTATGTTCCCTAGAGTCATGGAGAAAATCATACAATCGCCTACAAGTTTACCATCACTGTCAGCACAATATCTTGGAATAACACATGATATCTCAAAGATCGGAGATAAGATTCAGAAGCCGACCACACCCTAAAAAAAAACTAAAAAAACGTAAACTACCTCGAGCCAGGAGCGGCCCAGGGAATTTCTGCCTCGAATTTCCTTACATTTTTCTTTTTTTTTGGAGGAGGAGGTTAGGATACGGGCTTGATGGGCAAACTTGTGGACTGAAAGCGTCTACATTTTCGGACTAGAAGCTGTTGTCAGCCAACAACGTCTAATGGGTCCCAGGAAGATGAAATACCATCGCTCTGTGATGGAGAGGCAGCAAGGCCCAATGGACCGAGATCAGAGGAACCTCACGGGCCAGTTATGCACCGCTAGGTAATTCTCTACAGATGAGGGTGCAGGAAAGCCCGACACTTAACAGTCTCTGGAGTACACTTGACAAGATTATAGCTAAAAAAAGGCCCATCCGTTTCACACTATCGGCCTCTTTAATCTGAATCGCCGCCGCGGTTGGTGGAGTTGATCCCCTTTATAGTGTCCCTTATGTTTACACCTACAGTCAAAGGAACAGTGAAGTGTTTTACGGTACGCCTTCCCGCCTCACAGGCAGAGAACAAGCTGTCTGACCGTGGATTACAACCGCAGAGCCAGAAACATTGAAAAAGAAAAGAAAAATATATATTTTTATTGAATTTGAATCCGAATCAGAGACGGCTAAAAATGACTGATGTGATCCATGCATGTTGTAGTGAATTCCACCAAGTCGATATGGAGGTTCACTAACTTACCTGTGGTTTGAGGAAGGTAATGACCACATTTTATCTGAAAGTTAAGACTGCAGACCATCTCGTCAGAAAAGGTAGACTAGAAATTGATTATTTGGTATTTCCTTCCTCCCACACTGACGAATGATACATGGTGGATCCACACTGGGATCCACACTTGTTGACTGAGTCTGAAGCATGAAAATAACCACCTACAGTATACCTGCTGGCATCGTCACATCAAGGCACCATTGTTCCTGTTTTCGGCCACTGTGCATGTATGGCCTGTGTCCAACATATGTGGCATACCACAGATTAGTAACACCAATTTAACATACAATTACCGATCAGCCCCCAACCACCTCCAGCCCGCCGCCACCAGACACATGGTTTAAGGGAATGGGGCTATGTTCCATCAGCTCCTGCCACACATTAACTGCCTTGGCAAGACACTGAGAAAGCATTCTTGCTTCCCCTTTCTTCCTGTGCCAACACCTCCCCATCTGCCTTTCCAGGTAGACAGCAAGGTTTATTATGGCTTGGCATGTCAGAACAAATGGACATATTTTACAGGTTCAGAGGTATATTGGCAATTAAACAGTTCACAATAGGTCTGACTTCCAGGTTCCAAGTGACCATCACGTCTGACCCCAATGTCTGACGCTCGCATTGGGGTACAACGAGGAGTAACGGTTATTATCAACCTTTTTTAAGTCGTCACACGCAGGTAAAATGCGTCTATGCCTATAGAATTCTTATTTTAGGTTTAAAGTCAATAATTGAAAGCCTCGGCAACCCCGTGGGACCAGAACTTCAGTGGAAGCAAAGGAAATCTGGGTGCCAAAAAAAAAAAATCCTCTCAAACATTGAGGTTACAATGAGTTTACAATGAGGCCAGCGGAAATTCATTTACACTGCTGGAACACTTTCGTCCAATTTGGCTTGTTGACATCCGTGCGCTCGGGGAACGGTAATTAAAAACACACCGGGGGATATTGTTGGACAGGACGCCACGACTTGTGTTGCTCGTGATGGATGAATATGATATGAATATGTACCGAGAGCTTTTCAAAAACGACATTTATCGTGTTTTTCCGAAGGCTGTGTGTGGTTGCCTTGCTGGGACTCCGGAAAGGTAACGTCACGATGGAAACCCCTGGATTTTTACAGCTTTAGTTCACACAATAGGGCCTAGGTTGAAAAAAAAAAAGGAAAAGGAAAAAAACATGATATCTGGACTATTTTGATGGTTTCCGTCCACTAAGACACCTTTTACGTCAAGATGCAGAAACAGTTTTCATATTTATGAGCGTTGGGCACTGAAGTTGTGAGCCACGAATGATTTGATTCAATCTGTCCCTGGCCCTTCTGCGCAGGACCATGGCACAGTCGTGCTTATGTTTTGTTATGTCACTGTTAAACGTTGCCTTTTTTTTTTTTTTTCCACGACACCTCACGGGTTTTGATTTGATTATTTGCGAGCAAAACAGACGCCGCCGACGAGCGCAAAAATACATTTGCTTGTGCTTTGACTGGCTGAAGTGCCTCGTCGAGTCTAAACAAGTATAAAACTGGAAAGCCTCACACCCTTGACTGGCTGACCTCGCTTTGCTTCTTCATAACCAGGGGGCGTAGAAAAAAAACAAAAACAGGTAGACGCAACGCTGCAGCTCAGGGAGCACACAAAGGGAGACGAGAATCTGACGAAAACATTTTTCCTTTTTTTTTTTTTTTTTTTTCTTCTTCTTCACATAATCGCAATTATCACCTCTGGCGGTCGGGAATTGAACATAAATATTTGCGGTCAAGAAACAGACTCACGGTTCATGGATAGATGTTTTTTTTCCTCAGGTTTACATGGCAAAGCGGGTCAGGATAATTGAACATTTAACCGGATATACGCTTGAGATAAGATGCAGATGGTACATTTTGATCCTATGGCTGTGGAGCTATTGGTTTAATTTCTGTGTCTATAAAGATTTCATTAACAATATGGAGAAGCAGAGCAGAGGTGTCAGGAACCCACAGGGGCACCCAACTCCCAAACCCAATATGTCAACTTGCAATATAACAGAACAACGGCAACTTCAAGGATAAGAAAAGCAATAAATTGGGTGTAACCGAAGTAGTACACATTTCTTTTGTGAGATTTCGGGGTTTGTTGCCAATTGCGTTGGGGTCCGAAAATGACCAAACAGAAACTTGCTGACTCCTACTGTAAATGAATTTGGAAGGTTGGCGGTCGACTTTATAACAATGGTGTTTCTATTTTGGCCGAGGCTGAAACTATAACCGACGAGAGCTCCGCGACGCTTCCCAAGAAGGTTTCTTTTCATATTAAGTGGAAGCAAAGGCAAACTGTGCCGCCGCTTTCTCAACACCGTCGATCTCTTCATTTGCTTTCGAAAAGGAACTCCTCCCTCTTCCCCGAAAAACGCGGCGGCGGAACGCTGCGTTCCAATCCTTTGGCTGTGTCGTTGCCAGGGGGGGAAAGCAGAGCCCAGGTTCCCTCTTGTTTTGGAACAAGCCCCGTGTGCTTCCCTTTTGGCCCCGTCCTATGTTGTCACGAATGGTTGATAGTTGGTTTGGTTTTCTTCTCACCAGTAAACCCGGAGAGCTGATAACATTTTTTTTTAAATAAATGTCAGCAGTGCTTTTGTTATTGTTTTGTGGAACTGGAGGAGCCGGCGAGGGAGAGTTTCGATTTTTGTTTTATTTATTTTTTAAATTGGCTTTCTAATACTGTATATTAGGAAGGGAAGGGGGTGAACCCCTGCACACTATGGCTTCGAACCAGAATAGAACTCTGCAACCCAAATTTGAATTCAATACCTCTCACATATTGCGTTCAAACAAAACAAAAAACAACAAAAAAAAAAAGTACATTTAGTGTCTTAATCTCTTAACAGAACGACTCTCTGACCACAGTTTTTGCAATCTGTCGTTCTTTTTTCGCCCCCAAAATCTGTATTTCTTTTGCACGGGATGAGTCTTTGAATGAGGCTGTCCCACACAGAAGGCTCTTGAGAAGCTCTATAAGTATTTCAATTTAATCAAAGCGATCTCAAATTATCCGGATCACCTTGCAGAACAATATTAAATTGAAATCTTATGCACAAAATTTATGTTTAAAGGGGACATATTATTATATTTTTTTTTTCTGTGATATATGTACCTATATAATGTTACAATGTTGGATGTTCATATTAGACGTGGCCAAAGTGTCAAATAATGGGGTAAACTAATAACACAGCAATCACTGTGAGCAAAACACTCCGGCTTCCGACCGTCAGCTCGTCACAGATTTCTTTACATGGTCATCTGCTCCATCCGATCTGCTGTGCCTTTCTCCAAACTGAACCAATTTGAATTGTCTTTTTATTGTAGATGTATTTAATTTATTTTCCGACGTTTACACGACCCAAAAACCCCAAAAACCTCGCGTACGAGAGCCCGGTGTCCCGGCGTGGCCTCCGTGTCCCCCACATGCTCTGAGCACGGCACTCAAAGTCGGACAGACTTTCAAACGGGGCCTTGAAGATCTAATACGGGTGAAGATTCAGCAACTGGACTGCTTATTTCTCACCTCAAATTTGTTCAGAAACAGATTTTAGTGGACCGGCATGGTGAAGTCAGTGAGGGTTACGGAGTAAACACAACGACGCCCGGAAGACATGCTGTAAACGCCGTTGGCTCACAGAGCCCCGGAAATGATTATCAAACCCTGTTGGCTCACACAACTCGTGGCCTCAGGAGGGTGGCACCTCCCATTTCAACAGAGCGTCAGGAACACAATGTATTTAGAGTTATGTTAGAATGGCTTTAATGCATAACAAGGTATTTTCAGCAAAGAACTTCAAAAGCATGTTTTGGGGACCTCAGAGACCTACAGTATATTAACTTGTGTAAAAAGGAGCATAATAGGTGCCCTTTAATAATAGGTGATATGGAATTAAAGTTCAGGATGTAATCCTCCTTGATTGCCCAGAATGCAGACTTTTACAACCTGTATGTTCACCCATCATCTCAATAAAACAAAATGTTGTAAAAAATAGTTGTTCTTGTGAGAAATACAATTTAATAACCAATGGCAACTAAGGAAAAGCACTGAATGGAAACACTACATTCTGTACCAGGTAGAGAAACAAGGAGAAACATGATGGTTCACTTACTGTAAGAGAATCAAGAAGCACATGGGTAGGTCTGTATATTTTTCATTGGAGCCCCCTGCTCTCAAATGCCCTTTTTTGGAGAGAGAGAGAGAGAGAGAGAATGTCAGAGTTTTAGCTGCAAGCGATTGTCAGCAGAGATGGATTGCAGGAGGGGCGGGGGTGAAGAAAGGGAAGAGTGTGGACCTGAGGTGCCCACCAGAACCTCCACAATTTTTGGAGGGCAAATATTACTGTGAGACTCACACACCAGCCGTCCAGTCTGTTACGTGTGTTAAGTGCTATGTCACTGAATGTTGTCTCATTAATGTCATTATGGTAGCGTGAGCACTTTGCGAAATGCGTCTCCCTGGAGCTCGTATTTGACACCTTTTTGATGACTTTCGGCAAACCTTTACAGGCATTTTCTGCGAAACTTAAAAAATAATAAATGTGCACCCGTCCAGGTTTCTCATCAACCTTGAGGCGCGTAAAATGATGCCAACCGTGTCGAAACGTGAACCCCTTTGTTCTGTGCTTCAGGCTAAAATTTGAGTACGAGAGCCTACGTTGATGTATGACCGTATGTACAGTGTATGTATGTGACCAATAACCTCATTAATCTTGAATCTTGATGCCCTGGGTCCATGTTCTGGTATCGATGACAGATGCTCCCGCCCCCGGGGGAAAGGGGGCCCAGGAGCCCGGTGACGTGACCTTCAGGGGGGCGTATGGAATGCATCGCCAGTTTCTAGGGTTTCTCCAAAGCGGTCCAGGCAACATGTACTCCTCAGGCCTGTTTACAGGTCACACTCAACCACTTACGTTGCTTGAACTCGAGCTTTGGAACTTTGGACTGGCCGCTTTTTGTTTCTGTGGTTGTGTTCTTGGAAGCGACTCGTGACGTTTTTTTTTTTTTTTGTTTGTTTGTTTTTTGTGTTTCACTCCAGACGCACCGTGCCCTATGGTATGTCCAGCTACCGAGGACCCCAGCGTCTCCGACGTGCGGTCGGCGGTCAGACGGGGGGAAGACCTCGGCGGTGCGTTTGTTCCGCACTGGGGGCCGATCGTGGCTGCCGCGACTTCTGCCAGTCGAGGTAACTCTTCCCAATAAAGCCCTCGGATAAAAGTCAGAAACGCTGCTGCTTGTCAGCGTGAAGTTAACCGTCCTTGTCCTTGTTCTCCCAAGCCCCCAGGGGAGCGCACCAAACCGGACTACCCCCCGGGGTCGCGGCCCTGGATGAAACCCCCCCCCCCCCCGACCTCCCTTACCCCCCGCCCCGCCACAGCCCTCACAGCCCAAATTCCTCCTCCAGAGAGAATGGACTCTGCCTCCTCGTTGCCCCGAACCCCAGCTCTCCCCTTTTGGCACAAGCTCGTCCGCAGGTCTACTCACATTCAGGGGAAAGAAGAACTCTGGAACATGACAAAACTGACTTTCTGCCACAACCATAATTCTTAGAACAAGTTCCATCAGGCTGAGTGGTTCCATGAATGCGTTCCAGATCCCTGGAGGTTATCTTCTTTTTTCTCCACCCCCCCCCCCCCCCCCACCCCCCACACACACCCCTTCAGAGGCTAGCATGAAGATCTCTTTTATCACTATCTTGTAATCAAGGATCTGTCAGCTATCAGCCTCGATTAAGTTAACACTCTATATACACACGTACGTAATGGAAGAGAGAGTTATTACTTATTTCTTTATCATAACTGACTAACCTGTCATTACAGTGAGGTGAATATGTATCCTAATATCAACCTATTAAGGGTGGGTTCAACAACAAAAAAACAACGTCTTTTAGCTCGATCTGTCTCAGAATAAAGCAACTTTGCAAGATTATTAACTTCAGGATTTGCAAGATTGTTGACATGGAGTTAGCGCACACCTCACCTTTGCGGTGCCATAAAATGATTTAGGTTGATCCCCTTTGATTAAAACGGTTCATTAGAGATTAACCGAGACCACAACTACAGGTTAAGTAAATATGGAGAATTTTAAAATTCCAACGGGATCGATAAGAAACAACGGTGCACTGATCGGAAGATATGAGATTGGCAAAAAGACAAAAACTTGATATTAAGCCCAAAATGTGGAAGGTGATGTGGAAAGAAGCCGGTGTAACTTAAGCTGAAAGAAAGTGCGACTCAAGGGAATCACAAGACAAAATAAATAACAGCAATAGAATAAATCTGAGTAAATAATGACAAATAAATACAGAAATGACATTTAAAAATAATGCAACTCCCATTCTAGGCCTTTAAAATCATACTATAAAAAGAAGACCATTTGACGCACCAAAAACATTGTTTTGCTTGCTTCGATGGATGTTTTGTAAAGGTGAAAAATTCATATTTTATAGGAAGACCGACATTTTGGGAAAAGGAGACAGTTTGAGTTAATAGGCAGTTTGTATATTTAGTTGATATGTTTTTACTTTTTGTATAACGGTAGTGTACAGCATATAATTGACCAATATAATATATGAAAGTTTTATTGTGGTATGAATGACCACACTCTTTATGAATGTTTTCATGAAATATTTGCTTTTGAACTGGATCTACTGAGTTTCCTTTACTTCAGCACGGCTGGTTGTTCTGAATAACGACGACGAGGATGATGATCATGATATTGATCTGAATAAGAAACAACAAAAAATAGTACAAAAAAAAACTTTTTTTGTCTCAAATGATGTATTATTTTTAATAAAGGCACAGTATACAAATATATTCCAAAATACTGGATGCATAACTTTGTTTAAATAAAATACCACATATATTATGAGCAATATAACAAACCATAAGAATGTCATAAGCCAACGACTAATGTTTTAAAGCAAATTGAGACGACCACTTAAAAAATGTACAAAACAATTCAACTATAATCCATATTGACCTGATCTTCCAACTGATTTATCAACAGCATTGGACATATACTAGTTTTAGCAAAAGTATCAAAACAAATACCCTCTCAAGGTTCTGTTTATGTCTGAAAATGACATGCTGTACCTCTGACTGAATAATGAAGCAGATTGAAACATCCCAAAAAAAGGACTCAGAGGTGAAACAGAGGGTTTTGAACATTTCAGCGTTCTCACCTCAATCATTTGGAAGAGGATCGCTTCTTGCAAGTGTATCGGTGCAAAAAATAAAGAATAAATAAATACAATTGATCACACAAATGATCTGAGCTGTCCTATTGGTGCAGATCAAGATGTGATGTCGGAGTCCTTTCATCGATTATTGAATTTGAATTACGTAGACGGGACGTTTCAACCGGTTTTATATTTGAGTCAAAGTATGCAAGCGACTTGGTTTGCAAATAGAGATAAATCTTCTATTAATCTATTATAATGTTGGAGTGTATTCATGCTGACCAGTACAGATACAAGGACGTTTTATTTTATTTATCTCAGAAGGGGCCATTCGCTTTGTACGAACTAGGCGAGGTGGAGCATGGGAAACGCGTGCCAGTAGTAGCTATAAGCACTGCAGATACAATTTAAATACACAATAAGCTAGCCACCTGACAATGCAAAGGCTTGCTTAAAATGTACAAAATAAGATTTTATATACAGTGTTAACAGAGAAATGTGTATACAACGTGAATGAGGAGAAGGAGGTTTCAAAAATATGAATTTTGCAGATCAAGATCTACATGTATTTACATATTGCACTCTAAAGTCTGTGGAAATTACCTGCAGTTACGAGAGTTTCTCCTCATTTCGGGAGCTCTCCTCGGGGCTCGAGTTGCGGTAGTGCGTGACGCACAGGTGGATCGCCTTGGGCTGCTTTCCCAGGCCCCTTGGACAGGCCTGTGCGTGACGTGTGCGTTACACCCCAGACCCCACTCCCCACCACTTTTAGGATTTGCTTGTCACAGTTTGTCAAGTGTTTCCTTTGCCACATTGCTTTGTCATTTTAAGGTGCACATTGAGTAAACTTTTTTTATTTTTATTTTTTATTTTTTTTCCTGATTTTGATCAAATCTTCTGGACTGATGAATTAAACTTTTTACACTGTATTTCTCTTTCACTTGTTTGGAGTGGTTTTTTTTTAGTTGTTTTTTTTTAAATCATCTCGTTTCGGTTGTAGATCTTCAAAAGTAATGTTTAAAATAGCCCATACATGTTTCTGTTGGAGACCTTTCCAATATGTTCCATGTCACAAAGCTTCATCTCTTGAAAAACAAACAAACAACAAAAAAAAAAAACAAGCCAGACATGATACCAATGAAACCTGATGGAGCTCTAAATCAACTTAGAATTTTGGAATATCCCACTTAAGTCAGCTAAATGCTCCCTGGAGCCTATGTATGAACTTCTCAAAGTGAGTCCCAATAAAAAGCTGGGTAAACAAGGCCTTATTCCCACAGTGCACTCTGGGAAAGATGCCTGTGCAGACATTCTGGCCTTACCTTGGTAGGTTCAGACCACCTTCCGTGGCTTAGAGCTTGTTTTTTGTGATCAGGTTCACAAGAATGTGCTTATTAAACTAATTGCCTCTCTTTGCCCTAAGAGCATCTTGTGCAGGCTGCTGACAATTGAAAAGGAATAACCACAGTCAGGCCCCAGCACGCAATGGATGCACACCAATAATGACATTCATTACGAGAATATGTCATATTATATCATTTTATCTGGTTCCTTAAAAATATACAGTATGTTTAAAATATTACATATAAAAATATTAAATACCGCATATATTATAAAAAAATAAATATTTATGCAAAAAGGTTTATTTATGATACCTTTACCTCCCAATCAAAGCCAAAATCTGAAGAATATAATGTAAAACAGAAATACCTGCATAAAACAATA
Source organism: Zeus faber (assembly GCF_960531495.2). Lineage (NCBI taxonomy): Eukaryota > Metazoa > Chordata > Actinopteri > Zeiformes > Zeidae > Zeus > Zeus faber. The sequence continues at coordinate 9,608,440 of NC_137194.1, read as the reverse complement.
CTGCAGAAAGGTCAATCAGAATGTCTTTCATTGAAGGCTTTTGGGATTTGTTTCGATAAGCGACAATTCCAACAGCTAATGTAAGATCTGTGGGGCTGAAGACAGGTTTTTGTGAAGGGCTGCACACAAAATAGTTCAGCTTTTTGAGGTGCTGGAAGGTGTATTTCCCTAATTTCACTGCAGCAAGGCTAGTTGATCCCCTTTGCAGCCATGCATTGGGCTAACAGAGATGGCACGCCGCCCATTGCTATCTTTGTACTCAACACACAGGGGCCAAATTGGTGTCGTCGGAATCTGTGTAAGACAAGGAAAAAGCCAATTTCCCCAAAAACTGGAAAATCCCTTTCATGGAGACCACTCGGTGAGCATCACTGTATGGGTTTCGTGCCTTTCTGCGTCCTAATCCTGGAGAACAGTTGTGTGGTTTTACAGGGCAATCTGTGGCAATGAGATAATGGTGTAGCACCCAAAGTGTAAACTGCCTCTGTTGCAGGGACTGTTTCAAGTAATGGCTTTGGGCAAAATGGGATAACTGGGAATGGGCGATTAAGGAACATTGTTGGGTGTTTTGCGAAAAACAAAATAATAGCTTGTATCTTCCATGCCAAGCATTTCACTTTTACATTGTAATTTCTTTAACTCCAAATTGCTCCCACAAGTACCAGGATGCCATAAAATGTTGGTCAAGTATGGAGACAGAAGAAGGCTGAAGCACTAAAACCCAGAATTAATGAATTACCCGGTCAGAGGTGGCATCTAAACTGTAGAAACTGTAGGCTTAACTTTTATCCCTACGACTTCTTTACTTTTGGAAACAAAAGTAAAAGTGCGAACACAGATTTTGGAAATAGGGGGGTAAAATAAGGTCACATATGTTATGGTACATATAAAAGAAGAGGACTTTCCTGTACTTCTAGATACGGCCAGATGTTTACAATAAAATTGAATTTGCCTCACACAAACACTTTCATTTATTCTAAGGAGAACCACCCGCCCCCCAAGCTGCTTGCCCACCGATGAATGAGATGAATTTCCATTGCAGGAGGGACTTTTAAAACGGTTGCCATGCACCGACATGCAGACCTTACAGGAGTAGACATTGACAACATTCCTTCCAGCACAGAAGGAGCAGTGTTGGGGAGAAGTGTTAAAATAAATAAATAAATAAATAAGTAAATAAATAAAATCACTTCAATGCATTTTAGTTACACGGAAAGCTATGTTAATTGGAAGTACGCGTCAAAGCCCCTTGCATCGGGGGGAAAAAAAAGCATATTTATGACATCTTAATACCTTCAATTCGACAAATTTGAACTTCCTCAAATTACGGTGACTTGAACCTCCACCAAAAACAACAACAACAACAACAACAACAACAACAACGACGAGAGAGTTTCTCGGTGTTCGCGATGACCACAAGTTGGAACTAGTTGTCCGATAGAAACGCATTCAGTGTGTGGAAACAGAAGGACTATTTCCCGGAGTGCGGTGCAAAGCGTGCCTGCCGGCGGAAAGCATCAGAGGATTAGTCCTGCGTGTCCAATCGGAGGGCGCGTCAGCGGGTAAGCCAAGGCGGCAGCGCCTACAGCCCTGTGCACCATCACGCCTACATAATTAGAAAAGAAATTAAAAAAAAAAATAAAGTACTCCAACCATGTTTCCTCTCTTCGAAAGTGCAGTAAAACGTGTGGTTGAATTATGTGATGTTGTAATTGTGCTGTTTACTTAGTTTGAAGACCTATTTACAAAGCTCCATGACTGACAAACCACCGAATGAACTTGTGTTACCAAATTACACGCCATGGCATGAAAATAGGATGATATTTCAAGAGTTAAGCTTGGGAGCAGGTTTTCTATGATTGAATGGAGCTTTTTATTATTATTATTTTTTTTTTTTTAAACATACCACAAACCCTTTACGAAATGAAGAGGAACAGACCAGGGGCCGATGCATTTCCAAAGAAGCAGCCGTGACAGGAGTAAGGTACCTCTACCTCATTCTATACGGTGCAGCACTTTGTTTGGCACAATACATATTAAATGTGACTCATTGACTCTTTCCATTCCGCCGAAATCAATCATTTTGACGGAATGACTGTGAACGATTAATTCGTGAGGATTCCACTCTTGTTCATCATTCACCGGAAGTCCTCCCCCGCTCACTGTGTGTCAAAGCCACTGAATCATTTTATCATTATAATCATTTTACCGAGTGACTCGTCAAGAACTGAATCTCAAAAAAGAGTCAAGTTTTTCATCACTACGTAGAGTGAAGTTTGTTCTGATGAACACAGAGCTGCTGTTCTTCTGGAACTGATCAATTAGATTAATTAGTTTTTTTTTAGGTGGATTTCAGTTTATATATATATATATATAAAATAATATTTCCCCCCTCTCACGGCACACAATGTAGTTTACTCACTATATTCAATAGGAAGAGCGGGAGCTTCTCCAAGCCTTGTATGTTCTTGTCGTACTGGAAATTCCCTCATGTACCGAAAGCAGATTCAGTTTCTCCAGAGCGGCGACTGCGTCAATAATAATTTCGTCCTATTGGGGAAAACGGAGCCTCTTTTTACAAACAAAAGAGAAGCCCAGGGTGGGAATTTGAAATCACTGAGTGATTTCAAAAGGGAGGAGTGGCAGTTTTTGATTTAGATAGCATGAACTTGAGGCACCTGGAAAGGCTAAATGAAATGCATTAGGGGAGGTTGGAGGAGTTGAGGCGTCCTCGATATTTAACCCCACCATTAAAATGTCATTCTGCCGCGATGGGAAGAGGCGGAGAAGGCAGAGAGAATTAGCAGCATCAGGGCTGGATCCCCTGATATCAGTATAGAAATATGCCGGAGCTACAGGCATGAAATGACACCGCATCCATCGGTCCATCACGCTGTGCTTTGGCATGGGAAGAATTCATGTTCCCAAAAGATGATTTACTATCCACTTTCTTAGCTTCTGTGGGGTCCAATATTCATCTTTACCGTTGTTGCAAAGCAGCTGTCAAATTACCAAAGACATCAATCAATTATTGCAATTACACTGAGTAATGAATGACTTAATTAATAAGTAATTAAGTAATTCATGAGAAAATTAGTCATGTAATAGTCTTTCGTCACGACTAATTCAATCACGATATTACAATTTCAATTCACAAGTTCACATCAAGTTTCCCAAGTTGTTTACCTTATGTTTTCTCGAAATAGAATATCGAGAGGATGCAAATAACACCACAGGCTTAACAAACGTATTTTTGAACAACAGAAGAAGAAGAAGAAGAAGAAACAGTCTTTATTTGTCACACAACACACCACACTACACATGCTTGCACACGCACATGCTTTGATGGTGGCCGGTGAAATGGATCCTCTGCATTTAACCCATCCTGGCTTGTCCTTCCTCCGGGGCCAGAGCCAGGAGCAGTAAGTTTCCCTGTTCGGTTTTTGATTAAGACCCTTATTTTCAATTGAGTAGGGTACAAAGCCACCGTCCGCCACCGCACACCAAACAACACATTTCATTAAAATTAAGTCAAACTAAAAGGCTCCATGTTCCTTTAACCTCTTCACCTTTCGCTCCAGGCTTTCTTCATTATCTCACCAACCCCCGCGGCGTAACGATATCTCCAAAAGTGTACGGTATGCTGTGCACACAGAAGGCCTCCGATGTGCTAAAAGATATTTCAGCATAGTTTGGGTAACCTGTCAGTGTTACAGGGGCCCTCTTCGGCACATGTTTTTGTTCGGGACATTTCCAACAATTCATGCGCATCCACTTAACCTCAGCGGACAGTTTAGGACCTGTCCTTCAAAGTGCCGTGTGTTGCCTTTCATAGACTTTGCTCAAAGTTTGTTTAAATTTGTGAAATTATACAGAATTTGACACGACATAAACCCCAAGCCCCGAACATACCTCACACACAGTAGCCCAAAGCAGTGCTTCTGTAACACTGCCTCTGACACAGGGCCCACCCGAAAATCTCAGAAATGGTTGCAACATGCAGGTAACATGTACTTTCGTTTTTTTTTTTAAGAAAAACACAGTGTAAGGGGTTTTTATTCCATTATGAAAAATAGCATGAAATGCATTTTTGAAAAGGTTATAAAAAAAAAAAATCTTTTGCCAATTATTTGGCGGCCCACTTGCAGTGCCCATGCGGACCTCTAGGGGTTGCGGGCCACAAGTTGAATATCGCTGGCCAGAAGAACTGACACAAACATAAAACTAAAAATGTCAAATCATTATTCACTATTTCACATAAAAAAAAAATTGAGGATTTGTTTCATAAAAATGAGGTACATTGAGGGATTAACCTATGGTGGAATCAAATCTTTCTACAAAGATTTACCGCGTGAAGTTGTTGCCCTGAGCGGGGTTGTATATGACTTGTATATGACCCCGGAAGATACAGTAAAAGAATAATTGAAAATCAAATTGAAAATAATTGACATAAAATGGAAACAATGGGCTTTTTAAATGGACAACTTCAATGACAACGTCAAGAAATTTTAGCGGAATGAATACATTTCAATTTGAAATATTTTCAAATACTCCTGAATACTCCTGACAGTGCTTGGTCGCTAGAGGGTGAGGTTAGAGGGTTTCATGCGACAGGCAAAAGGGCTTCCAGAAATGTGATTACCGAATACTATCCAACCTACATCCTCAAGTTCCATGATATTATCTTGATGTGTAGAGTGTAGAGAAATTTGGGCAGAGCAATTTTTCACTTCCAAACACAGCCTTTGGAGTTTGCCCCTTTATCATTTCACTGTTGGAGTGCATGTTACAAATAAAAAATGTTGAATCTTTCTTTACGACTTTTAGAATGTTGGTAAGAGTTAAAAACAAAAGATTTTAGCATGAATCTGTATAGAATCTAAACACATTTTGTAGAAATCCCACTTACAGCATTTCAAATTCCAGAGCCAATCAAAGCAAGGCATTTCTATGACTCTGCTTATATGCTGGTTGCAGCATATTAACCACTATTGTGCCCATGGTTTTTGTCTATATTGTCAATGTCAGTTCAAAATGATTGTGTTCCCCCAAATACAAGCTACATAAAAGTAGCAGCAGTAAAGCAATTATTTGAGGGTTTTTTTTTTAACTAAACTACTCACTACTAGTCATTATCCTCATCACTACCTGTACTCCAATAAACATCTCTGCTCAAGCGGTACTTCTGCTCTAGTAAGAATTCCCAGAACCATTTCCACCTCCGTTTGGCTGGTTCACTGCCCTTTCCGTCCTCTGAGAACAAAAAATGTTTCCCAAGAGTTCATGGAAAGGTTTTACCTGGGGCGAGAATCTCAAGCGCTCCTCGATACACCAAATTGTCAAGGGCAAAACCCCCTAATAACATCTGACTTCCTCGGCATCAAAGGGATGAATTTTACCCAAAGAAACTGAATAACAAACTGACCACAGACCCCCTCTGACAGCTTTCCACCAGCTGTTCCATATGGACATCCGATACGCTTCCACCAACGGTTTACTCCCAATGTTTTCAATCCTCCATAATCTCCGAACACATCTCTTTTTTTTAATTGCTTTTCGGGAATGCATTCTTTTATTCTGTGCGATTTCAAATTTTTGAAGGGTATTAGAGCCCTGTGAAGAGCACTGCACTATACAAATACATTCTGTTGTGGTCGATGCAAAGGATTATGGGTCTGAACATCGTCGTGATGTGTGATGTGTTTTCGGTTGTTCCGGTTGTTGTGTTGTCTGTGGTGGAGGACGTTCCAGAACCACTGTACGTAGACCTGACGGACGACAGGACCGCGACGTAGACGGTTGTGGTCTCAAGCGGTGAGTTGCTTTCACGGCATAGCTTGCCACAGTATTTATCATTATTGGTCTCATCAGGTTACACAGCCGACGTTTAGAAGATTCAACCGATCCGTATGGATGCCTGTTTTGCTATCTCGATAATGTCACCACAGTTCCAACACATTACTCTTGAGGATGAAATTATTCAATTTGATTTGATTGGCAGGTTGGAGAACGAAAAAGTACTGTGTCAGTAGAATTATATCTGTGGAACCCAAACTGCGTCACCGTCTTCATTTCAACCAATTAAATCCCGTCCAAGTATTTCAGATTGGTCGTGCAGGCGTCATGAGGGAGATGGCAGCTTTAACAGTACAGAAAAGCTGCCATCTTTCGTGCACTGTTTAGTCTATTGGGTTGGTAATCCATCACCAAGAACGTGCCCAGTGAACTCTGAAATGGAACAAAGGGGCCGATCCCTGAACTGCAGCGCAGACCTAAAAAAAGCAGCTTGCCAATACCTGCACATTCGATACAAGAAGTCGTGCTCTTTCACATGCTGTTGTCATTGGCTCCTGCAGAGAGGCCTTCACCTGCCAGATCTGCTGACTCACTGACATTGAAAGCCAAAAGATGATGCTACTTGAGAGCAATAACACATAAATAAAGATCTCTACTTTATGAAATGATAAATAATAATGCAGCAACATCTTCGAAAGCCACTTTGAAGGACAATTTGAAAGACGTAAAAATAAAAAAATGTATGCACTGTAGAAAATTACACATTTGTAGGTAAAGCCTTTATTGGTTCAATAGAAATATACTGCCAATATAATGTCATGGTTAATTGTCAAACGGCTGTAAATGTATTTGAATACAGGATAGCTATGAAACAGAAATCAAATCACTTTTTCACTTCCATCCTGCAAATGCCATTGTTGTTCTGCAGATCTTGTGACAAAACCCCGTCAAGTCGCCAAAGATTCCAATGAGACCGTTATCAAGAAACGCCTCTATCTGGCTGAAAGTACAAATAACAGTCTGAGCAGAAACAGCCTCTTGACCCGGTCTGCTCTCTAGGTGTTGCTAGGTGTTGGGGACCTCACCCCCGGAAAGCTACAGGTAGGGCTGCACTCAGGGGTCGAACGCAGGACGTCGCTTTTTGCCTTGAAGACAAGCCTTCAGGGCGACTGGTCTGTCTTCCTTTAGAGACCACTGACAGAGCTATTATTCAGCTATGCAACCTCTTGTGCAAAGAATCCCAACATGAAAGGCCCAGGTGAGGGATGCCAAGAATTTAGCTGATGCAACCCCGGAGGAGTTGAAGTCTGCCTGACGCTACCTATAGGCACATACAGCCTCGAGCCTATTGAGGGGACGAGACAAGTCAAGAACAAGAGTTTATCAAGTTCATCAGTTCGGAGTTAGATCGATGACTGTAAGAAGGCAAATGAAACCCAGGGCCAACTGCTCTAAAGCTTGTCCGCAATAATTTCAACGAGTATTAAAAAAATAAATTGCAAGACTTCACTGGCCTTGAGAGACGATTGGTTCGTGCGCAGGAGTCTTGATTTCAAATGATTTCAAACCAATTCAGTGAGATCTCTGAAGTCAAAAGTATTTTCTTTGGCACCTATAGCAGTGAAGCAGCAAGCTGTTTATTTTACGGTCCATGACCTTCGCAGGACAAATGGGCGTTAGAAGCAGAGATGTGAAGGATATGCTGGGCTACAAACGATAACTCTCATTAGGGTTAACATTTGGGATTGCAACAGGGCTGTTCATTATAGGCCTTTAAACATATAATATACATCATGAAACGGGAAGATTTTACTAATTTTAAACCATTGAAAGTACACTGCGCAACTATTTTACTGTACAAAATCAAATACCAATTTATTTAAAAACTTGACCACGCTGTAAGGAGAGTATGGCCGACTCGTTGAGACTCTCTAGTCCCGTGGTGCCTCTTGTGCCGGGATCGGACTATCACACGATATTTTTGTCTTTCATGATATCATGCCCACCATGTCAGACTAGCGACCAAAACCCAGAGACCACAAAGGACGTCAACCGCTGAAAATCCCCCACATTTCTACTTTGTTTCCTTTGGCTGAACGATGTTGATGTGTCGAAGCACAATGAACAAGAAAACAAACTGTACTTAAAGTCGGTTGGTGGCTGCAGATTCTTGAAAAAATAAAATAAAAATGGTGGCTGAAATAAAATGCTGCGTGTACTTGACCAATCAAAAATGTTCAGCGCTGCAAGCCCTGCCCCCAAAGTTCCTGTCGTTTTGAAAAGTATTACCCCCCGAGCAGGGACTTTTTGGTCCCCTGAATAATGTCCCCGGGACATAATTCACACCCTGGTCCCTGTGTGTCTGGGAGGATGCTTACACAACAAGTATGACCCCAACCAATCATCGTTGCGCAATTTCATAGGTCGTCGGGGTGAAGGGTCAGGAAATGTCAATCATGGCTATGGAAGCGCTTTGTGTGGCGTTGGCAGTCTTGCGTTCCATAAAGAAAAAGAAAGGAGAGACAAAACGCTTGTGAACCCGTTCCTGGGTGTCAAATTTGTCGACCTCGACAAAATCGGGCTGAATTTGTATAGCCTGATCCGCCGAGCGATCTGCTGTAATGGAAAGGAAAAGGATCATGGCAATGCAAACATCACCAAAGTATCCTACCACTGAGCTGTTCTTGCTGGTTAGTTCACCATGTGGCTGGAATACGTTTGCCCATCAGCGTACAATACTTGAATTGCTTATTATTCATTGATGAATTCAGCAATCCACTGTTGACACACAATGCCTGAAAAATATTTTATGTTATTCTATTTGATTGAAACTATGAAATTCTTAAAGAATAAAATAAAATAAAAAAGAAGAAATTACATACTCATAGTGTACAGTATATTGATAGCATTGGCCTCATTTATCTTAAGTCATATATTGATGAATAGACTGAATTCACATTGTGTTCTGGTGAGACCAAGATACTATCGCTTCACCCCATGCCTCAGGGGATGCTGCTCTGGGAGGCTGTTGGGATTAGAAGATCAAATGTAAAGTGCTGGTAATCGTGAGGGGAAAACTGCCCCAAACTGCAAGGAAACAGTGATTTGGGAGTTTATTCAACTTCCAGCAGAAAAACCAAAGCCTGAGCCCAAACACCAAGCCAAAGCCACACTGGAATGGCTGAGAAAACCAAAAATCAAAAGTTCAATGGCGCAGAAAGGCTCGACCAGAGCTTGGATTTTGATTTTATTTAGGAAAAACACGTTTTTCAGGCCAAGCCGTCACTTAAGTGGAATTTTCACATCGAAGGCTGGACCAAAATTGCTCAGCGTGCACAGATGTTCATTGTGGATATGGACTAAAAATAGGCTTCAATGGAGGCTCTCCTAAATATTGACTCAACAGGGTTTAACACTAAGCATTAAAATCCACCGTAACTCCATGTTGTAATAAATATTAATAAAAAACAGACGATATACAATGTACATTTCTCATATACAGTATATACAAAGTGGTTCCTTATCAAAAAAGGTTCATATGAAACCAGATGCAAACAACTCAAAAGTGAAATACATGACAGGAATGAATCCAAACGTGCCTCATGTTCGTGAAACATCAACAGAAAGAACGGAGAGGCTCTTCCCAGACCCCGACCGTACGTAAGACATTATACGACGACATGGAGAATTCTACAAGTTTACCTTTGCGTGTCTAGCTGGGTGTTAATATTGACAAACCCCTATAAAATGTTGTTTCTTTTCCATATGAATTTGGGAAATTGCTTTGATACACACTCCAATTTGGGAGGATATTGTCTCTGGAAGCCCAATCGGAGAATTCTTTGCATCGTTAGATATGATTCGGTGTCTGTATAATAGTTACAGAGATAACAGTGCAACCATGATCAAAACGGTCATCATTGTATATCCTCTAGTAAGTTTACCTACTAATCAGGAATGTTAACAATTCATTGACGAATAAGAATTGAATCGATTAAGATTTTGTCTTATCGATAAGAGGTGAACAATGTGCGGTCTTGATTTCTTGCTGTTATTGTATCGACAGGAGTCTTTGTGGGGCGGAGGGCTTTTAGAGAATAAAAATACCAAGCCAGGGGGTGGTAGTTCTCACCGGAACGACAGGGGCAGACGAGGGGGGGGGGGGGAGTGGAGTAGGAGGTTGTCGTGGAACCAGGCGGAGGCTTCCGGAAGTAGAACAAACAACAAGCATGGCTGCACTCGCGTCAATGCCGAGGAGGATACTGTGTTTATTGTTCCTCAACAACTAACGCTGAAATGAAATGAAATTAAATCTCGGAGGTGCGCAATGTCGTGCATGACCCCACACGCCGTGGCGCCACCCCCTGGTGAAGTCATTAGCTTTTGTTATCAATTAATCCACAATTGTTAGTTAAGGTCAACAACTATCCATTAAGGAAATACCTCTACGCTTGCATCCCGGCTACTAATCGTTTTGCCCGAGACTTCCTGGAACTCCCTTAAAAGGACCCCCTGGGGGTCTGCAGACCCCATGTTGGGAACCGCTGTCTTAATCAGCTTATCTGTTTGCTGATCTGCATGCTGATCTTTCTGAGGACATCTGCCAAAGTAAAACTGTGCATGTTGAAGTGCTTTATCTGTGGTAAGGCTGAGCCAAACTCAAAATGTATTAAAGGGGCCAATTGTGCTTTTCCTTATTTTGTGTCTATATATATATATATATATATACACACACACACACACACACACACACACACACACACACACACACACACATACTGTACATCTATACATTTATGTGTGTGTGTATGTCTTAAATTGAATGGGTATGTATGCGTCATTCTTCTGGACTATTATCATTACATTTATGTTTCATACATGCACCGAACACCAGGACAACTTCCTTGTACATATAAACTTACTAAGCAATAAAGACGATTCTGACACACACACACTCACACACACACACACACACACACACACACACACACACACACACACACACACACACACACACACACACACACACACACAAATGTTGGATGTTCATATAAGACGTGGCCAAATACTGAGGTAAACGAATGACAAAGTAATCACTGTGAGCAAAACGCTCCGGCATCCGACCGCTCTGAACGCTCGGTTTTCAAAGGCTTTCTGCTACTCTCTGCACGAGCTGACGTCAGCTCGTCACAGATTTCTTTATACGGTCATCTGCTCCATCCGATCCGTTGTGTATTTCCCCCAAGAAAACCAATGAAATTTTTTTTTTTTTTTTTATTGAGGATGTTTTTATTTTCTGACGTTCACATGAAACATCCCCGCGTGCGACTGTCGCGGTGCGGTGACCGTGTCTGTAAATTAGGCCTTGTTGATCTCATAATATTAGATCTACATTTAATTTACAATTAATTTACAAGGATGAGTGAAGATTCAGAAACTGGATTGCTTATTAAGAAAAAAAAAAAAGTCGAAAACATGTATTGGGGACCGCCGACACCTACATCAGCATGTTTAAAAAGGAACATAACACTGTAGGTGCCCTTTAAGTTTGATTGATTTGAATAAGTTTGATTGTATTGTTAGCTTTTATCTTTCTGCTTAGCCATTGTCCTTTGTTGGGTCTCTTGCTGAAACTCCCAAAAAAGCTATTTTAGTCTTTGGGGTTTTTTTTCCCCCTTCATTTCCCACAATTAACCAATTGTGGTTAAATCATGCACGATCCACACTCTTTGGGGGTAAAAGCAGTTGGTAATTGGACGACGGGAGCGAACATTTTTGTGCTGCCATTAAAACTGATGTAAGCCAAGGTAGATGGCTTTCGGGGGTTGTGACATTGACAAATGGAAATGAAATATAACAAACACAAACCCCCTGTCTTCTCAAATATTGTGAATCAGCTACTCAGAAGATGATGCCTTTCACAGAATATAAGAATGACAATACGTAAAAAAAAAAAAAGAGAAAATTAAAATGTTTACATTCCAGGAGGACAAACAGCGATACAGACATTACAGTGATTGACTCTGTCATCATAACCCAATTGGTATTATTATGTTCCGTACCTGCAACTCTTGCATAAATGTACCCAGGGAAAAAAATAATAAATGTAAGCAAAGCGTGTAAGAACCCAGTGTGCCTTGACAGTTGTCTTGACAGTTTGGTAAAGCGCCCGAGAGCCTCATTCTGTGTGATCTATGGCCTGTTCATGGGGAGCAACGATAGCAGAGATTTCCCCCACATTGTTTCGCCACTGTCTTTTTCGCAGCTAAATCACTGATCAGGAGAAATTAAATATTACTGACATTGCACGGTGCCAAAGAAACGTCAGGTCCGCGTCTCTCGCATCCAAATCGTCTTTATTGCTTCGGCGCACCTTCCCAAATTGTACCACAACAGATGGATCTCAATCAGTGCTTTCAGAGTTTAATGTTTCGACCCTGCCCCGAAAGTCAAACTGCAATTGTTCCCAGACCGATCACGTCTCCAATGAAGGGATCGCAGGACCGCAGATGTCCGACACCACTGTTTCATCATGACTTACTCAAACGTATCTGTATCATTCCATTACTTTATTGGCTTTCATTTAAAGCTCTTCCTTCAATTCATTTATATACAATGTGAAGGATTCTCCGTTCCTAACAGTAAGGCTTCCTCGCCACCCGGCGACCACAAGCCTTGGAAACTGCGAGGGGAGGTTAGACGGATGGATTTTGAGCTGATTTTGAAAACTGATTAGAAAAACTTTTAAATTTCCCATCATGTCCAATAAAATACTGGGGAAATCTGCTTTCGCTTACCGAGCCTGACAAATGTATATGCTCAAACGAAAAAACTGATACAAGTCATCAAGGGGGAGAGTGGGAATTCTAGACAAATGGCGGAGACAATGGAAATAACAAGACGTCTGTCAGGTCAGAGAAGAGAAAGAAAGAAAAAAAAACCTGACCTGGATCCAGATGTTAGGTGCATCTGAGTGTGTGTGTGTGTGTGTGCGCGTGTGTGTCTGTGTCTGTGTGTGCGTGTGTGTGTGTGTGTCTGTGTCTGTGTGTGCGTGTGTGTGTGTGTGTGTGCGTGTGTGTGTGTGTGTGTGTGTGTGTGTGTGGTAGTGGAGAGCAGCCACTGTGCGTTTTGGCCGTGCATGTCCTCTGCGGGGAACTAGAAGGCTCCACTGAGGATCAGCTGTGCAGCCTGTGATCCGTGTGTGTACGTGTGTGTGTGTACGTGTGTATGTGTGTGTGTGTATGTGTGTATGTGTGTACGTGTGTATGTGTGTGTGTGTGTGTGTGTGTGTTTGTGTGTGTGTGTGTATGTGTGTGTGGGGGGGGGGTGTCGCTGTTCGACATGACGCGGGGCCCTTACTGGGTCACCGAGTGCAGCCCTTCTGTGAGGAAGAAAAACAACGGTCTGTCTGCCTGTTTGTTTACGCAGGTGTAGATATGGAGGAGTCAATCGCGATGACAGAGGTCTTAGCCTCGCTACTGCACCCCAAAGCATACATCAATACTTGTTTTTCTATCCTATGCATGCCCTTGAGAAAGTGAAAAAAGATGGAAATGAACACCAGGAAAGACCTTCTGACTCCCCAAGCATTAATAATAATAATAATAATAACAATAATAATAATAATAATAATAATAATAATAATAGTTATAATAATACTAGGATAATAATAATGACAATAATAGTTATAATAATACTAGTAGTAATAATAATAATAATAATAATAATAATAATAATACACTGTATTTGTATAGCGCCCTTTCCCAATGCTCAAAAAACATAATGACAGAGCTTCATAAGATAAGACTTTACTCATCCGAGGAGGAGTTTAAGCTGTATAAAAACAAAACAAACAAAGAAACTGTGCATTTGATAAAGAGATAAACATTTAAATGAAAGAATAAATGACACCTGTACACATCTTTCTACACAGGTTAACATAAAGTAGCACTATGGTAACTAGTGACAAGTGAGCCCAATATAGCCGCTTGTAGTTAGTCTACTATTGTACCATTTACAGTATTGCGGCATTATTAATAAAGTGGCATACGGTAAATAGGTAGTAAAGAAAGTGCCATCCAGTAAAGATAGCAGTTAATAGTGGCATGCAGTAATAGAATAATACTAGAAAAAAATACTATAAAATAAATTCAATCAAATATTAAAAGCAATTAAAAAAAAAATTGGTGCAAGATGTGTTAATGTGCCATGCATGTATGTACATTATTGATGACATACGTGTTTATGAAATACATACAATAGCATCCATTAATTTTAGCTTTTGTACCCGGTGCAATATACAGTATAATATCACTTATTTTAGTCCGCTTACATTTATTGACAGTTGAATTTTCTTTTTTAGATCAAGTGCATTTTGTGATCTTTTTTCCAAAGCTTACTTTTATTTTTACTTTTATTGACCAACTTTTTAAATGCATTTCTTTACTTTTGACTTTCATTTTCCATTTCTACTTTGTGATCCAATCACAAACCTGGACCAAACTGGAGCAATTTGGAAAAAAAAAAAAAAAAGAAGAAGAAGAAAAATGCTAATGTAATTTTAATGCCCTTGGTTATCCCCCCCAAGACAGAAAAAAGAGACATTTTCTGGATCCTCAATCAATGTTACATAACATATTTTGGAAAGCGTGCTTAACAATGTGTCTTTCTTCGAGGTGACAGCGCCCATCGCTACTCTGCTGAGCTCTGACAGCACCGCGATCAGTACCCATCACGTCCTCCGCTGACCCCTGACCGCTGGAGCAATGTATCTCCTCGGGGCCTGCTTTGCCTTTGGAGGAAAATAAATATATTTCTGCACGCCTCTGGTTTCAGCGAAGCACTACCTCACTTCCTTTTTTCTTCCTCAAATGGTGAGAATGTGGTCGACGGCGAGCTGCAGGGAGCCTGCCCCCTTTAAAATCCGCGTTCAAGTGAGAGTGATTGGTCTTGGCAGATGGCACAAGAGACCAAATATCTGAGAGACTTTTCATTAGCTTACAAGGCAGCGGAAAATAAACAGAGCTGAAGTTGAGTTAAAAATATTTTTAATGTGACATTTTAATAAGTTTAACAATTTTTTTGTTAAGCTGAGATAAGATCAGAAATGCTGTTGTCAAGGCAAAATATAAACCCTATGTATACTGTTAGTCAATATATTATTACTGATATTAAAGAAATAAACACACTCGATCAGTGGTTCTCAATGGGGGTCCTTCAAGAGGTTCCCCTAGTAAAACAATTAAAAGTTAAATTTCACCATTATTATTATCATCGCCATTACTACAGTACACACTAATATTATTAATTATTTTCCATTTTGGTAAGGTTAAGTCCCAAATATACACTATAGTGTATATCCTAAGGCCTTTGGACCTTGACTTGCACAGCTCTATCAATTTGTCTGCTTCTAACAAATGAAATATCCTCTGGGGATCAACAAAGTGTTATCTTAATATAAATAACTCCACATTTTGGAAACAAAACACCAGCTTCCCACACTGTGCGTCTCGGAAGTTTGTGTCTGTGAGGAAAAACGATATTAGAAATAAATAAATAAATACGGTCTGCTCTCCTGCTGGGCCCCTACAAGCCAACACCATGGTGTCACAATTTCTCATGGCAATACAGCGAGTATAAATCATCTGCAAAAGGATCTGGTCATAACATGATTACCTCTATAATTACTGCACATTCCTCCCATTCTCAAGGAAACATTCTGCCTCCAGGGAATATCAGCGGGAGCAAAACACCAATCGAAACAATGTTAAAAAAAATAAATAAAATAAACCCTGACAGGGAGGCAAAGGGGAGTTAAGCGATTTATGGCATCTGTCGTTCTTGTTTTGATTAAGATAACTCTACTTCATCGTTTGACCTTTATATACATATGAGGGTCCATGGACCCCGTCAGAACCACTCATCCAGTGTGTCCTGCGGATTTGGAATAACAGCGTATCACTGCCACCATGTGGGGAAAACACTGGATGGAGGAAACTTTGGTAACCTTTAGCAACCTCTGGCTTTTTAACATTTTAACTTTGTGAATCACGAGAAAAATCAAAGAGGGACCAGGAGTTATAAAATGGTTGGGTCTTGACGTCGGATAGATGGAAAGACTGAGTTTACGTAATAAATACATTTTGTTCTCCGTTATGGGATTACCTTGGAAATGCTTTTAGCCGCAATTTAATTTTAGCGTTTCATTTTCCCTCTTCCATCATTCTGGATCCTGTTTACCCGCCCACCCCCCTTTAGTCTGTCATCAATTGGTAAGCCCCACTTCCTCTGTTTCTTCTGACCTCCTCCGCTCCTGCGGGAGAAACGTCTTTAATTTGATGAATGGCTGCACAGAATGTCATGCTGTTCTGACAAGGAACTAAAACTGGAATGCAATAGACGAAGAGCGGCTGATATCTATAACGATGCTGGCATTTGTTGTTTTAAATGTTAATGTAGTTTTATAACTGCTGAACATCACTACTAGACATTGTTGCTGAAAATGGCTTGTTATAATTGCCAGTTCGGCACTTATTCTAAAACACTGTACTACATACTGGTCTAGTCTATTTTAGTAATTGAGTAAAAATGATGATGGCTTCGACAACATACAGTACTAAACACGTTCACATACTAATTTAGAGTAGCTGAGAATTATTCATATATACCTTCACACATCCACAACTGAAAACTGCTGCTTCACCTGCTGTGTCGGCTGCCCCGAAAACTGACGGATGAGCACGTTTTCAGAACAAATGTAAACATCTGTTCCTGGGGGTGTATGTATTTCAGTTAGAGTCATTTTTAGATTTGAGTTAATTTGATCTATTTACACACACACACACACACACGCACGCACGCACGCACGCACGCACGCACGCACGCACGCACGCACGCACGCACGCACGCACGCACACACACACACACACACACACACACACACACACACACACACTTTCTTTTTACCCCTAAGCTTAAGACACCAGTATAATGAAGACAAAAAATGACTTTGATCAGAAATATGCCTCAAGAACAAGAAGGGAAAAAGAAAGACGCTGTTTTGGGTTTGTGTGCCAAGTCCCAAGCGCAGACTTTTCACCACTGGTCAACAGTTGGTGTTGTATCGAGTATATGGACCTCGGTTTGTGGACATGTTGATTTGCGTGGTTAATTAGTTTTTCATTTAGTTCTTAAATTCAGTTGTAGTGCACTACCCACTTCAGTCAGGAGTCAAAGGTGACAAAGACGTTTATAGAGGTTGACTGATTCAAACCCTTCATGATCGTGACTAGTAATAGGCATTTCCACATATACGTACCAGCTGTAATATGTATATCAGCATCATACAATTACACACCGACTTAGAACCCAATATGTTGCTTTTGCCCCCTTAATATAAGCAAAACTATTAGAAAGGGTGCAACCTTTCTAAATCAGTTTGGCTTTGTTTGAAGGTATAATAGAAACTAAGTGTAACCAGGATCTTAGCACAAACTATAATGGCAAACAGATTGCGTATCACGTTACAGTCTGGAAGTTATTGTCCCCATACGGCTGTTCTGCACACTCTATGGCCAAACAAGGGAGACCAATCGAAGCATGACTTTATTTCTGCTGTGTGCACATTTGCATTTTTACAGGGCGCACAGCAGTGAGAGGCTGTTCAGTGAACAGGCATCCTATGAGTCACCAATGTCGTACATAATCCACTTAAGCATTTACCAGCACACAGAAGACACACTTGAAAATCATATGGCCGACAGGTGCTCCGGGGGATACGTCAGTGGGATGGAGTAGGACATTCTTATAGGTCAGGTAAAAACAAAAATAGGAAATATTAGCATATATTAAACATTTAATTGAAAGTGGAAATCCACGACACAATAGTCGTCTGTGTTGGGTGGATTGCACTACAGGTCCCAGAATTGGAAAACATTGGAAACCGCAAGATTTCCTTTTCAACAACTGGGTTTCACTCTGGTCGTCATCACTTTCTTTTTCTCTAAAGTTTGCCTTCCTCTGGATCAAATGATTTCTGGGACATCGCTGTTCTTTTTCCCCCTGAATGTTCATTCCTATCAACAGTTTACTGACCACAACTAGCTGCACTGCGTAAAGTGGCCCTGTTATGCTCCCTTTTCCGCAAGCTAATTTAGGTCGCTGAGGTCCCCAAAACATGCTTTTGAAGAAGAAGAAGAATCTTTATTCGTCACACGGCACACACACACCACACACACCACAACACATGCGTTCATGCAGTGACGGCGACCAACACACACACACACACACGCGCGCGCTTCGAATGGTGGCCGGTGAAATGATTTCTCTGCATTCGACCCATCCTGGCTTGTCAATCCTCCGGGGGATAGCCAGGAGCAGTGGGCAGCGTACAGCGACGCGGCCGCGGCCCTGCTTACAAATGTCCATCGCTGGTCAGGCCACGATGTTCTGGATGTTTTTAGTGGGGGTCCCTACTGACGTTACATGGGGGGAAACCCCATGTGGGCACGGGGAGAACGTGCAAACTCCGCACAGAAAGGACCCTCATCGGGAGAGATAACCCGCCGGCGCGCGCCGCCAACAGGGCCAGAGTTTTGACGTTTTTTTTCGCTGAAGGTACCACTCGGATTATGCGTTATGCAGACACGGACACTGCACCGGGATGCACCGGGACGCTGGGCTCTGGTATTCGGGATTTCGTTGGCCACGTCTAATATGAACATCCGACATTGTAACATAGACATATATGTGACAGAAAAGAAGGAAAAGCCTAATACGTCCCCTTTAATCAGAGTCACCATGGCTGCTTTTCACCACTTGCGCGTGCCCGATCGTTGCATTCTTGCCGGGAAAGGCGGACCCCGCCACCATGGAAACAGCATACAGTATAGAGGAGCACATACATGGCGCAAACACGTTGAATGGCTGTTTCTTATAAAGTGCCACGTTATGTCACTGGCACTAAAATGTATCCATACGAATATTTTCGCAAACAAAATAATATTAAGCTTTACCACTTTAATTGAATTGTGGCCACAATCTCATTCCAGTGTTATGTCGTCATCTATCAAGTGTGCCTGGGTAAGTCCATTACTAATCAGCCGGGTGCAGCTTAACCCAATGCGGTCTGATATACACCATAAAGGCCTCGGACTTCATGCAAAGCCATGAGCATTGATTTCCCATTGATGACACGGGAAACACCGTGTGGAACCCAATAACAAACAGGCACAGGTGTACAGACAAACGACGCGAAAGGCATTTATGAAGAGACGCCCAAGGCGGCGGTATTTTTCTTTATTGCTTTCTTGGATTACTACGTCAGTCTCGAATGACGGGTCCCTTTGCAATGGAAAGGGAATAATGAACTTAACGAAATAAATATGGATGAAGAAAATGGGCAGTGAAGGATAACACTTGAAATAAACAAACCTCTGTACAAACAAGTTATGTTGGAAGTGTAAAAAAAAAAAAGTAGGAAATCGCTAATGTATGCAGAAATCATACATCTATTTTTCATAGCCTTTTTTTTGTTTTTGCCTTGGGAACGAGGAGGTGAGCTAGCGGCTTTATTTTGTCCTCTCACTTCCACTTGAGAGCTGCTGACAGCTTGCTAACAAGCTAACGGTAGCTAGCTACTTTCGTGGTTAGCCGCCGGCAACCGGAAGTTCCATTAGAGAGACCCGGGGACGGCGCGTCGTAAAGGGGGCGGGGCTAAGACGTATTCACTGTATTGGCCCCGCCCACTTTATGCTATATTTCTGCATGGACACTGTACGTAGACAGGGTTATTATCAGCGGTGGAGTGGGTCCAAACAATATAAATATAGTCTATATAAATATAAATAAATATATATAAAAGCAATGTCAATATAGTAAATCAAACGGACAGATGTTTGATGAGAAGAAACTATAATGGTCAGAATGTGTTTATTGGACCAAGTACATATTCATGTTCAAAGGATTTGTCATGGGAGTTGGTGCATTGTAGTTTAAGATACATAACACAAATTTGCAAAAAAAAACAAAAAAAAAAAAAAACTTAACTTAAAAAAAAAGGCAATACAATATTTACAGAATGTACAAAATGTGCTCTACGCACCAGATGAAGATAAAATACAGGATATGGCAGGGACGAAGTGCCAGTGAGGATACAGGTATCAATTCATGATACTACTACTACTACTACTACTACTAATAATAATAATATTAATAATAATAATATTAATAATAATAATAATAATAATAATAATAAATAATAATAATAATGATAATTTATAATAATTATAATAATAATAATAATAACAATAATAATAATAATAATAATAATAATTTATAATAATAATAATAATAATAATAATAATAATAATTTATAATAATAATAATAACAATAATAATAATAATAATAATAATAATAATAAGAATCATAATCATAATCATAATCATGATCATAATAATTGTCATAATAATAAGACGTTTCATTTTATGTTTCTTATTAAGTAAATCACTCCTTAAAGCAGGCAGTTTATTTAATAACACAATAACAGCTTTTATCTTCCATTATAGTGACATAATGAAATAGAGTTCACGTTATCACAACACTGCTTCGTGGCGCCGCGGCTTTGTCCATTTTATTAATTCTACCTAACGGACGAGCCGGTGCGTGTCACAAGCGCCGAGCTGTCCTCAAATCGCGCACGACGTCGGGAGTTCCCTCGCACCGTGGAAACGCCCATCCAAGCATCCATCCTCCAGCGTCCATCCACCCCGCAGCATCCATCCTCCTCCATCCTCACCGGCTGCGCCCGCTCCTCCAGCCCGTCCTGCCGCCTTCCTTCCGGCAGCAGAAAGACGCTCCGGGGCGGTGTCGCTCCGTGCTCCGGTGCTCCAGCTGCAACCTCAATGGTCAGGACCTGGACTGAAGCCTGACACCCGGAGCTGATAGGACAGGTAGGCTCTGTTTTGCATTTTCTTTTCTTTTTTTTTTAAAAATACGCATTGTTAGACGGGGTGACAGGGGCACAGGTGCATGATGCGCGAAACGGGGATGACATTGTGCGGCGACACGAGCGCAAAGCGGTGCCTTGACACGAGTCTCACGCGATGACACAGTTTTTTTTTGTGCCTCGACGGATGGAGAGGGTGTTGCCAATATGGTCGGCGGGCCGTTTTGACAAGCGGCACGGAATCGGGGGCGTCCTTTCTCACGCATCCCCCTTTTCCCCCCGCGCGTATCCGGGCCCAGCGGGCAGGTGCGCCGCCTCCTTATCCCTTATCTCCTTATCTTCAGCTCAGCGCCTTTTTTCACAGGCTGCGGCGCACGTGGGAATGTGTTCGGGAGACTTGTGTTCCTGGACATGGAAGCGTGTGCTGAAGAAATGCACCGAAAACCTCCGTCCTCCCTCTGATGGTGCTCGGGATAATAGGATAATAAGAGGAGCGTGTCGTCGCGGGTGTGGCCACAGGGGCAGGCGTGTGCGCTCCAAGGGGGGTCGAGCTGCGTGTAACCAACAGTGTGAAATCTCCTTGTTATATTGGACACAACATATAGCAAATAATAGATCAGGTCTGTAACGCCGGTTCTGAAAACTTGGGAAATATAGATCGGGTAGTTATACGACTTGAATCAAATTTGATTGATATTGTTTGTTGGATTTTATTCTCATATAGGTATGGAGGTCTTCATGTGACATTAACATCACAAGAATTGAGGCCTAGAGGTAAAGGAAAGTCAAAATTCCCACCAAAGAATGGTAGGAAATTCTGTTTCAATCACGAGTCATGAACCGTTAACCTTCTCTTTGAGAGGATCGATGGGTGTGGAACCTCCCTGTTAAGATAAGATAAGACTTACTATTAATCCCCGGGGGGGAATTTCAGGTGTTACCTGTGGCAGAAGTTGACAGCACAGCGCAAGTAAGATAAATAAATACAATAAAAAAAAACAAATTAAATTAAAAAAGATTTTCTCTGTATTTTATAAAAAAATATATATTTTTGAAATACTGAGTTTAAAATCACAAACTACTGCAAAATACACCCTCATGTCTCATTTTAAAACAAAAACAAATGAAAAAAAACCTCTATGACACATTTACTCTTATTATACATAGCTTTAGCTGAACTGCCTCACATGGAGAAGAGATATGTCTCACACTTTGGTATTGCATGCATAGGGTGCCTTTATACTCTATTACCAATGCAATTTGGATGATATCATGAAGATATTACATTTTTATTCCCAGCTGTTAGCACACTCAACATGTTGGGGGAATAACTAATGCATTTCTAGATTATATACAAAACACTTATGTGCTTTGTCTTCCAATCAGGAGGGACTAGATGGAATGAAAGTAACATTTAATAAACGATTGTCAAAGGCTTGGATCTCTGAGGGTGTGGTGGACCCTGATTGGCTGAATGGAGTAACTGCAAGTGATTCAAATCTATAATAAATATAATAATATAATAATCGATAAAACACTTGCAATGATGAGAAGTAGTCATCCTGTCTGAGCTACATTACGTTTTTAACAAGGAAGAAATTCTACCTTGTTAAAAATAGATATGCCTTGTGACGTGATACACACACACACACACACACACACACACACACACGCACACACACACACACGCACGCACGTGCGCGCACACACACACAACTCAGGGTTGACTCTCCTTTGTTATCCTCTATTTTGAGTCATATTAGGGGTTGAGGCTGGCGTCCATCCACCCATCATCCATCCACCCATTTATTCATCCATCCATCCATCCATCCATCCATCCCTCCACCCATTGATCCATCCATCCACCTTGCCCTCCCTCAACCAACCATTTACCTATGCATTCATCTATACACCCATCCCTCCTTCATCCATCCATCTAACCACCCATCCATCCATCCATCCAGCCATCCACCCTTCCACCCATCCACCCATTGATCCATCCATCCATCTATCCATCCATCCATCCATCAATCCATCCATCTATCAATCAACCCACCCTTCCACCCATTGATCCATCATCTATAAATCCAATTACCCATCCATCGATATATCCATTCATCAATTCATCCGTCTGTCCATCCATCCATCTATTTATCTGTTCATCCGTCCTTCCATCCTTATGTCCACCCATCCATCCATGAATTCACTCACCCACCCACCCACCCCTCCATCAATCCATCAATTCGCCCACATACACACACATCAATCCATCCACCCAACCTTCCCTCCCTCCATCCTTCCATCCCTGCCTCCCTTCCTCCCCCCCTCCCTTATCCATCCGTCCTTCATCCACCCCTCCTTCCATCCATCATCTTCCATCCATCCACCCACCCCTCCATGCATACATGCATCATTCCATCCATCCATCCATCCTCTCTCCAGTCTCAGCCCCCCTGCTGTACCTTGATCTGCAGCACATCTTCTGTGTTGTGCTGTGATGTTGTTCCCTGGCTTGTTATCATTAAAAGAGAAGTCAGAGGATCACTGTGGATGCACTTTGCCATAGAATCTTCGGAGAAAACCATTCAATATCCACTTGCTGGCTTGTTGTCAAGGTGGCTTAAGGTATGTCTCTGAGATCAGAATGGAGTTATTGCCACATTTCTATGCCCAGTTACAATGGTGAGGTCAAATGCATGATGTTAAAGCAGCTTTCTGATAAAAACAAAAACATGGAGGCACTGAGGTAATAGTGGATGTTGTAAAGGTGGCTGACTGCATTACCTTCGCGCTGAGTAAAGGTTAGGTCACACGCTTGATGGAGTGTACACAGTGTGTTTCTTTGATTGTGTTTGCGTACTTCTCTCGGGGTAACATGCTCTGACCGAATGTCTCCCTGGAGCCCTATATTTCAAGTCCTCTTATGATCGATTTACTAATAGTTCATTGAACCGTGGCCAGGGCTCTGTTCACAGCCAAATTGGATTCTCCAGCAGATAAACTCACCTCACTCAGATATAAGCAGAGCTTTTGAAAGATTCATTAAGGATAACAATTTGTGATGCACTGTGTCTCTTCAGATATTATAATCACACATGTGTCACCATCACACATCGACATCTCACATAAGGTCAGTGCACTGGCCAGCTCTCTTAGGAAAAAACATTTTTAATTTTTATTTACATTTATTGCCGCTTTTGCATTTTTTATTCTCCATTAAAACACATTTTCAAATAAGTAATATTCCGCCAAAAGTTGTGCACGTGTATACAGTACAGGCAACACAATCCTTCAACTGTAATTTTATCCATACAATTTGTGTTTGAATGACTTCTGCTCGTTGATGTTGATGTTGAGACAGATAACAGGGTGACGTGACCCTTTTACAGTAATTTTACAATACTGTGGTAAAGTAAAGTAAGTAATGTCACATTATTCAAAAGGTAAAGTTACATGATTGTCCTCTCCCATTTGACAGACGTCACCATGAGCATCAACTCGATGAAAAAAGAAAAGCAACAATGTTTTCTAAAAGGCTGCTTCCACCTTTCCTCTCGATCTTTGTTTTGACGGCCCTAACACAAGCCGTTAGCCCCCGGGGTTCCCATGGCAGCCGCATCTCTAAAAATGGACGCCCGATGTTCTTGCGTTAATCACCATTGACGGTGCCTTTGCGCTCCTCATCCTAAAGTCGGATTATGTGTCATTTCCCTGCCATTGTG
The DNA here is from genome assembly GCF_960531495.2 of Zeus faber. NCBI lineage: Eukaryota > Metazoa > Chordata > Actinopteri > Zeiformes > Zeidae > Zeus > Zeus faber. The sequence continues at coordinate 9,583,977 of NC_137194.1, read as the reverse complement.
GTCGATTGTAAAAACTTTTTTGCGACTCAGCTATCGAAAGCTGGATAAACAGAGAGACGGAATGAGAGAGAGAGAGAGAGAGAGAGAGAGCGAGAGAGAGACGCAAATAAACCACAAAGTGACTGCGAAGGCACTGTACTTGTCCAGGCAGGCGAAAAGGGAAATTGCAAGGTTGGGGATGGGTGAGAGATTGCTTGTCAGCGAGTTAAGGAAGCGCGACTACCTGCTCCGAGCACAGCATCGGAGCCGGGGCCTGTGGTGGAACACAACTGTACCGAGAGAGAGAGAGAGAGAGAGAGAGAGAGAGAGAGAGAGAGAGAGAGAGAAGAGAGAGAGAGAGAGAATTGATGGATGGATGGACTCCAGCCTCAACCCCCAATATGACTCAAGGATCGAGGATAACAAAGGAGAGTCAAGTCCTGGGTTTCAGTGTGTGTGTGTGTGCGTGTGTTTGTGTGTGTGTGTGTGTGTGTGTATAAAAGTGTCACGTCACAACGCAAAGAAACGACCAAGTGAGTGTGAAGGCAAAGGGGAAGAGGAGAAGAAGTAAAGAGCTGTACTGGTCCAGGCAGGCAGAACAGTGAAACTGCAGGGCGGGGACGGGTGAGAGGTGACTCGTCAGCGGGTTAAGGACGCGCGACTATCAGCTCTGAGTGCGGCATCGGAGCCGGGGCCTGTGGTGGAACACAACTGCACCGAATGGAGATATTCTCAAATTGAAAACCCTTAAGTCATTTGAGGAGGATTGTTTTATTCATAGATTAATTTGGATTCTATTCATTTTTTTTTTTACACACGACTGATCTAATGTGCTGCAATGACGTTAATTAAGGGGTGTCTGCGGGTCCTTGAAATGCCTTCAACTCAAAGTCATTGAGTCGTCCTACAGCACATTTGAATTTATGAGGTTAATTTGAACAATAACTGCATCGGATTTTTATTGATCAATAGATTTATTTTTGTCAGAGTTAGTCGAGTTTTTCCGCGGCAGAGTCAACATTTCTGTTGTCATGAAACCCTGGAAGCCTACGTTCAAACGACGACTGTTTGTCCAAAAATGTGCTTTCAATTTGTTTTTAAAAAGGCCTTAAAAGCTGTTCATTGGAGTGGCCTCGCGTGCGGCGGCGGTAGCCCCGGCACTTTCGTTTTCGGCGCGCGGCGGCTCTGATTAATGATGTAGATATTTGTCTCATACATCAAACTTTGCGTTGACAGCTCATTCAGAGGGATCACCCCCCCGTGTCTGTTTTAATAGGAGGAGAATTACCTTTACGCTACATCGGCTCCAGCCCTAATCATTTTTTTTCCCGCGCGCACGCAAACGATACGGAAGCCGACTCCGATAAGTGTGCCACACAATTATGCGGAGCGCCAGGAAGAAGGAAGAAGAAGATAGACAAAAAAAAAAAATAAAAAACAGCACAAGGAACCCTCTTCTTGAATCTTCTTGAACCACGGAAGCATGAGAGGATAATTCAGACGTTGCGGGGCATCAGGCACCGATGCATTAACCCGGGGAGGGGTCCGCACTCCGTAGGGGGTTGGGGGGGGGGGGACAGCCTGTTCTGTGTCGACCCACGTAGCACAAGCCTCCTCGGGCTGCCATCCGCTCTCTCCCTCTCCCTCTCCCTCTCCCGGCGGAAGGGACGAGGTTCGAGCCTGTGCGGCTTGACAGCCACATCATTTATCTCCGTTGCGGTGTGACACGAGCTGCGGCGGGCCGCAAATCGCTCGGCTTCCAACGCTTTCGACCGCTGAGTGTCGGGAGGTTTTCGCTGAATATGCGCGTGCGGCTTTTAGCCCTCGTCAAGGGCGTCGCACCGTTCCCCCTCCCTCTCCTTCGACATTCTTTCCGCCGCGGCCTTTCGCCCGGCGCAGCTTGATGGACGGGCCGCCGACGCCGTGAGAATGAACGTTCACGCTGGTATTGGGAGGGAGGGACCTGATTCATTGAGGCTGGCACCGTGATTGGCTTAATGCACTGGGGGAATTCAATATGGAGTCACACCTTCGCCATCACAGGATCAAGTTCCTTTTGGAAGGATTTTGATGGAAGTACGTTGGTCGTAGCAGTCAGACCCCGGTTAACGTTAAATTCCTTGTAGTGATGAAGATAGTGCTCTAGTAGAGGCACTTGGCGCATTTGGAATTTTCCATTTTTGCCTGTAATATTACCAACAGCTGGACAAAGGTTCAGAAATAAAGCTCAATGCTTTTATATCCTTTATTCAAATATAGAGGATAACAATTTGCTGTCCCAACCGTTTGAAGGCGCATGGACCTGCTTCCAAGAAACAATATAACCCGACGCCATTACCAGTATTTCATGGTGTCCAGACTTGCAGCCAAATCTGTAATCAGGCCTCCTAAATCAGTCAGTGAAATAAGTTTGGAATAAGGTCACGTGAGGTGTGAAATAGGTTATCATATGCCATACTTGTTTGAAAGGAATATCAGTCAAAAAGTATTAAAAAAAAAAAAAAAAGGTCATTTTTATTAACTTAAGCTGCTTACGTTTCAAGGAGCGCTATGAAATGATAGTCGGCTTTAGGAAGAGCTTCCTATCATAATCTAATCGCCCAATGAAAACACAAGTAGAATATGAGCTAATTCCGCCTGTTTGGCCGCATACTGGAGCCTCGTGGAGGACATCCACGAGCGCTGGATGCAGCTGCTGACAGCGCTGTTCCTCGGAGAAATGGACGTCCCCTGCCTAGCAGTGGAAACAAACACCGAATGTTTTGGTTCTTTTTACGCGATGGAAGCACAAGCGGGGGAAAATTTCAGAGGCCATAGAAAATGGACCTTCGACGAGAAAGGCTCTCGAGGATAACGCGTTTCCTGTGGTAAAATAAACCCTCTTTTGTATGAGACACGATGTGAACCATTTGAAAGAAGTGTCAAAAAACGTTTTCAGCCTTTCAAGTCGGCGGTGCCAAATACATCACTGGCGGCAAGAATGACTTGTGGAAAAAACCTGGCTCCAAGCTTCGGAAAATGTTGGGGGGGGGGGGGGGGGGTGTTCCTTCAAGCAGAAAGTGACACTTAAAGTATCTAATGTTTACAAGGAACTTCCTCGTAGACAGGATTCTCTGTCCCAGAATTCAGTGAAAAAAACTTTTTTTGCAACTTTTTGCAATTTTTTCAAAGGTTTCTAAACGCTGGTTTACTGAATTCACCGCCTCCCCGATCAGTGCATTCTTCTCGCAAAAGCGCCACCAACAATGGAGACGGCATACAGAGGAGCACATGTACCAAAGAAATACATGCAAATATATTCAATTTCGTTTTATTATAAGTGCCAGCTAAATAAAGTATCGATTACGGGATTATTTTTACCACTTATACCACCATTACCACTTATACCACATATCATTTTCTATTATCAATATTGTCTTCAACACAAAATTAGCTTCAAGTCACAAACACAAATTCAAGACATCTATGAATGTCTGAGAACAACAACAAAAAAAAAGAAATAGACATTAGGAAGACATTTCCTAATTTTTTGATATTCCCACTGAGAAAAACATCGAGTGCCGACAGAATGTTGTCATTTGTTCTGGCGGATCACCAAACCTTTTTGATGCAGCACTTCAAGCTGTGCGATTCAGTTTCTTCCCCGACAACATGTTTTTCACGCCGCGCGTTCGCACACTGTGTCTTCCCTGTGACGGCTCCCTAGATTTGTTATTTTCGTGATGAATCCTTCCCGCTCAATCGTCGGCCCGATGAGGGATAAGCCCGCTGGCCGGGCGAGACTCGCCCGTCGTGCGTCAACCGCCGAGGCTTCCGAGCGGACGCCAAGACAAATGGACGCGGCCTGCTTCGTGGTAAATGGTGGATTATGGGTAGCATCCTGCCCGAGGTGATCGCGGGGGCCTTTCCGTTTTGATGTGACACCCCGTCTCAAGCGTCGCCAACGAGCCTTTGAGGGAGTCACATGTGCTGCCTCCTGCGTCTTTTGGCGGAAAAAGAATTCACCGTCAGCGGCAGAGAGACTGGCGAATCGATCCGCCTGTCTGTTCTCAGCAACCTCTGCTCCGACGCCAGGCGGAACAAAACAGTGTTTGATAAACTCACAACACCAACAGAGGGCTTGAAAAGCGTCGTTGGGGGACTGACACATGCTCTCCTGAGTGTCTGTCTGCGAGGCTCCGTGTTGTTTGGTGGGTTTCTTCAGTCATTAAGCGAGACGGGACTTGCAATTGTTTTGTGTGTGTGTGTGTGTGTGTGTGTGTGTGTGTGTGTGAACGTGTGTGCGTGTGTGTGTGTGTGCGCGCGCGTGCCCGCCCATGTGGGGGACCACGTACTGTACAGTAAGCATTTGTATACATAACGATAAAGACAGTGAAAACTGAATTTATCCGATTCCGGGATTTCCATGGTGACAGCTTTTATCTGTTAAACTTCATCTCTTTAATCTCATTGACTGCGCTGAGCTTTAACACGCACTTCTGTGTCCCATTGAAATTAAACATCACTTAGGCTGAAGATGCAATCTATTTTTGGAGCCGTAAGCAATCAACACTGAGAGTTAAATACTCTTCAACGCAGAAGGCACCACATACGCTTCCCTTGAAAAGAACCCAGTCGGATTTTTCCAACGCCCAAAATGATATTCTCTTTATTTTTCCAGAACACTCAAACGTCAAACGAGCTTTTCCAGTGTTCCCGCATGACAAGCCTCCTCTTCCTCGACATTGGCTTTGGCGGTCAAGATCATAACTCATCATTTTGGAGGTGTGGTTTGGAGGCGTCTCCCATTCGGAGGGAATTATTGCCGCTGGAAAGCTAAGCTTAGTGCTGGCACATAAAACCTAAAGACAAATGAGTATTAGGATGTACTGTATGTTTTTCTTGCTGGGAGCACAGTGTCATGTGGTCATTTGGTACGGGAAGCAGAGATTGTACGTGGCTTATCCCAAATCCTCTTTGATAGCCCCGGACGGAGTAATGAGTGTAAATAAAGACATTGTGCCACGAATCTTCCACAGTTACTCTATCGATAACTGCTCTTTAGTGTCCCACACGATTAGAATCAAGGTTCATTTTGGCGCAGCGTGGCCTTAAGATAAAAATGAAATTGAAAATTTGGCCTGAATCACATGCTCCAAGAATCATCAAACATCATAAAAACAACATCTGTAGAGTATGATAAGCCTCCAGCGGCCATCAAACTGTCATATCACTTGTCAAAAAGTGATAAGTGATATGATAACAATAAAGATATGATATGATGATGATAAATTATGCTTTTGTTCATATGAGTATGTCCATGAGGCCAGGAACACATTTTAGGAAACTAAATATTATTATCTGATTATTGCTTACAGATAAATCAGAGTTGTTGTTTTTTTATGTCTTATTGTTCATCATTAGGCCAATGCAGTAAGTGGTATTGGTCACTGCTTACTTTAGGTTTATTTTTACAGTTTACCGTTCCCTTTTTTTTTCTGGTTCATTGTTTATCTGAAGGTTCATTTTTCTGGTTTATTGTTTTAATTTATTTAGTTTTTATTATTTTATTATTATTGTTTATTGTTCTTCAGTGTATGTTACATTAACCAACTGAACCAACGAACAACGAACAAACAAACTGAACTCCTTTTTTGTGCGGTTTGAGTCTGGCAGCAGCACCGCTGGCTCGCCAGATGATTGGAGTTACACCGCTGGGGAGGAGCGCGCACTCTCGGTGTCTGAGCATGACGTCAGGAGGGCTCTGATGCGGGTGAACACCCGGAAAGCTGCTGGCCCAGATGGCATATCTGAGCGAGTACTGAAGACCTGTGCTAACCAGCTAGCCCCAGTGTTCACTCGGATATTCAGTGCCTCCCGAGTCGGTGGTCTTGTCCCGCTTCAAGAGGTCAAACGTCATTCCTGTTCCGAAGATCGCCTCTCCAGCCTGCCTGAATGACTACCGTCCGGTGGCCCTCGCCTCGGTGGTCAGGAAGTGCTTCGAGAGGCTGATTAAGGATTACATCTGCGCCTCCCTCCCCCGAACCTTGGTATGCTGCAGTTTGCATACCGGCCGAACGGATCCATGGACGATGCAGCCTCCCAGGTACTGCAAACCACGGTCACGCACCTGGATGGCCGGAAGGGGGGCTATGTAGGACTGCTGTTCATCGATTATAGTTCAGATTTCAACTCCATAGTCCCTCAAGCTGCGGGAGCTAGGACTGAGCACTGTGCCTGCATCCTGGACTTCCTCACCGCCAGGCCCCAGGTGGTTAGGGTGGGGAGGCACATGTCCAGCTCCCTCACCCTTAACACAGGATCCCCCCAGGGCTGCGTCCTCAGCCCCCTACTCTACTCCCTGTACACACATGACTGTGTGGCCATGTCCAGCTCCAACACCATCATCAAGTTTGCTGACGACACCGTCGTGGTGGGCCTGATCACTGACGATGATGAGATGGAGATAACTGACCTGTCACTCTGGTGCCAGGACAACAGCCTCCTCCTGAACGTCAGCAAACTAAGGAAGTGAATGTGGACTTTAGGATGGGATTACAACCGAGGATGCACACGCCGTTGGTGATTAATGGGGCTTCTGTCGACAGGGTGAGCAGCATTTAAGTACCAGGGAGTCCACATCATGGAGGACTTAACATGGACTATACATACAGACACTCTGGTGAGAAAGGCCAGGCAGCGTCTCTACCACCTCAGGCAGCTGAAGAAATTGCGGGTCTCGTTGAGGATCCTCAAGTCCTTCTAGTGTGGCACAGTGGAGAGCATCCTGACAGGCGACACCACTGCCTGGTTTGGGAACTGTACTGCTCAGGACAGGCGGTTCCTGCAGAGGGTGGTGCGTTCAGCCGAACGTACCACTGGAACTACCCTCCCCTCCCCCTGCAGGACGTATACACCAGGAGGTGTAATAGCAGAGCCTGCAGGCCCATGAAGCATCCTCATCACCCCAACAATGGACTGTTCCAGCTGCTGCGGTCGGGCAAGTGCCTCCACAGTCACACAGCGAGAACAGAGACTGAGACGGAGTTTCTTACCGCAAGCCACAAGAACTGTCAATGCTGAACTCACCAGGGGTCTGAACAAAAAGCACTGAGTCACTCACACTGCCTTACTGTACTGTATGTAGCATACTGTACTGCATACTGTCTCACTGTTCTGGGTTACTGCATACTGCGCTATATTGCTTTTTGCGTTCGGTGTTACTGTATTGCTGTGTCATAATGTTGTATACTGTACTGTATAGCTCCATACTCACTTTATTCACATGCACTTTACTGCACATTTCTGTATATACAAATTGCCTATCCCATATACATAACTCTATTCCCTTCTATTTTGTACTCCCACTTTGTATTATCTTTTTGAGTCTTATTTTATTTTAATTATTCTATTCACTAACTGCATTACATTTTTGGAATCAGTGAGTTTCAGTTAGTTGCTAGGTAGGAATTAGGTTAGCTATTATGTCCAGTTTAGTAACTATTTTGCATAATCTCAGAGTTTGTTGCAAAGACATTTCACTGCATATATGTATGAATGTATGTATATGTATGTGACAAATAAACCTCTTGAATCTTGAATTAACTCATCTTCTAGTCCGTGTTAGGTTTATGTGCATTGACAATTATCTATCTATCTATCTATCTATCTATCTATCTATCTATCTATCTATCTATCTATCTATCTATCTATCTATCCAGCTATCATCTTGCATGTATGCTTACTTGATTCATACATAGATATGTTCAAACATAAACTTTTTTTTTAATTTTACCCGCAAAGATAATTTATTTGATTTATCTTACTTTATTTAACTAATTTTGTTTTTATTGACACCTTATACACACTGATACCTGGTGCAGTATTGTAGAATCTATCTATCTATCTATCTATCTATCTATCTAGATAGATAGATAGATAGATTTCCACAAAAATAGTAAATTGTGCAAGTTTGCATTCATAGTATATATATCTATATATATATCTATATATATATATATATATATATATATATATATATATATATATATATATATATATCATACAATCTGTACATACAATATGTTGACGAATAAAGCAGATTCTGATTCTGATGCGGAGTGTTCCACAGAGCAGAGTGGAATGCAGTCATATGTCAACATTCCATTTACCATAGGCTTCTGAAGTGGAAAATGTAAGCATTTTTACCTTCCTGTTTGAGAGAAATGGTAACTTTTTAATACATTTCTCTCTCTGACTTTGTGGTTTAGGAACTACTGTTGTACTGTACTTTACTGTTGTGTGTGGACAAGGGGCAAGGGCGGAACAATCTGTTAATCCGAGCCTCTATGGAGAGAAAGGCTGTGACAGGGAGGGGCTCGAACCCACGCAGGCACGCACGCACGCACGCACACACACACGCACACACTCCATGTCCTCCATCATCCTCCTCCGCCAGATGATTAGGTACGCGGTGTCCAGAACTGTTGCGGCGGCAGCAGAGATTGAATCGCAAAGTGAAGCGAATAAAATAGATTGGCCCTTACCCGTCTCGTCACTTGTGAAATGAGCAGATAACTTTCTGACAGGGATATAAACACACACATTTAAGATTCTTGTCAAGATCGCCCTGGGGATCCAAGTCAAGAAGGGGACAGCCATCACCGCCGCTGCCTGGGGATAGTTCCACTTATCCATCTATCCATCTATCCATCTATCTATCCATCCATCCCTTATGATATTGTTAGTACGGTAATTACAATAATAGTTGTGCAACCAAAATTAAACAGTGGCTGGTGGAAGTTATCATCTGATTGGTTGACACGTCGGGGGGAACCTGCTATGTATCGCTAAGAGTAGAGATGGATAAAATAATAGGAAGTGTGGATTTGGATCCTGAACCATCTTCACTGTATTAAAGGAGCAATAGACAACTTTTTTGCTTGAAGTCATCATTATGAAGTTAAAGTTGATTGCACAGTGTAATGGCTTTATAATAATGACACCATCTGTGTTTCGATTGGTTTCCTATAAGCCTCCATCACTATGCATTCAGACTGCCACCGAGTACGAAATCCCGGGAAAATGATGGTATATACGGCAGTGCGTCACAGGAAGTGCGTCAACCAATGTGCTACTATTAGTTGAAATGGCGGACAGAGGAGCAACCTACTCCAGGTAGATCATAAACCCTTGAATATAAAAACGGTTCATTGAAATCAGTTGAGAAATGTAAACGTATAGTGCTTTTTATCCAGAAAAAACGCAGCTCTCCCGTTTACTTGTATTTGTTTCCAGACCAAACACACCCATTCCAATATTGCAGCACAATCCGGTATCTATGTATGTATGTCTATACCTTCGCAACCAAAATGAATAAAATTAGAACACAATTGTGGCAATTTCAATGGAACCCTTCAGTGAACATGCTTCTTCCTTCTCTCTTATTTCCAAAGTGGTGTTGATCGTTCACACGGGGTGTTCTGAACGATCGTAAAGGGATCCGGTTGCCTTTGCAACAGCTGGCAGTTGTCTATTGCACCCTTAATGTGTTGCATTGTTTGTTGAAATACTTACTCATTCATTCCAAGTCCCCGAAGGTTCCAGAGTATCCGCTTTGAAGTTTCCTTGAAGTCGTCATGGCGATGTACGCAAAGTGGCGCTCTTCTTCCTCCCCCCAGTATGCAGCATCCTCAAAGTTGCCCGGTTTCCTATTTTGACAGAATTGCTACATCCCAATGGTTTATGCATTCATGCAAATCGCCCATTCCCTTTGTCAGAAATTTTCTCACCGTACGAACACGAGTGAAATTAGGCAAATGTACAATTTAGACACGAGGCTCGGTGCGGCGTGTCAGATTCTTTTTCGAATTGGACCCTCCCTGTAACAAGTGGAACGGCAAACAGCCAAGGAGGAGTGTGAGATACCACGTCCTCACCTTTCCAAAGCAATTCTATTATCTAATAATAAATAATGTAAAACTAAACTAAACAAAAAAAAAAAAAAAAAAAAGTAACTCCAGCCTTTGTTATGGTTTCAAAGCAGCGTGAGCAGCTTCGCGTGCGTGACATCTGCCTCTTTGACACTTTGATCACGGATATAACTAAACCTAACCCTCATTCACCTCCGTGCCCTAAAACACTGGGGTTGTTTTTCCCACACAGACGATTGGGGAGGAGTCCTTAATTGGGGCCCCCGTCGATGCTTTACAAATACCTACGTCTGCCAAATTAATATGCCGTTGTCTTTCAAACTCCCAAGCAATCTTCTTTACCAATCTCTGTCTCTCATTAGTCTCATTACCTGTACAAGCTCTGGGTTCATTAGCGACTCCCAGAAAAAGTGTTGATTGATTTGGCCAAACATTAAGGACTGGGATCGTATTAAAAAAGTTTGAAATTCAATTTTAAGTGTATTGAATTGATTGCTTCTCATAAAACTAAGTATTGGAGGGTTAGAGATGTTAAGGAGTTGGAAGGAATCCCAAATTTGGTTTGGGGATTCACATGAGATAATTACAGTTATGACCCCAAATCATCAATGCCAGATTTCTTCTACAGAACTGTTGTTAAATTTGTCTTAAAGCAGCTTTGAAAAGTCTTTGCGGTCTTCATGAGATTATATTTTTCTGCATTTTTAACAGAGAAATAAAAAAAAAACGAAAAATATTTTAACTCAAGAAGTAAAATTTTAAATTGTTTTGTAAATATTTTACTACAAAAGTAAAGAATTCTCGTTTTTTAGCTAGTTGTATCTCATACATAGAGACCGCCGCTTCGTTACATAATCGGTTTCATAACACCGGAGCTAGATTTAAATGTTTATCATTGTGGGAGACGTATTTTCTGGCGTCCTCGGGCTGACGGCATCCCAGTGGAGGAAGCAACAAGCACACTCTAAACTCTGCTAATCGTCCTCCTGAGACTTTCACCTTTCTTCTTCTCTCGCCTGCTCGCATTAGGGGTCGCCACAGCGGATCATCTGCCTCCGACACCTTCTGTTCTGCGCATCTTCCTCCCTTACACCGACCGCCTGCACGTCCTCCCTCACCACCACACCCATAAACCTTCTCTTTGGCCTTCCTCTTTTCCTCTTGCCTGGATTTAAAACTCCTGAGACTTCCACCTGCAAGTCAAAAACCAATGCAATCCTGCAGGGCCGGCTCTAGCCTTTTCGGAGCCCGAGGCGAGAACTGTAGAAGGTGCCCCCGCTTAGGCGCATCCACCCTCCCACGCTCACTCACCGCACCACCCAAACTCCACCCAACCTGCCCGCCGAGGCTGCCACCTCACCTCAATCCAACTCAATCCCATTGACAAAACTGGTTGTAGTGCGAAGAAACAGTTAGATAAAAGAGAAAAGTTGTATAAAAGGGTCACGGCCGTTCCCTGGTCGTTTCCACCTGGACACCTCAGGCCCCTGGGTGATTGCGAGCCACTCAGCAGGGAACAGAACTGGGCTGCGGCTGCCAACGGAACCATTGTCTGAGTCACCTTCAATGAGTCCTGTCTGGTTAATGCCGCCAAACGCCACAATAACAAACACAACAAATTGTTGTCTTCTCCATGCAAAATTCTTTAAATTGTTTGCAATGTCTTTCACTATTTTTGTAATATTATTTTTGTGTGAAGATACAATAGATTAATAATAATAATAATGATGATGGTATTGCAAAAAAAAACCAACCCTGAAAGGAACATTTGAATTCATACAGGCTCACATTGGCTCATACTATAAATTCTTATTGAATTCATACTTATAATAGTTGTATTTGCTGTGAGGTAAAAGGAAAAAGACATTTGGCCTTCACTGAGTTCTGTCAGAATCTTTTTCCTTTTAACGGATCTAAAAAAAGGCCTCTATATCCTCAAACTGCTAATTAATAGTCAGACACAACAGGCTATTAATAAATCGATAGCGCTTTTGAAGTGGTACTTTTCAAGTTGCAGTTAATTTTAGCGGCAGCGGAAGTGTCTTTGCTATTTTCTATCAGTGACCAATGAAACACCTGTACAGGAGAAACACAGGACCCAACACGGCCCAACACCCAACACCCAATCGGTCAATACAAGGTAATCAGTACTAAGGCCCTGTCCACACGTGTACAGGTCTTTTTGAAAATGTAGTATTTATGCCGTTGTAAGGCACCAGAAACAAAGCTTTTGGAAAACACCTTCAGGGGTGGCGACGTTTCAATATCTTTTGTGCATTGGCGTGAACAGGCTAAACGCAGCTTCTTGAAAACGCCGACGTCGTGCCCTCAACTTCCGCACGGCGTGCGTCAGGAAGCTACGGGCGACGCCCGGCGCCCCTTGTCTTGTCCACGCTGTCTCCATTAGAAGTTTCTTGAAGTCTCTTCAACTTTAGGAGCGGCGTCCATGCCGTGTTGCGTCTGAATATTAAGAAGAAGCTCCATCCGCCGCATGCTCCTCAAGTTCTTCTGTGATGTTTTTACATCAAGTTTTATGAGATATTATCGCAGCCTACTGGCCTGGAATGCTTACGTGAGCGTTTTAAATAGTTCTGGCGTTCTCGTGTGGATGGAGATTTATTTATCTTTTAACGGAGGGGGAAAAATTCCTTTTCAGAAAAATCTATATCCAGACTGACAGGGCCTAAGTCTGCTACTGTCCAAAAAAGGGGAAAAAATGGCGGTGTTCGATCAGGCAGGGATCGATCTTAATACACCCTTAATATTGGATGACAAAGTCCTCTACGTCAGGGAATAAGGCCCCTCGCTTTGTCTCTCAGACGAGCCATTAAAATCCATGATGACCAGGAGCAGGAAGTCAGGACGCTCCCGCAGCAGTGGTCACCTTCACGTGGCAAGCACCGTCTCTCATCTCCCCGAGTCCTGGGAGGTGTATATATATAGCCGGGGTTCCAAACCCATGGTGCCAGACGCCGAGAGGAGGACGCCAGGGATTGTGGGGCTGGGAGGGTCCTAAGGGCCTTGGAAGATTGGAGGCCTACATTCCGGCCTTGTGCAGGTCTTAGACAGCTCTTTGGTCTTGCCCATGATGGAGAGGTTGGAGTCTGATTGATTGATTCTGTGGACAGGTGTCTTTTATACAGTAACAAGTTGAGACAGGTGTCTTTTATACAGGTAAAGAGTTGAGATTAGGAGTACTTTCTTAGAGCGAGAGGACTAATCTGTGGGAGCCAGAATTCTTTATGGTTGGTAGGGGATCCAATACGTATTTCACTCAATGAAATGCAAAATAATTGATATATTTTTTTCAATGTAATTTTCTGGATTTTCTTTTTGATATTCTGTCTCTCACTGTTATAATAAACCTACCAAAAATTAACACTAAAATTATAGACCGTTCATTTCTTTGTCAGTGGGAAAAACTTACAAAATCACTGAGGGATCAAATACTTATTTCCCCCACTGTATATTTATCACGTCCCCTCCTTTTACTCTGCATTCCACTCATCCACTCCTCCCTCTCTCTTCTCTCTCCCACCTCAGCCTTTCATACGATGGCACCGCTCCATTCGTCCTGTCTCTTTGTGAAGATCGCTGTCATGTTACCTTCACCTCAGCCTACGCCCACCCTCTCTCCCTCTCTCCCTCTCTCTCCTTCCCTCGCCCCCTCCCTCTCTCTGGCTTTGTGTTGGCCGTCTTGTGCCTTGCTGCAGGACTCTGGGGCTGATGTAATTCATTCAATCTTGTGCCAGTGTGAGCGGAGAGTGTCCTGCAGCCGCTGCTCTCTGTGCAGCAGAGTGTCCCTGTGGGAGGCAGCTTACTGTCCCTCTGTCTCTCTCTCTCTCTGTCTCTCTCTCGCTCTCTCTACCCCACAATCCCTCCACTCAATAGTTCAGTTCAGTTCAAGAGCCGCACTAGAATGGAATGCATATAATGCCAGTTCCCATGTTAATAAATAACAACAGCAATAATAATAAAATTGAAACTAATGACATTAATAATGACATTAATACAGATTATGAGGAACGCATTCTTTTTAATCAATGATAATATGGTTAATTTAAATATTAGTTAATTATATAAACCATGTCTAAAAAATACCCAGGCATTTTTTTTGATTTTGTCGAATTTATACATTTCTTACCATTACATTTTTTTTTCTTCTTAGTGTTTAAATTAAGTCATGGTATTTTTTTTTTTTTTTCATTTTGTCTTGCGATTCTCTTACCCTTATGCTGCCTTCACATGGAACAGGTGATCAGCCATTGATCACTCAGTTAACAGATCATTGCTCACTACCAGGAAACAGATCTCTATAGATGTTTTCTCTCTGCTGCTGCATCTTCTGCTGCATAACAATATCAATAAATATATCCATAATGCAAAATAATCCATTGTCAAACCTGCTTGGAGAGGAATTTTATGCCTTTTAGTTGGCTTGTGTAAAGTTAACCAACTATGAATGACAATATGTTTTGGAGGGAATTTAAAATTCATTTAAGTTTCAATAAAATATTAATAGTAAGCTGCATTTTCACAGCTACATGCATTGCTAAAATGCTCATATATAATAAGAGACAATTTTTAAAATATAAATATTTAATAATAATATTTTATTGCAGCCTTTGTTTATCACCAAAGTAACATATCATAGCGCTTGTTTTGTTTTGCCGTTGTACCTCTCTCTTTGTCTCTCTCTCCACCGCATGTTAATAAATAAATGACAACAGTACTAATAATACTGCTAATGATGATAATAATGACATTAATACAGATAATGCGCAGCAAAGATCTGAGAAATAAATTAAAATTAGTCAATGATAATATAATTAATTAATTATAATATCAGTTAATAATATTAACAATGCATTAATATGATTAGTTAATGAATAATAAACCATGTCTTAAAAAAGGTATGTTTAAATTGTGTAGAATTTATTGATTTTTTACCATTTCAAATACACATTTTTTTCTTTTCTTAAAATGTTTTTGCATTTTTGTCTTTGTGTTCTCTCACTCTTAATGTCTCTCGCTCTCTCTCTCTCTCTTTCGCCTCCCTCTCCCTCCCTCCCTCAACCCACAACCCTCTCACATTGCCTTGCCCTCATAATGATATAAACCCACTAATTGCTAATGGAGACACTAAGCTAATGGAATATACGTCACGATGTGTCTCCTGCAAATGGAATTTGACGTGACATCAGGTATTGATTACGCCAGCGCTGATCGAGCCAACATGGCGGGGACGCTCCCTGACCCCTGAGAGCAGCCAAACATCCAATAACCAGATGATGGAGAATCACTGGCGTGGGACCATATTTATGATGTTTTGTATTTAAGGAAAAAAAAAAAAACATCTCAGGAGGAAAGGGATTTCGATTTTAATTTATTCTTTAATCTGTGGGTTCTTGGACTCCGCCGCTGACTGAATGTATTTATGTTTTTGTTTTGCAGGCACTGCGAGCCATTTCTATGACAACAGAGCAGCCCTTGGCAGAGGAAATGAGCGTGATGGAGGGTGACGCCAGGAGAACCAATCAGGTGGGAGGGCACGGCAGCTGTACATCATTCCACTCCGGTCGCTCTGTCACTCGGGTGGAGGCGACGGAGTGGAGGCAGTGGGGTGGAGGCTGTTTGATATGCACGGCGGCCGGTCCTCTTTGCCGGTGCCAGCAACTTAACATCTTAACATCTAACAGCAACACTGCACCGCACGCCGCCTTTGACGGCTGCTCACACCGACCAAAGACACTCGTTGTGGCTTTAATTCCTTTTCCCGGGGAATTCACCCACACCACTCGGGCTTGGGCCTCTTCCACACCAACACAGATGTTTTTTGAAAACATAGTATTTTCTCAGCGTTTTGGCCCCCTCCGCACGAAAACTCTGTTTTAAACACAGCTTTTGGAATGTGCCCTCCGGGGTGGAGCTTATTCAAAACTCTCGTTTTCGTGCGGAGGAAGTAAAATCGGAGTTTCCTTGAAAACGCTGACGTCGGGGCCTCCACCTGCGTTGGGAACCAACGAGCGATGGGCGACGACGCCCGCTGTGTCGTTCTCCGCGTCTCGATTAAAAGTTGAAAAGTCTCTCCAACTTTGGGGACGGCGTCCTTACAGTATTGTGTCTGAATATTCAGAAGAAGCTCTATATGCTGCCTGCTCCTAATGTTATTCTGTGGCGTTTGATGTATAGTTTTATGAAATATCATCGCCCCCTACTGGCCTGGAACGCTTACGTGAGAATTTTAAATCATTAAAAAAAAAAAATCTGTAGATGCGTGGACGAGGCCTGAGAGTTTGCCATTTCCACACGGGAACCATACACCGGGGAAGTGGGGGGGAGGCGGGGGCTCCTCTGATGATGTGAGGTTGGGAGTGGAGTTGGAGGGACTTATTTGGGAGGAGTATGTCCCTCAGGTTCCCGAGGACCACGGGGAAATGGACGACAGCTCGGAGAAGACCCCCAGCAAGGCGTCCAAGTCCCCGCAGAAGAGCTCCAAGCGGCCCAAGACCGCCTCGGTCAAAGTCACGCTCCTGGACGGCTCCGACTACGACACCGCGGTGGAGGTACGCACTCTGCACCCCGGCCTTGATTTATAGCGCCAGCAAATCGCCTCGGCAGACGGCTCGACTTGAAGTTCACCCTTCCGCTGCATGTGCATCCATCAGAATTGACAAGGTTGATTAGAGCCAAGTTAACCTCAGGGCGCCTTCAACTCCAGCTCATTTCCGTTCTTGTTCCACATACATGTAACAGAGAAAAGCTTACGCTTGTGTGTGGTTTTATCAGAGCTGTCAGGACTAAGTTGCTGTTTCTTTCCCCACTAAATAACACGCACACACACACACACACACACACACGAACACACACACAAGCACACACACACACATACACACACACACACACGCCCACACAGTGAACATAGGCTGGAGACGGCGGGAGAGCAGGAAAGCTTATTCAGAAAGTGGTCCACGTCTCAGCTGTGTCAATAAGAGCCCTCGAATCAGCAGTGCAGCGCTCAGCAGGACTTGGCCTCCCTTGTGCTCGGCAGACAGGCTTGATTGTGGGGTTAAAAATGGGGGGTTTTATCGGGTAAACTAATGCAGGTTTTTCAGGCCACAGTCAGCCTTTAGCCTTCGTGTTTTCAAACAGGAAAAACATTGAAAAACGAAACAAAATTTAGCTCCACTCACCCAACTCCCAAATCACATTAACTCCTGAATACCACCAGCCGACAACGAGACTAGAGTGCTCAGCGCGATCTCACATTTCAGAGCAGAGATCCCGGTGCCCTGGGCCCTCGTTTCCTCACCAGTAGTAGGTGTTTCACCACCTCAGATGGAAATTCAGGGGATTTACAGCGTTACCGTCCGTCCGTCCTGTAACTCCGTTTTTGGCCGCTGGGGATGATGGAGTGAGACGTGAAGCGTGTGACACGGATGATCTTGTTGCTCATCCTGCCTTATTTATGTCGAGCCGCTCTGCTTTTTTTTTTTTACGAAAAACTGTCGCCGCGGTGACCTCAGACCTCAGCGTTATGAGTTACATACCGCCGTTGCAACCTCTGTCTTTTCTCTCTGTTGAAATGAGAAACACACGCACACACGCACGCACGCACACACACACACACACGCACGCACACGCACACACACACACACACACAACCCCATCATTTAACCGTTGCTGTGTCAGAGGTATTGGACTTTGATGGTAAATCCATACGGCTGACAGATGGCTGCTCTTATGCGCGGCCAGGGAGAAAATGGAAAGAAGAGGGAACACACGGCGGGAGAGGAGAGAGTGGGGGATGGAAGGAAGGGGGGAGGGAAGGGGAGAACGATCGGATGAAAGGATTCAGGTAGGAATACAATGGAGGAACTATAGTTTGTGTAGAGTAGAGAAAAAGAGAGAGTGAGAGAGAACGAGAGAGAGAGACCCTTTTCATATATATATATTTTAAATTTTAATTTGTATTTATTAGTTTTTGTATTTATTTTATTTATTTATTTTGTTTTTTTTATATTTAATCATTATTGTTACTATTGTTAATAATTTCCTAATTTCATTACTGTCTAAATAACTTACTCCATTATTAGATTATACTGTATGTGATTATATGTGATATTGTTATTGTTATGCGAGTTATGACATAAATAGGGTAGCGCCCCCCTGGTATCTAGTAATCACTGTTACTATCCTGGTCTGTCTGAGTCTGGCGGTACGGCGCGAGGGAAGACGGAGGGAGGGAAGCATCGCTCCTCCATTGATCCCTCCATCTCCACTTTATGGATATTGATGGAGGACGGTGCATTCACACCACCCAGTCCTTAACCCCCCGAGCCACGATGTTAATGGGAGAATTGTTCAGGCAGCCGCAGCACACGCAGTCCCACCCACCTCCCTCCCAGACTCACACACATGCACACATACACACGGGAGAACACACATACACACGGGAGAACACACACTCCAGCGCAGACATGTGCGTAACACGTGTATGGTGCACACACTCACATCACCCTTTAATCGAAGCCAAATTATGCCTTTATTGAATGGAAGGCGAGCCCTTCTGTTTATTATAATACTAGGAGATTACAATACAAAAATCTGGGCTGATTTTATTGAATCCATAATTAACCACAGTGATCCGTGATTTATTTTTAAAACTATTTTCACGAGACATATTTTTTGGGCATTTTATCTTATGCAGTGTTGGGCTTGTAATTTATTACTCATTACTTGTTACTCTTTTGAAAAGTAATGTTATTCCTTGACTTATTATTCCC
The DNA here is from genome assembly GCF_960531495.2 of Zeus faber. Taxonomy (NCBI): domain Eukaryota; kingdom Metazoa; phylum Chordata; class Actinopteri; order Zeiformes; family Zeidae; genus Zeus; species Zeus faber. The sequence continues at coordinate 9,565,301 of NC_137194.1, read as the reverse complement.
TGCCAACCGTCATTTGTTACACTACTCGTTATATTACTTTTCCGTTACACCCCACAACATTGGTAATTGCATCCTTTCTCCTCAAAATCCCGACTTGGCATGTGCGGCTCTGTGTGAATGTCAGGGTACCGGCGCACCCTGACATTACCCTGACAGGCTTCAATTAGAGCGAGGGAAGCGTCATTCCTCCTGCTCCCGACTGATTGTTATTGTTATTGCTACAGCGTTTTTTTGTATTTTTAATCTTGTTGTTTTTTCAGGATAAAAGTGTCTGAAACACGACAAAGGCAGTACGCACAGACATGGTTGAGGTCTCCTTAGAACCGGGAAAGTATTTGAAAAAAAAAAAAAAAACGTGAAAGACGTAATTAATTACATTCGTTTCAGGAGCAGGCCGCTTTCTGACATCATCATCCGAAGTGATATGGGTCCAAGCGTCGTCTCTTGGAAGTCACTCCCCTCCAGCCACTTGCGAGTGCAGACACTCCGAACAACTTGAGCGCTGCATTCAAAGGAAACTCGAAAAAACTGTAACTCGGTCTGCATTTAACAAAACATGTGACACAACAGCCAATCGTACAGAGCAGAAAAACAACCACACCAACGAACAGTCAAATCGTACGGCTGGAGCGCCGGTGCTGCCTCCGCTCTCTCTCCCCGGCCGTGGTGCTCTCCGCCCGGCAGCGCACAGCAGGGATGAGGCCCCCCGGAGCTGAGGCGGCGGGTTATCCTCAAAAGCCGAATCGAGCTCGAACTCGCCCTCCTCCCAACCCAAGCCCGGCGCGCCCCATCCCCGCAAACGGAGAGCGTTTAAAGAAAGAATCCACCATTTTCAGTGACGTCTAATCTCGGAGGGAGTCCCTCGGCCCGCTCCAGGCGTTCCCGCATATAATCACAGAGCGCAGATTCAGAAACATCGGAAACCTGTAATGCGTACTTAACATGACTAAGCTGGATCTGCCTGAGGATGTACTGCTGCCTGCAGCTATATTTATTATTATTGATTATTATTCATCGTTTTGGCCAGCGCACCATTTCTGGTCTATGTTGTGGATGAAAACTCACGCCATGTCTGCGCCCCAGTGCCAGAAAGACTCAGTCTCCCTCGCTAAACTCCCTGGACTCCCGCAGATTACAAAATCAGATTTGTCCGATCACAGATGTGAACTCAAAATGCGGCGCAGCGATAACGAAAATGAATCAACAAAAGTAACATTGTAATGAGTTTTTTTTTTGTGGGGCAACTGTAATATTACTACAGAAATTCTATTAATAATTTGTTACACTACTTGTTTCTGGGAATTTAAATAATATTGCCCAGCATTGATCTTAAGTTGGAGCTCTAGTGGAAGACTGTTGTTCTGATATCTCAACTGCGTAACCTCTGGCTGAACCTCCCCCCGGCGCCGGGCTAACACTGCCATATAACTCTGGCCAGCACGGCCCACTTTGAGGCCTCCTTCTGGATTTGATTGCATTTTTGGTCAACTGATAATTGAATCCCGAGGCTGGATTGTTTCGGATGGGAGTGTAAATCCATCTCCCTCTCCGCCTCCCTCCCTTTCTCTTTCTGCCAACCTCCGTTGCCAGAGTGCGAAAATTAAACGGCGGCGACTGGGGGATCGACTTTTTTCTTCCGGCTCGAGTCGGGCGCGCCAAAAGTGGTTACGCACTGGGAACCGGAGGAAAGACGCTCCTCGTGACTCAGTCGCAGAGCCCTGAAGCCCCGCCCCCCCCGCTGGCTCGCAGTTCGCTGTTTATTGAAAGAGTGTGAAGTAGATCGGATGAACGGATGACGCGCGGATGGACATGCAGACGGAGGCTCCTTCACTTATAGTCAGATGTGCAGATGTTAGATGTTCGATATACAGCCGACGGTACAACCCGGAAAGACGAGACGGGGGTTTCGATGACGGTAGAAACCAGCATGCACTTAAAAATGAACGTTTTCCGATGTGCGCTTCCGCAAACACATCAGAGTGGATCAATCAGAGTCCACGCAGAGTGTTAATGTCTGCAGAACGGACGGCATTGATTAATGAAACTCAAACCAGGGTCACGGCTCCGCCGTTCAATACCTTAAGACACAACGGGACACACATTCTTGAAGGTGTCCATCACTTCCCCGCTTGGTTTTACAGGGGGGGGGGCGAGCTGTTGAGCCTTTTCTATGGTATCAAAACGAAAAGGTGGACATTGAAACAGAGTCGCACTAGTCAAACATGACCCGCACGGCATTTGTTATTTTACCTTATTTTCTTAGTGACTTAATATTTCTCACATTTATAAAAACATTAAACAAATAAATTCAATATAAATATTCTACACATTTACATCACCTTAACGCAGTCCAACAGATCTGGTAGCCACCCCGACACACACACACACGCACGCACGCACACACGCACACATGCACTCCTCATCTTGTTTGCATGGGTGAGGCCATCAGCAAAATGGATTTCCAGGAGGTTTGCACCAAATGGCCGCTAACCCAATCAGCCTGAGGAACGTGTGGCTGTGAGAATGTCATCGAATCCAATCTGAGTCGCATTCTCATTGATTGCCCGGGTTTGGGAGGGGGACTTCGTCGGTGTGATGCAATTTCGTTTTTGTCAGACAATGGAATGTATACAGAGGACTCTGTGTGTGTGTGTGTGTGTGTGTGCGTGTGGGTATTAATCAGCATTTTTTCCTCCACCTGCAACGTTGTGTGACCTAGCAGCTGCGGGAGCCGGCGGCGGAGGCGGCTTTGTGTGTGATTTGGAGAAGGGCGATGTGTAATGCTTCATTAATTAGCCTTCCATGACTGTTTGAGAGCGGAGCGGGGTTGACAACGCCGGCTGAACAAAGCTGTGTGGTCCCAGAGAATGCCGATGGAGAGGGAGGGAGAGGGAGGGAGAGGGAGAGATAAAGAGAGCAAGAACACAGAAGGGACTTATTACTTCTGTTTCCATGGTAACAGCTGCTTGGTTGCTCCGTCGCCATAGGAGCCAGGTTTCCCTTGGAGATGAGCGTGGTGTGTGTCTCTCTCGCGCTCTCTGTATGTGTGTGTGTGTGTCTATGGGTCTGACTGTGTTGCTGTGAGAGTGTCTGCGTATGTGTGTGTGTGTGTGTGTCTGGCAGTATGTGTGTGGCTTTCAGTGTGCGTGACTAGGTGTCTGCATTTATATGTGTGTGTGTGTGTGTGTGTGTGTGTGTGTGTGTGTGTGGCTTTGTGTCTGCTTGAGTGCGTAAGTGTCTACATTTGTTGTTGTTTGTTGTATGAATGCATTTACATGTGTGTGTGTGTGTCTTTGTGTGTCTGTGTGTGTGTGTGTGTGTGTGTGTGTGTGTGTAGTGTCATTGTGTCTGAGAGAGAGTATAATGTGTTTGACACTGTATGTGTGTCTACATTTGTTGTTTGTCTGTCTGTGCGTGTGTGTGAGTGTGTGTGTATGATTGTGTGTGTGTGTGTGTGCGTGTGTGTGTATGTGCACCCCAACCAGGCTGAACTGGAAATAGGTGCGGCCATGTGAAGCAGTGACACGGGGTTGTGAAACGCTGTGCCTCCTGAAATCCAGTGGAACACAAAGGCTCTGAAGCCATCCGTTTAAATTCAACGGCCAATTTCCTTCCAATTAGAGAGGACGTTTCAAATTCTAATGAAGCGAGAGCAGGCCAACTCTACTGTCTTCCCGTCACTCTGTGTTAGAATTAGAGACACCTGCCTACCTGCTGCGTGCACGTCTACGCTTCAGTGACCGCGTGTGTTGTGTGTGTGTGTGTGTGTGTGTGTGTGTGTTTGTCTGTGTGAGACAGAAATTTGCCAAAGGCCAGACACTGCTGGATATGGTGTGCGGCCATCTGAACCTGCTGGAGAGAGACTACTTTGGACTGTCGTTCCAGGACACCGACAATACCAAGGTCAGAACCACACACACGCACACACACACACACACACACACACACACACACACACACATTCACACACACACACACACACACACACAAACACACAAGCACAAACACACAAAATAAAAAAAGGTATTACTTTGACTTTCAACTCTCATGTCAACTCAGTTTACGAATTATGGTTCTCTCGTCCTTCTGACGTTGTTCTGATTCATGTGTGCACGCGAATGAACTGTATGCTGATTATAAATTAAGGAAGGAAAAAAGGAAAAAAATAAAGGAGGAAAAACTACACATTTTTCTCCTTTTTCAGTTTACCAACCAGGGAGATTTGCTCTGAGGAATTTGCCGTGGTGAAGACTCTACCGACAATAAGTGTTGAAAAGCTTTAAAAATATATAAGATAAAAGGAAAAGTTATATATTATATATTAATTATATTAGTTATAATATCCTCAAGTCAAGTTCAGACAATGGTTTGGTCTGATTAAAGGAAAATTGGCCAGTATTTATTGAGCGGCCACATTCTTTGGCGATGGCCATGATTCGGGAAAATCCAACTGTTTTGGTGCCTTCTCCGTTGTCTTTCAATCACCTTTGTTCTGATAAATCACTTTTTTGATGTAAAATAATCAATAATCATTACTTTTCAATTGCACGTCTACATACACATTCTAGTCGGCCATTCGAGTATACTTCAGCACCCCCAGGGAGGAATAACTTTACCAAGTTCAAGGGAAAATCAAAGCCCTCACAGCTACTTTTGGACTTTTACTTGGCTTCCATCCCAGCTCCAGGAGCCAAATATACGTGGAAATATGCAGCTACCGCCAGAGATGAGCACTCGCGGCGGTTTTGGGCCCTTTTCTATATAATCGTGCGATAAAAACCACAGCTGCCTTTTTATCCGTGAAAGGGGTCGTGCGGTCAGGAATGCTACAGACGATCCTTCACCTCCTCGCGCCGTGAAGGGGATTGACCTTTTAGGCCGTCGGCGCGTTCCGTTGCGGCACGGGGGAATAATATCACGGAGGCGGCTGTCGGTTTTGGGGCTCGATCCAGCCGGCGTTTGAACCACCGATATTAAAACGTCCCTTTTTGAACGTGCAGCGTAAATACGTCTGGCATTAAAAGTGGAGACAGATTTGAGACTCTTGAATACGCCAGACTTTGGGTGATTTTGCCATGGTAGATTTTCTCAAGTAGGATTTTCTCTTCTCTCTATCAGAACTGGTTGGATCCCTCAAAGGAGATTAAGAAGCAAATTCGGGGTAAGCTGCGCACACACGTACGCGTGCACACACACAAGCACGCACGCACGCACACACACACACACACACACACACACACCTACTTTTTTCGCTGTAAAAGCCTGTTTATAAAATCAAGCTTTAACCATGTGTTCGTTATTGGTCGGTCCACAGTCGGCTCATGGAGTTTGGGATTTTCCGTGAAGTTCTATCCTCCAGATCCTTCGATTCTGATAGAAGACATCACCAGGTAGGACCGAAATGAACAGGGTCGTAGCTTTCTGTGAGTGTGTAATACAGCATGTTGGTAATTGTATTTAAAATTAACCACAGGATACGGGTCACATCAACCTTCCCTCTAAATTTTACCTCCCTTTTAAACAAAACAGTTGAATTTCTATCTGTAAGGCAAAGATTATGTGCTTAACACATGCCTAGAACCGTTTACTTTAACAATATGCAGTCTACAGTAGTGTATAGTTAATATACAGTGTATTGAAATAAATGGTTTGAATGAAAGATACGCTAAGATCTATCATATCGTCATCATGTTGTCTTTAAAAAAAACTTTGCCGTCCCGTTATATGCAATAGTGTCGTTGAAACCAATGAAGATGAGAATATATAACTTATAATGTATCACAAAAATAGGTCTTTGTTATCATGGTGTGGGGATGGTGTGTTTTGAGCAGCCACACCTGACCTGGGTCAAGGTACTTGGGGCCCAGGATCAGTGTGGCTGCGTACCTGTCGCTCATTGGATGGTCTAACGAGCAAAAGGTAAAGCCTCCATCCCCACACTCTCACTCCGGAGAGGAGCCCTTGTCATGACACGTGTCTATCTGCTCCAGGGCTTGTTTCACCTAGCCCACTCTCTACACTAAACACTGTGTCTGAAACCCCATCGTTTGTGTCATCCCTGACTTGGGCGGAGGGTGGTAGGCGAAACTGCCGCAGAGATAAAATAAAACAAATAGTGCAAAGTGTAAAGTTCTCTCATGATCACGGTTATTTATCATTATTAAATGTTGGCGATTCAAAATTTTGAAAAGTCAGACTTTTTCTCGGTCAGGAACGCTTGATATCATAGCCTATAGATGCCATTTCCCGCTACCCGTGCCCTGCCCCTCCTGTAAGCCGCATCCCCTCCGCTGTGTTCTATGCGTCTGCAGGTACTACCTGTGCCTCCAGCTGAGGGACGACATGTTGTCCGGGCGTCTCCCGTGCTCCTTCGTCACCCACGCCCTCCTGGGCTCCTACACCGTCCAGGCCGAACTGGGAGACTTCGAGCCCGAGGAGCACGGCCCCGACTACGTCAACGACTTCCGCTTCGCCCCCAACCAGACCAGGGAGCTGGAGGAGAGGGTGATGGAGCTGCATCGCAACTACAGGTCAGAGAGGCGGGGTTTTGGAGAGGCGGGGTAACCTTCCGCTCCGTGGGCAGCGTCCATGCTGTGCTGAGTTGCTTCATACCCACCGTGGGTCATAGGAAGGAGCCGAGTGTTTTTGTTCTCATAGTGGGCGGAGACTGGGTGGGGGCGGGAAGAGCAACGTTAAAGGACATGAGAGCAGGATATTAATATCCCGCGTTACTGAACGGAGGAATTGCGATCGGTTCACGTCATCCAGGTGAGGGTCAGCGACACCGCCGGTATATCTGCTCACATTTATGTTCGCATTGCACTTCATAGCTGCTTCTGCTGCTTACTTTTAACTTTATTCTACTTTTTGTACTTTTGCTCTATTAAATTGGGCTTTAACTTTACTTAAAAAAACGCAAGGTTATAAACATTGTATTTTTAATTACGCCTTATAAAATGACTTATATTTTGAGTGTAAAGGGGTTTTGAACATCATACTTGTGCTTAATGATGAACATTCCTGTACTCAGTTATGTGTGATTAGTTGCTGCACCAAGTTGTTGATTGATACCATTAATCACACATCTTTGGTACACTTTCCAGCCATGTTGACCTCTTGAGAATGGGCAGAAAGGGTCAGAAATCCCCCCCAAGAGACCACCCGAAGACCTCATGACCCTGAAAATGACCTAAGAAAACGTGATGCTGTGATGCAGTTTCGATTACTTTTGAAAATTTGGGATTTGTGCGATTTTGACGATCGGATGGCAAGCACTATTTTCTGAAAATGGCTCAGAAAAACCCACCTATCTTCAATGTGCCTGGACATCCCATCCCATTTTCCGAGTGGTCTCGATGTCTAGATTCCGGGTCTGGAGTTCCATGGGGCTGTGATTATCCTAGAGGTCACAACTGGTCATTTCATAAAGTAACGTCACGTTTAAAAAAAGCTGTCATCACATTGAAATGGTTACTATGACGACATATTTCATCATATGTTAGGAACGGCTGTACAGGTGAGACTCTTGCAGTTGTTATGAGCCCTATTTCATTCGGATATCTTGATGTAAGAGGTCGCTGGGCCTCCAAGGGACCAGGAAGCCGAGAGCCGGAAGCAGAGACAGCTCGCCCTCAAAGAAAAAAGTTGAAAGTTTTCACCTTCAAAGTAAAAGTTGCGTGTTTTGAAGTGTGTTGGCTGCAGCGGTCAATTTAAGGAGAGCCAAACTAAATGAATAAACAAAAAGCCTAAATTATGAACATAATTCAACACTGTTATACATTCATACTTCTGCAACTTTGCCAAGACTGATTGTGAATAAATTGCCGATGTGTCATGACATTTCACTGCATATATGTATGACTGTATGTATATGTACGTGACAAATAATCTCTTGAACTTGAACTTGAACGTGAACAATGGGAGCTAACACTGGAATTGTTATCGAGTGCTGTGCTTCATGGACGTAAAGATTCATTTATAGATTCAAGATTCAAAAGGTTTATTCGTCACATACATATACATACGTTCACACATATATGCAGTGAAATGTCTTTGCAACGCACCTGGAGATTATGCACAATAGTTACTAAACGGAACATAATTGCTAACCTAATTCCTACCTAACAACAAACTGAAACTGATTCCTAAAATGCAGTGCAGTTAGTAAATAGAATAATATTAATAAAATAAAATAAAGTAAAATAAGGGAATATAGTTACGTATGGGATAGGCTATTTGTATAAACACATATGTGCAGTAAGTGGTACGTAATGTGTTACTGCATATACTCCTCAACTTATGATTCAGCTGAACTGCTGAATTTACTCTATAAGCTACATTTGCGATTGAGGATTAATCTTTTTTTTTCTTCCCTCTATATCTGGATTAGAGGAAACTTCCACTCCGGATAGTTCCTCTATTAGCTGAAAGGAGGCCTACCTGCATATACTCTTTTGTATTGAGTCAAGGGACGTGTTGAAACACTTGTTTGCTATCGATAGAGAGAGAATTTGGCACATTACTGTACATGTTTAAACAAGATATTACACCTAGAGTGTCAAAGGAAAGTCACGTTGATCTGTCGAAATGGTGAGAGTAACAAGTGAAATGCTGTCTTCACCCTCAGGGGGATGAGTCCAGCTGAGGCAGAGCTGAACTTCCTGGAGAACGCCAAGAAGCTTTCCATGTACGGAGTGGACCTGCATCAGGCCAAGGTGCACAGATACCAAGCGGGCCAGTGGCGCTCCCAAACGTTTCCTCAGGACACAGCCGGACATCGTTGCGCCTCAAAGTTCTCCCCGATGTTGTTCTGATCCCCCGACACTCTGATCCGCCTCCAGGACTCGGAAGGCATCGACATCATGCTGGGCGTCAGCGCCAACGGGCTGCTCGTCTACCGAGACCGGCTGAGGATCAACCGCTTCGCCTGGCCCAAGATCCTGAAGATCTCCTACAAGAGAAGCAACTTCTACATCAAGATCCGTCCAGGGGAGGTAGACACTCAATGAGTGACTTAGGAAGTGTCCCAGTTACGCACAGTTTTTCTCATTTGTTAAACGGAGCGCACTGTTCTAATTTGTCTTATTTGGAGGCACGGGTACGCACAGTGGAGCGCCGTACGCGGGCGCCCCGATGCGCGCCGAGGACGCGTTCCTAATCAATGCACATATCTTGCCCAGAAGGTGCGCTACCTCCATGCCCATTCGCGCTTCAAAAAAATGCGCCCAATTCGATGGTTCCAATTCAGCTAAAAACAACAATCATGGGCTGCAGCAGCGACGTAGGCAATGACTTCACGGCCGGATCAAGGTGACTGCAGAGTTTTTATCTGTTTTCAGCTACGGCCGTGGATAACTCGTGCACAGTATTTTACCAAGCATTATTTATAGCTTTGCGAGATACCGTAGCTCGGGATTAAGATTTTACAGTATTTGAAGTTGCTTCAAAGCGGCCGTCCCTCAAAATGTTCTCCGCGTTGCGTCACGCTCGCTGGGGCTTTCACCCCCGACAGGGATTATATGTCGCAGGGTCCGGTCCCTGGGTCGCTGGGGAGGCTAAATCGCGAGCGTGAATCCTCCCCTGAACTGACGTTGACGTCCTCACGGTCATATCCAGGCTGTTCTGTGTGTTCAGTTTGCCGTCAAATTCCCCTAAAGACTCCGGTGGTTTCCCCTCGACGTTCTTCGCGTTTCACTGACGCGCGCCGGCTGCAGAAGCTGCCGGACACGCTCGTCTCAATAACAGCGTATTGATTGCTGAACGTGGCCCAGGCCATTGAGCTCACGACGGAGGGGGGGCATGAAGCGCTCGTTTGGTGGGGGTCGAGTCAGAGATGGAAATCCGTCCGATGTAGCGGAGGAGGAATGTGCAGGACGCGTATCTGCTGGTAAACAGGGAAACAAAATCGATTTTTTTTTTTTTTTCTTGTTCCACTCCAGCAGAGTAAACACGATTCCCCTCACCGCCATCTACCTCCACCTTTCCCTCTTGCACTCCTTCACTTTGTTGTCCTCCACATTCCCTCTGTTCCTTCCACCTCTCCTTCACCCCCCCCCCCCCCTCCTCCCAGTACGAACAGTTTGAGAGCACGATAGGCTTCAAGCTGCCCAACCACCGGGCCTCTAAGCGCTTGTGGAAGGTCTGCATTGAGCACCACACCTTCTTCAGGTAGGACACGGCACAGAGACATACAGACCCAGATTCACACGCACACGCACGCACGCACGCACACGCACACGCGCACACACACACACACACACACACACACACACACACACATGCACACACTTGAAAAGCGGTGTGTGCATTGACTGGTTCTCCTCCAGCCGTTTGTTGACTTTTTTCTGACTCTCGGCCCACTTGAAAATCTCATAAATGTTTGCGACCCGCACCCACTTCCACACATAATAGGAGATGACAGGCGCGTTCTGAGCGCACGTTTATTTCAACGATCAAACGTGCGAACGAGCATGGACAGTGCCAAAGTAGCAGGGTGTGGCCCACAGGTTGTAAATGCTCCACTGTCTGACACGGCATGGTCAGGTTAGTCTGCATTCCTCTACACGTATCCGATGTGTACATCTTTTAAGGTAACGAGTTAGCTTTAATTAACACCTTAGATTAGTGATATACCAACATGAACATATGAACGTGTCTCCTTGTAACACGTTGAACAGTTTAAAATGGTGAAGAATTTCATTTGAAGTTGGAAATTAATGGAAGTTTTGCACTGACCCAGATTTCGTCAGAGTTTTGACACTTTTTTCACTCGCTGTACACACACACACACACACACACACACACACACACACACACACACACACACACACACACACACACACACACACACACACACACACACACACACACACACACACACACACACCTATAAGAGGTTTTATTTTGCATTGAGCCAGACACCTTGCATGCTCCATTGCCCTGCACGGCAGCACTTGGCACAGTGCAGTTGCCCTTGAAGTGACATTCATTACACACACACTGCACACGACTTGAATACCTAATAACTTATCTCCCCTTTTGAAATTCTTTATCAGCTGGTACTGGCGCCTTCGTATTGTGACAAATGACACAGTTTTTAGATTACGAGGCCTGTAGAGTTGTCGGCAAACTTGGAAGTTAGCGTCAACCCTATCTTACTCTGTGTAGGTTGGTGTCCCCGGAGCCGCCCCCGAAGGGTTTCCTGGTGATCGGGTCCAAGTTCCGCTACAGCGGGCGGACCCAGGCCCAGACCCGGCAGGCCAGCGCCCTGATCGACCGGCCCGCCCCCCAGTTCGAACGCTCGGTGAGCAAGAGATACCTGCTACCGCGCAGCCTGGACGGAGGTGAGAACAACGCTGACTCCGCTCTATCCTCCTGCAATGACCTCCTGCAATGGGTTATGTATTTATATCCTCATTAATATGCAGAAGCATAAGGCATAAGCCTGCCCTGCATTTATTATTTATCATTTATTATTATTATATTTGATTATTTGTAACAGAAATATATCATTTACAAACCCTCCTTTAAGATCGGATTAAAGATCATCGATTATATTTGATATGACATTATTTATCCCTGGAAGGAAATTGCAGCATTACAGCAGCACACATTCAAACAATAGGCAATAATAATACAAGTTATAAGACATCGAAAAAAATAGAAAAAAATGGCTAAATACAATTTCAAATAAACCCCCCAAAAATAATAAAGAAACCTCTGTATCAACAATTCACATTCTGGTAAAAGGGGGAAATTGTGCAAGAATGTGTAGCTATTTATATAATCTGTACATATGTATGTAACAGAGTGGCTGTATCAATATGACATATAGTTTTTTGTGTCCGCCTGTTTGTAAAAAAGGTGTTTTTAACATACAATTAAAATACTTTAGATTTTATTTATTAGATTTGTTTTTTTACTTTATTTACATATTATGTTGTTTCCATGTCCCCAGTATTTAATGTCATTTTGTGTATACTTTTTCTTGAACAATTTCGAGTACTTAAACTTGATTAAACTTGACTTATAACTGTAATAAAATGAGCAAAGATTTCACTCACACTTGGTGCTTAATAAATAAATTGAGCAGCAAATCACTGATTATGGAAACCAAGTGTTCACCCTTAAGCAAAAACAATAGCCCACCAGGTGTATCTTTCATCCCCTGCTGACCTTCCTCACCCTCCTCCTCCTCAGCCTCAGCTCTCGGCGACAGCATGGACCAGCTGTCGCAGCGAAGCTCCAGCGAGCGAACCCAGTTCATGTCCAGGGAGGACCTGGACCAGGAGGGCAGCCTGGATCTGGACCAGGACCAGTACCACTACCAGGACCAGGACCAGGACCAGGATCTGTACACAGACCTGGAGCACGGGACCCGGGACTCAACAGGAAGTACCGAAGGGGTCTTTACTCCCAACAAGACCCTGGAGCTGAAGGTACAAGAGAAGAAGACAGAGCTCTTTGACTGCAGATAGTTATAATATCATTTGTATATTTGCTTTTTATGAATTCATCCATGTCAGAGTTTCAGGAAAAAATTAGGGCTTTGGTAATAAATAAAGTCAGAAAGATATCCAAGGGGTTTGCTTCCCGACGTTGCCATATTGTTCTACAGGGGCCTTCCGGAAGGAATCAACCTCACTGATAACTTTGAGGAGATAGATAGATAGATAGATAGATAGATAGATAGATAGATAGATAGATAGATAGATAGATAGATAGATAGATAGATAGATAGATAGATAGATAGATAGATAGATAGATAGCAGACGGGACTCTTACTTTGAAATGCCTCGATCCAATATGTTTCAAACACATTGAAGACTCCCAGCGCTCTCACTAACTTCTGACTCACCGCTTCCTCCTCGCCTCGCTCTCCTGCCATCCTTTTATTTTAGGAAGTCATCCCTAAACCCGCTCCCCTCTTCCTGTCTCCTCCCGCGCGCTGCTTTCTCTCTCCTCCTTCCTTTCCCTTGCCTTCCCCTCGCTCCTGGCTCACCGCCGCCCCGCGGCGTCTTTTCTCACCGATACGGATGTTTTTGAAAACATGGGATTTTCTAAGCGGCCAACGCCCGTGGCGTTGTTCTCTGTGCCTCCACGGGGGGGTGAAGACTCGACGTACATACAGTGTTGTGTATGAATATTGTGAAGAAGCTCAATACTCACACTCCTGATGTCCTTCTGTGGTGTTTGACATCAGGTTTGATGACGTAATTATCGCCCCCCCTACTGCACGGCCCGGCCTGGCGTACTGTTTTCGGAAAAATCTGTATGCGAACCCTAAATCTCCCTCTGAAATCGAACTCAACCTCTTTCCACCCCGTTCGGTTTCCCTCCTCTTCTCTAACAGTTCTTCCTTCCTTCCTTCCCCACCCTCATCCTCCTCGCCGTGATGTTATCATGCCTGACTAACTCTCTCTCTCTCTCTCTCTCTCTCTCTCTCTCTCTATCTCTCTCTCCCTCCCTCTGTCCCTCTATGTCTCTCGACCTCCATCCTCCTCCTCCTCCTCTCAGGGTGAGGAGGCAGGCTCGCCCGTAGACCCCAAACCAGAGGTATTTTGGTGTTTTGGCTCTGGACCGCCCTGTATGTCTGTCCGTGCGCCTGTCTGTGTGGTCTGGGTTGATGTTGTTTTCATCCTCGTGTGTGTTTCTCAGCATGGCCTGCGCCTCCTCCTTTTGGTTAGCTCGGTGGGAAATATGTTTTTCCCCCTAAGAATGTCATTATAATTGACAGAACTTCGCGGGTTTATTTTATGGATCTCTTTAAAAACATGTAATAGGCATACATTTTGGGTTATGCACTTTTACTGTTGCAGTTAAAAAAACAGTCCTTTTTTCATTTGCTAATGGTGGGCATCTTGTATTGGTTTCCACTGCGGCGAATAGAATTTCCATGCGGTGGAAGGAAAACAATGTGGATCACCGTCCTATTATATTATACCGTATGTGTTGTGTTTACCCTGTTGGTTGAAGCGTTCGTGTGCACACAGTGATATCAGAGGGATTATCTCTTATTAGTGGGATAAAGCAGATAGTGCTGGAGCGAAATTCTAAACAGGCTTCCAGTGGATCAAATCAAATAAAATCAGATAAGATCAACTAAATACTTATTTGATGTACAAACACACAGTAGATTCCAATTGTCCAATATTTTGCTCTATTACGGTAAAGTGAGCCATAGTTTGAGTAACTTTTTACAATCTATGTGACTGGTAATGGATGGATGGATGGATGCATGGATGGATGGATTGATGAATAGATTCAGAGTATTTATGTGCAATCTGTCTTCTAAATGCTAATTGTGAGGCACTTGTGGGATGCAGTGATAACTTTCGAGTAGCTTTTTGGTTGTCTTTCTGGTCATTGCTGGTCATTCATGGTTCTTCCAAATCTTTAAAGGCTTGGATGAAGAAATGTGGGAAATGTGTCATAGCTTTCTGCAGCCGTTCATGCAAGGACCGTGCCGATCTCAAATTGAGTTTTAGCCCAGTTACCAGTCAGCACACACATATTACATCACACACCTGACCATTTTCCTGATGATAGTTTGCATTTTTACAGTCTAATACTGTGAGAAAGCTCCTTTAAAATGGAAGGTTCATTTTAAAGGAGCTTTCCTGTAATCACCAAAGTCCTGGGGTTGGTGATGACAGTAAAATTGGCATATTTTTCATTTGTTAATTCCATGTTAAAGCTGTGTTGGCGCTTCCGTCTTCTCAAAATGAATTAAGAAATGCAACAAAAGGTTAAATTAAGATTAGAATGTTTTATTTAATCAGTCTAATCGAGATTAGAAAAAAAAATATTTTTCAAGGCAGACCTGGCCAAGATAGGCAATGGGTAAATACAAAAATAGGGTTTAATACAGTATAAAAGAGTACTCGTGTAAAATGAGTGTGCTGACTACTAAACAGAGTAAAACGCAATTTCACACCGGCATTTTCCTTAAATGTCTGCAATCATTTCAATTTGGCTGGCAACTGAATAGTGATGTTTCCTTGTTAAAAAGAAAGAAAGAAACAAACAAACAAAACTACCTTAAGGCTGAGAAGTTGTGAATCCTGTCTGTCTGTCCATCTGGCTGCCGACCTTTTCAATTCACCTGCAACTCTGATCCTCTTTGTCTCTGCACGCCTCCATCCTCCGTCCCCAAACCCCCCAAACCTCCACCTCCTGCTTCGCTCCCCCTCACCCACCTCACCTCAAACCAAACCTCTCACTCACCTGTCGGACCAGGACCAGGCCGCCCTGCGTCCCAAACAGGAGGTAACGCTCGGCCACGCCCTCTCGTCGCCTCGTCCTGTATGTCTTGTCCTGTGTGTTATTAGAACCTAGATGTTGTATCTTCTGTAATTTCTCCCAGTTCCTGTCTTGTTCCTATCTTTTAGACCAGACATTCTCAACCTTCCGGTCGCGGCCCCTAGTGAGGTCACTTGATATGCACACAGGGTCGCAGGACATTTCCAAGATGGATAAATTGATATTTGATTCATGTTATTGATTGATATATTTTTAAGACATAATACAGTTTGCCAATCTAATAAAAGTAGCCGATGGGATACTCAAATTTGCCTTATATGCAAGGTGTAATATCTGCACTTTGACCGGAAATATACCTGTCAGTTTTGAAAGTAATGTAAGAAATATTCTTATTTAGCCTCTGCTTATTGGCCAAACTGTGAATTGTAATGCATGAAAGTGTTGCTGGGTCCAAAAATAGTAATAAAGAAAAATAAGTCTCGGATTTGGACCTAAAAACAGGGTCATGGGCCAAAACAGCCCTGCTTTCAAAAATCCAGAAATGCTGAATTGTGCTCCAAACCTGTCTGCAAGCTGTGACGCGCGCAGCCAGACGGAGTATGGAGTATTAAGAGTATAAATCTTATTTATCACCACGCTCCATAATGTAGCTCTACATGAGCCTTTGGAGGGAATCGGAAACGGGCAGGGCCATCAAAGCGGCAAAAAATTAAATAAAATTCATAGACTTCATTAACATTTTATCAACGTGATTGAGGGGACTTTAATCAGATAACTACACCTCCAGGAACAGCATAACACCCATTGATTCAAATCTTCTTTTCATACTGTAGAACACCAGATTTATTCAGGCCGAGAGGTCTGCGGATCTCTTCATGTCAGAAATGTTTTATCCGGCAGCAGATGAAAAACAATGCAGACGGCATGTGGGTTCGGGGCTGAATATAATGAGGTCTTTATCTGAAGCGAGTCACTCTCCAGCCCTCTGTTATTCATCCGTGCAGCGTGGCCATTGATCTCCTCCTGCAGAACATCAGGCGCTTTTTATGACGGCCACGTGCCTGGCAGGGCTCGGGGAGCGGACGTGGAAGATGAATTTCAAGATGGGGGGAAAAAAAAAAAAGGGGGAAAGAAATCACCACAGAATGCCTCACAAAAGCGTTTTTCCCGACCCTTCTTCTGCCGTGGTGCACCACTTCCGTCGCTCTGGCGACAACGGCCAATATTTGTGGAGTTCCGGTGTAGCCGGCGGATATTGGGGCCAAGACTTCCTCTTCTGCGCGCGCGTTGTTTTTCAAAGTCCGGTTCGCGACTGGACACGCGAGGATGGAGTTGGAGTTGAGAGGCAACGTCTACGACCAGATTGTTATGATCGTGGCGAACGACTCGGAGCGGTGGAAGCCAGTGCCACTCCGACAAAAAAAAAAAAGGGGGGGGGGGGGGGTTAGGGAGCGGGGAAAGGAGTGGGAAGGAGGTGAATCTGCAGTATACCAAACTGAAGAGAATAAACTGGTTCATTGTTCACTGGAAGTCCTCCCTCGCTCACCGTGCCATTAAACCAACCGAATTAAATGAACAAACAAAGGGCGGCTGAAAAACCGCGCCTCAACTCAAGTAAATAGAATGATTCAACTTAGACTTTGTGTCTCGTTTAATCGTGGAAACGTCCATAATGAGGATTGATAACGCTCTATGATGTCTAAGGTCTATGTATAAAAAGCTTAGGGTAGACTGTGCGTGTAACTATCGTCTTTATATCCACTTCAATTTTCGGGAGCAGCAGTTCCTGGACAAACCCGAGGACGTCCTGCAGAAGCACCAGGCGAGCATCAACGAGCTGAAGAGGGCTTTGAGGCAGCCCAACAGCAAGCTCACCCAGAGGGAGAAGCGGCTCTCCTCCACCACCCCTCCAGGGGGCACGCCCGAGAGGAAACCGGTAAGGTTGGTTTTGTCCAGAGCCGTCTCTCTCTCTCTCTCTCTCTCTCTCTCTCTCTGTACTTTCCCCATACTGTATATTCATATACTACTCATCACCACCACCAACTCACCACCACCAACAACTTGTAATGGTAATAATGATCAGGTGGCAATTTTGTTCTCATGACAAATTTACCGTTCTGTTACTCGTCAAAAAACACATAAGGCAAGTTCCACCAATCTTGAAAAGGTACATCCAAGTACCCCCAATCTAAATATTGACTTTTAACATCGCTAATAGGAGTAAGAGGCTAATGCACCTGTCTACTTTATGTCAACATAGGCGACTGATGATACCAAAATGATTGAAAAGCAAGATGTTTATGAAGGAGCCCGGGACATATATTCTGAAGTGGAAAAGAAAGAAAGAAAGTCTTCGGACTATAAACCGCAGCTTAGTGATTCCACTGTGGACAGAGACGTGTTTACGGTCACATCCTGGAACAACACAGAGTCTCAGGGTTGTCACAAAGGAAAAGCCAATCACACGAGCAATGACTCCGCACCTTGGCACCCCCTGAGAACCAAAAACGCTGCAGTGTCGTCATCTCCAAATCCTGCCAAACAGCTCGCCTCCAGAGGATTTGAGGACACCCGTCTCCCGGATGACCTTGCAGCGAGTAACGGACATTCGCATGCCGGCGCCTACACAAAAAACGGCTTCCACGAAAACGGATACGGATCCCCCCCCGGAGACACGGCAGCGTGCGCCGAGCGAAGGCCTGGGACGAAGGGTGCGGGGCGTAGAGAGCCCTGCTCTCCGTGGGACTTTGATCGCCCGGCGGCGGCGGCGGCGGACTCGCCGCCGAAGCGCAACGGGACGCAAATCGAGGGAGGCGCGAAGGGGCAGCGCCGCCCGCCCCACGACCCGCCCTCCGAGGTCAACAGAGTCGCTCCTCTGAAGCCGCAGAGGTCAAAGAAGTCTCTGAACAGAGGAAACAGAGGCGCCGGCAGCCCCCAAACGCAGGCCCGCGCCGACGCAGGCGTCTCCGCCGCGTTCGGGGAACCGCAGGCGACGAAATCGGTGCCGGGAACTCGGGAATCGGGAAAGAGGGCGGAAGACGCGGCGGCCAAACGCGGCGGCGAAACGCGGGCGGCGTCGAAGGGCGAGCCGCTCGCCCGACAGGTTCTGCCGGACATGGGGGACGTCCCAGGCCGGGGTCGGGGCCCCAGGGAGGGCGTGCCGCGGCACGGTGAGAGCCTCCCCTGCGGCGGCAGGTTCTCGTCCGCCCAGACAAGCCCTCCTCGAAGCCTCCCGCTGAAAGCCCAGTGGACTCGAGACGGTGCCGCTCGCGGCGTGGACACCAGCCACATCCACCACAGGAACCAAGACGTGACCAAGAGGAAGCAAGCGGTAAAGCCATCCCACTCCTTCCTGTTTTGGTAAAACCACCGGAGGTTTTAAGCATTGCATGAGCTTCAGGGGGTGTCGTGCAAACCTTGTTTTTTATTTTTTATCATGAAAAAAAGGCAAAAAAAAAAAAAAAAAAGCAATGATATACGCACATAGTCCCGAACTCATGTGGCTGTGTATGAAAGGGTTCGGAACTCACAACCCCTTGCATCGCATTATTGAACGACTGGAGAGTCTCCGCCCCCGCCCCCGCCCCCCCGCAAAGCCTAACATCTGCTTGGCCGTTTTCCAGAACCCCTCCGGTCATTGAGCAGACTCCATTGCTTCAGCTTCAGGTTGTCCCCATTGTCTCGCACCTTATCTTGTCACGTTAACACCTTGTCCCTCCTTCCAACATCGCCCCCTTTCTTCACAGACCCAAACACGGCTGCTGTTGCAAGGAGACCAAGACCCTCCGCCCGCCTTTCCTTCAAGCATTTTCCTTTGAATGTAAATCGGCTTTGTGCACATTTGAAAAAAAGAAATAGGAAAACGTTCGGTCTCGGCTCCTCTGCTGCAATAGCACTCGATAGAAAGCTGATTAGGTGTCATTGTCGGCGGCAGTACAGCCCGAATCTTCCGGGGCTTGGCCATTCATATGCTGTCCTTGTGAATATGAATGTCTGAATTCAGAATTTTTTATTTATTTTTTAAATCTAACCTCGCAGCGCATGGCGTAACCATTGCACTCGCAGTCATTTTTAAAATACCAGCCGTAGAAAGACATACTATGCGCATGCCAGTGACAATAATCTTTCCCTGGGGATTTATAAAATGTTCACGTGTGTTTGATAAGCTCATAAGTGTTTTTAAATTTCTTTTAAAAATAACAGCGGTGCAATGGTGTCAGTAAATCCAAATAAATGGGCCTTGTTGAAGAAGCACAAAAAACAACAAACAAAATGTCAATGCATTAACATTGAAAATGGCTTATCTTTTTGTTTCCTACTTGGCCAGAAGGAAAGAAAACAACAAAGCTCTGTTCAGATAGTGCTGTTCTCGCTGTTGTTCCCTCCAAACAAACAGGCTTTCCCTGCTCGTTGTTAATATGTTTGTTGCAAACTCTTTGCTTTGTCTGCAGGACACACCTCCTACACCGGCCATTTACGAGGAGCATTTGGCCGAAGCCTCAGTGAGTCAGCTCCACTACTTCCCACCCAAGACAAGCAAATACACCATACAATACCACTACTCCCGTCAAAATCATTTTTTTTTCACAGTTTTGAGTCTAGAGTCTAGAACCCGCCCCTTCACGATGTTGCAGTTTCATAGTGTCTCTTAGTTTCAGGTAAACTCCTCTCTCTCCCCTCCCTCCGTTCGCAGAGGGAGCCGTGGGAGAGGCGTCTGGGCTCCGTCTCAGAGGACGACCAGGACCACGAGGCCTTCTACCTGAAGGAGACCCACCTGGGCATCGAGCGCAAGTGCTCCAGCATCACGGTCAGCTCCACGTCCAGCCTGGAGGCCGAGGTGGACTTCACCGTGCTCATGGACCTGCAGACGGGCATGGAGGAGTTCTCCAGGGGCATGTCCGAGCTGGGCGGGAGGGACCTGTCGCCCGACGGAGGGCTCCGCATGGGCATCGACCTGCTCCACCAGCAGGTGCCGCCCGAGGCGCCTCCACCCCTTGTGGCCGCTCCTCTCTCCAGAGGGGCGAGCAGCAGCCCTCCGGCCAAGCATGTCCAGGCTGATGAGGTGCGGCCAGAGGTCAAGCGGCACGATATACAGGTATATTCTTCATTTGTTCTGTATTGGTCATTCAAACCAGGAGGTTTTCAACTGCAACGGTCATTATTCTGAAATAACTGACCACTGATTGCTGCCATTGACCAATCAGAATTGACTATTCCACAGAGCTGTGAAAACCTGTTTTTTTTCAGCCTGGTCAATATTTGGCTTGTTTTTGATCTTGAAGGTCCTATGCCATTTCATTCAAGTTTTCCAATGTTCCATCAGCGGTGCTGTCTGAAGGGCCCCAAAAGGAGTGGAAAGAGGATTGAGTCTGTTAAATATGTAATCTTGAGTTTCTCTCTGAAAAACAACCCCACATGTAACATGTTCATCCGATTTGCCGCCAGATGTGAGGTAGATACTGGACCGTATTAGCGAACACTCTCATCTCCCATCAGCAGAAAGTGACAGCGCACTTTCATTGGAAAAACATGTGGAGCACATGTTAAACAGACGCCATGAAATGTTATCAAACGGCTAAAACTGCTGGAACGATAGGGGACCTTTAAGTTAACAGAGAAAGGGCAAGGGTCAAATTGAGCGTTAACGGCACACACATTTTACATTGCTCCATACCATTTTCCTGATGATAGCTCATATTTTTAAGATTCCTAATATTGTTATGGTATACCGTATGGTGTGTGACACTTGTGTCAAGGGTTCTTCATTTGGCAGTGTTTTTGTATTGGTATTTCTTTAAGAAATCCAAAATATGGCAAAATTACATAACTTTGACACGTCACTGTAGTTGTCAAGGCCAGGACCAGGAGACACTTTTAGGGTTGGTTTCAAAAACTCAAAAAAAACGCGAATTTGAATGGTTCAAATTGAGCCGCTCGAGTTTGAATCGTTCATAATGCGCCGCTCAAATTTGAGTCCTTCTATTCGCAACCGTTCAAATTGAGCCGTTCAACCGCTACGGTCCTTGGAGTTTGTGTAGGACTAGTCTGGTGACTTTATTATCCCAAAATTGTTGATGTCTTTTTTTCTCTTCTCCGCACAAGCCCGTCGTACCCAAGAAACCAAAGAGGTCGGTGCCGGTGTCGTCGTCCGTGGACAGGGACTCAAGTCGGGCTCCGCCCTCGGCAGCCCTGAGCCGCGAGGCCAGTGATGTCGTGGCTCCGCCCGGCGCGAGGAAGACGGACGTCAGGACAGAGACCCAGCCCAACGGGTCGGAGGTCACCACCACCATCGTGGAGTTCACGGATCAGGTGAAACAAAGCCCACAAAGCTTCATGCAGCCAGCTGGAAATAGAAGCTTTCATCCCGGTCATATTTGACCGCGTGGTGAAGGGAGATTCCGCAAACGGATGAATAATTAACCTAACATCTACTTGACATGATTCCCTCTGCTGTTCAATGAGTTTTTACCGTTTTGGACCTGGGCGGACTCTGTTTCAGGGTCACGGTTTGGGAGACATTTCTTATTCGACGAGAGAGAGCGTTTCCCCCGTGAGTACACTCTGACAGACTTTTTTTTCCTGCTTTTAACTCAACCTACAGCAGCTCACTGTGTCTCCGGGGCTCAAACCTACTTCTCCAAAATTCTCCAGGAATGTGCGAATCGGGCCGCGGACCAAAGATCTGCATTCTCTCCCCGGGCGACTGTCTTAGATATAATGTGCTAAAACTTTACCCTTGTATATATAATACAGCGGCGTGCACAGAAGAGAAAGGAAAAGCCGCAAAAGCGTGCGTGTCAGTGTGCGCCCGCAGACGGGGGCTGGGCGCGAGTGCGACCGGACGGCGCGACGGTTGGGGTGCGGCCGTCGCAGGTTCACGCCCCTGCTGGTGCCACCCCAGTCATCTCCCTTTGATGAGATGATCGGAGGGGACGACGCGGCTCAGCTCAGCTCATCGGCTCAAAGAGATGAGGACTGCGGGTTTGGGGAGTTGAGGGTTCAGTGAACCGCCTTTGATGGCCCTGAACCGTGTAAAGTGCCCTCCAGAGTGCCCCCGCCATGGAGGAGACACTGTGTGGCTGCGCTTCATGTGGAGGACTCTCAGAGCTCGGGAGGGACAACCTGGTTGACCCGACGCGACTCTCTGGATTTTTCGCCGCTGCCCCTAAAAGGCTCTGTGCACGCCACTGGTAAAATATGTACTTGAACAAAAATATATACAGTACCGTACTTTATACCCTATGTTCCACGCAGACAAAAAAATCCGAATTCATTCATCTGCCCCTATTCTATTTCTGTTTGTGAATTAGAATTCACACATCGGGGGGGGGGGGGTCGGACGTCATTGGCCCCAGGATATTGAAATTATATTAATATAAATAAATAAAAAATGTTCTTGTCTGAAACACCGTTGAAACCTTTTGAGGTAAAGTCAAGCATTCTGGGAGATTAAGTGTTTCATGATGACTGTACAGAATGTGTTCTGTAGAGGGTTCTTTAAAGATTCATTTTTGGGAGAAAAGCAAACAATCTTAATACGTCTAATGTTTACAAACATCAGTATGTTTCATAATATTCAATTACACGATTCAATAATATCATGTATTCATCAATATTCTATTTCATAATATAACATTGGGGATGTTTCAATCATGTTGCTATATACTGTTATATATATATATATATATATATATATATATATATATATATATATATATATATATATATATATATACAGTATATAAGCCTCATTTTTTGTGTAGAACTTTCTACATCCTCGAATTCTACCTGAAATGTTACAGTTCCGCATCCCGTCTGGACCTTGATTCCCAACTGCCGCAGAATTCAATTGGAATTCCTTCTCATCTTAGGCATTCCGAATTAAATTCTGAACGGTGCCCAACCCTGCTCGCCTGTAAGTGTCATGAATTGCTTTCGCCGAAAAACGTGATCTTCTGCCGTTTCCTCCGTCAGGTGCACATGGGCACTCTGGGGGCGAGGGAGTCGTCGGGGTCGCCTATCCTCATCGCTGAAAACGTCACCACGGCAACCACCCACGTCACCAAGGTTTTTAAGACTTCGACAAGATCCAACTACGCTTGTTATTGTAAAGCGATATAACCACGCGCGTGAGACATTTACCAAAAAAAAAAGACGGATGACCAGACGGATGACCGCCGACGGACGAGGCTTGTGAAGGTTGATGAATGAAAAGATGCTTTTGTGTTGCAGACGGTGAAGGGAGGTTATTCAGAGACGAGGATTGAGAAGAGGATCATTATCACCGGAGACGATGACGTGGACCAGGAGCAGGTGAGCGCTGCAGGGAAGCTTATCATTCTGAGAGTGAGATAGATGACAGTAATTTGGAGGCTCTACAACCCCGACATTTATACATTTTTTATTTATTTATTCGTCTATTTATCGATCTATTTGTTGCATTTATGGAAGAGATTTATGCACAGGGAATCACGCTTTAAACATTCTTCATCATACCCTACTAACTGGTCACTCTTTCTGTGGCAGGCCCTGGCGATCGCCATTCAGGAAGCCAAGCAGCAGCATCCGGACATGCTGGTCACCAAGGCAATCGTCGTCAGGGAAACGGAATCGTCCACCGAGGATCAACGCGGCTTGTTTGAGGTAAAGCAACATTTTGGGTTAGATCGTTGGCTTTGACTCGGTTATCGGGTTTCCAAGGGTTCGGGGTTAACCCGTCTCCCTCCTCGCCTCTCTCTCTCTCTCTCTCTTTGTCCCTTTCCAGTCCTGATTTCCATAAAGTCAACAGCGCCCCCTGTAGGAGAAAATACGCCAAACGCCCGACCTGACCTGAAACTACCACCTACCACCCCATCACCACCCGCCTGAAGACTGGGGGGGAGACATCTGGTGTCTGGTGGTGCTTCGATGGAGGCTGACACACACACACACACACACACACACACACACACACACGCACGCACGCACATGCACACACGCACATGCACACACACACACAGACAGGGCTCAAACAGCCAAGATGCCATTCATCTTCTGTTGCTTCACTCTTCAAAGACTCAAACCTAAAAATAATAATAACAATAGTTCCCTTCTGGCTGTTTTCACACCGAACTCGTTAATTTTTTATAAAAAGTGACTCTGTTTTTTATTATATTATTTGAATGCATCAGTATGGCAACAAGGTGGTTATGCTGTCTCCAGCAGTGATTGATCAGAAATAGGATTAATTACGCTAAAGTAAACAATGTGGCCGGGCCCGATAAATCTTTTTTTTTAATTTTGTAACCCCGTAACCTCGCAACCCCCCCCCAAAAAATAACACAATTCATGAAGAAGCTGTGTGCGCTTTTCTACGTAAGGAATAATAGAACAAAGTAGAAATTTAGGTCTAGTGCTGACATAAGCATCCCATAATGGCAAAGCAGGATTTTAGAAAACAAAAATACCTCCCTTTTAATTTTCCTTTAACTCGCTTTGCCAAACACTTCAGGGGAAACGCGCGCCACCCAAAATCGAGGGCCCCGGGGCTCCGGGCGCAAAAGGGAAACAGAGGGGAAAAGTGTCTCGCTGTGCTCACAGGCTCCTCTCGTCGCCCCCCGAGTGGCTCCGATCCCGTACAGCGGACGGCTTATCCCCCAAAGACTTATCTTTACCCCTTTCGTACCTCTTATCGATGTGTGTTTCATGCATTTGTGGCTTCATTCAAAAACATTCGACTTGACGACGCCACGGCGACCTTTGTTTAACCCCGTTGTATTTACTGAAGATGTTGGAGATGGAGGATCAGAACGCCTTCAAGTTGAAAACTTTAGATATGCGTTGATATTGAGACGGATCTAAAAACCATACTAAGTATTCTGTTTAGCGAATAAAGTAGTCCCTCTCCTGTTCATGTCCTTCTTGACGTCGGGCTGTAATACAAATAATATTTAAGGAAATTGCATGATGATGACTTGTATTATGGGAATCAGTTGAGACGTATGAGACGTAAGTGGTTTTCAAATCTTTAGGACCAGGTCGATCGGGAAGACCAAACAAGGACACTCAGCTCAAATTGTTCATAACTCTCGTCAGCCTCTTCATAACTGCGCCTCAAAGACACTTTTTCAAAATCCCGACGCCAAACATCAGAAGATCAACGCCATTTGTTTTCCTTCATTCGCCCGTGTTGCACTTCCTCACACGTACGAGGAAGCGACGCCATCCGAACTTCCCGTTGTGACCGAAGAAAAATGTTTTGTGAACACAGGAGTTATGGCTCAAGCACACGTGGTGTCTGGAAGTTCCAGCAGATCAATTCCACTTCCAAGTTTTATTTTACTCAAAAATATTTTACGCACCGTTCTCGTGAGAAGATGACCCTGAGGGGATAACACTCCCCCAAAAGCTCCGGGGAGTGTCCTTCATTATCCCCAAAAATGAAGAAGTGGAAAACCCTTTCTGTTTCGGTGTGTTTGGTACATGAGTGTTAGAAGGATGCCATAGATCTTGTGGATGTGCTAATGTGAGCTAGCCGTTTTTTTCCGTACAAATGTGGGTTTTTTTTTTTTTTTTTTGTAACAACTTCTTCCAACAACTTTTTAAAACCGAGGGAAACTTTCAGCAAAAGAAACGAGACGAAAGCCAGTGGCATAAACCCGACCTGGATACGTTTGACTTGACGTTTGGATTTCAGGAATATCAAGGTCCAATTTTTGTCTCCCTTGAAAAGAAAAAAAACAATCCCTATTCTGTATATTAGCCATGGACGGCGGCAAAGAAACTCAAACGGCAGGTTTATGAAAACGTGAAAACATGAAAATATGAATATGTGTCTTTGAGACGCGCGACGTAACCCAAACTTTGAACGAGTCCAAGTCCTGATGTGCGTGTAACTTCCATTGTAAACCTGTGGATGGTCGAGCAGTGTTTTTTATATTTTGGTTTCGTTGAAAGCGTTGGGATGTGATGTTTGATGGACGTGGGTGTTTGATGGGAGATCAGAAAACAATTTAGTCGCTAATTTACTGTAAATATTGAGCACTAAGGCCCACTGTGAAGATAGGTGTGTAAGTTATTGGTAATGGTAATGATGTACACAAGAGGGCGCCATATACCAAAAAAATAAATAAATAAATAAATAAATTAAAAAAAAGAACTTGATGCTTTCTACAGTGGTTCTCAACGTGGGGTCCGCGCACCTCCCAGGGGGACCTTCGAGGGTTTCCAGGGGGTCCCCAGCAAAAACGATTAACAGCTAAACTACATCTCACTACAATCATTTACAATAATGACTGCTTTGATCATAGTTTCACCGTCATCTCCCTTTGTCACAGCGTAGACATGGATGGAAGTTCGGACTCAACCGCATCTAACAACAAGAGACTTCTCCGGCTGGGGCCTCCCAGAGACTGAATCTCATCAAACGGAGTGCGTGGTCCAATGCGTGTATCAAATCGTGCAAAAAGGTTGAGAATCACTGCTTTAAAGAGTCAAAGCCAAACATTGATCGTGAACGTTGACCCGTTGATGGACTGACACGGACATTAGAACACGGAAGGACAACCGGACACTCGGAAGGAGCCCGTTCATCCTCCCAAGTCAGACAACCCATCAACCACCCGACACTGGACTTTTGATCTCTGGCTAACCTTTGACCCCCCCCCCCAGCCCCAGGTGACATTTCAGAGCCTCCAACCTCCTTCGCCGCGCCGCCGCTCCATCGCTTGGCGCCGTGTCTCGTCGTCTCGGTGTAACCGGGGGGAGACGCTCGGTGTCTTCCACGCATCCCTCATCGTCGTTAGTTTTACGGTTGCAATTTTGGGTGAAATGTGCATAATGTAAAGTGTGCGTCGTTGTGTCTCCATTGAAGAATGCGGTTATTATTCTTTTTTTTAAATCATTAAAAAAAAACTATTTAAGAACTGACGTATCCACTTGTGTGGTGTCGTATCTGCAGCCTCCGCGCAGCCGGTGCACTGTATGTCTTCAAAAAAAAAAAAAATCATTTTAGATTGGAAATGATGTGTAACAGTCTAAAACAACACACTTAAACATAGTTAAACAACATATTAGGTGGTGGATGACATAATAATATCGTTCTTTTAGAACGATATTACTCCTCACTGCAACAAGTTTCGGTCCAACGGTACGACCGGATGTGACGGTACGTTTTTTTTGTTTTGGAACTTGGTTCAAAACCAAGTGAACAAGTCACATAAATACAATAAGGACGTTATTAACATTAACGTTGGATGTCACCATATCCACCATCTCTTGCTATATAAGTGAATTGTGTGTATTTTTTTTTCACCGCACTTTGCAAACACGATATAAAGGCCGTTTTGAATTCTCATTTGTGGAAAATGGCCAATGTCCAGCAGAGCAAACTACTCGGTGTTGGAAAAAAAACGATCTCCCATTTTTTCCTGACAGTTTGCGACGCGAAACTCACAAGCAGTTCTTCCGATGACCACTAGGGGGGGGGGGGATGATGCATATGCAGATTCAGTGTGAAGCGAGCTTCAATCTAAACATGTAATGAATATGGCCGTGTTCTGAAAAAAACAACAACAAAAAACAACAAAAAAAACCCCAACAACACGTGTCTACTGTCATTGATTCACCATAAATATTTCTCTTTGAAACCCAAAGTTTTACGTCTGCCACCTTTTATTTTTCCCGCCAAGTCAAGGAAGAAGGAAAAAAAAAAACGGGAGAAAATGACATTATGTTTATTAAAAGCAGGTCGGTTCATTCAGATTTCCTTAGCGACGCCCCCTCCCCTCCCAACACGGTATTTACTGTAAGCAATGTTAGAAAAACTAAAACCACTGCCACTCCAACTGTATCACAATGCCTATCATGAAAAGGACAAGTAGGAAATAAAAGGCATGTGGTCGTCCGCTGGAGCTGGAGGCCCAAGTTGTTAGCGAAAAAACCCCAAAAAACAACAAAAAAAAACCAAAACAACCCACAGAAGACCTTTCTGATAAATTATCAAAGGAGAGTCCGGCAATAATACAAAATAAATAAATAATACACTACAATGGACAAACAATGTAGGAAAGTAACAGCAACATGGAAAATAATCCTAAAAGATTATTTAAGGCTCATTTGGGACCTGAGGATTCCATACATACAGTGTAGAATGATGCGGCTCACACTGCTCGTCATGGAGGAGAAGGGACGGGGGGCAATGGAAGCCATCTGGGATGTGAATGAACAGAGAACCTCCACCTTTGGTTCTAGTCAGTATCATGCTAATTCCTTCTTTCTTTCTTTCTTTCTTGCTTTTCTTCCACCCCTTTCCTCTCATGCGATGCAGTGGCACATTTAACAAAAAAAAAACAAAAGCGAGAACAGAATCCAGGCAAAAAGGCTCAAAAGGTCCCGAAATGACAGTTTCTGGGATTAGGATTAGTGGTTTCGGAGTCTTAGAGTCTACGGAACGAAAGAAAGAAAGAAAGAAAGAAAGGAAGGAAGGAAGGAAGGAAGGAAGGAAGGGCGGAGATTGAAGCCACACTTTTTTTTTTTTTCCTCTTTTTTTAAATGATGAGGTCGGTCATTTCTGGAACCCCCGCCGACCACTTTAAAATCCCAATCGATTCAGTCCCGACGGAGTGAGCTCTGTAGGTGCTTTGACGTCCCCGCGCCGCCGCGTCGGATCATCCCAAAAGTTACAGCCGCGGGGAAAAAAAAAAAAGCCAACGCTCCGCCCCGGCTCCCCTCGGGGTTCTGAAAAGTTACACATTCGTCGTCGTTGGTCTTTCGATGAGACCCCGTCCCCCCCCCCCGCCCCGCTCCCGGGGGAGACATCCAGGTCCGGGTGGAGACGCCCCCCCCCCCCCCCCCCCCCAAAAAAAACCCCTTTCCGGTCCGTACGATCTCCATTGGTATCAAGGTGGAAGAAGAAGAAGAAGAAGAGGAGGAGGAGGAGGAGGAGGGGGGGGCGGAGGAGGAGGTAATAAAGACAGACTGCAGAGGAGCCGGCGTCCTTTCATGCTGCATAAAAGCAGCGAGAGGGAGAGAGAGAGAGAGAGAGAGAGAGAGAGAGGATAAAAGAGAAAGAGAGAGAGAGCGAGCGAGAGAGCGAGCGAGAGAGCGAGCGAGCGTTCCTTTCACCGTCTGCTCTCCAAAAGGTTGAGGGGATCGAGAAGAGAAAAGCTCTCCTCCACAAAGAAAAGACGAGGGAGGAAGGGAGAGAGAGAGAGAGAGAGATAGAGAGAGAGAGAGAGAGAGAGGGAGATAGAGAGCGGGCGGGCGGGCGGGGTTCTCTTCTTTGTCCTGCTCTCTCTTCTTTACGCAAGTCGCCCGGGCGCCAGGTCATTTCGGCCTTTCTTCCTTCTTCCGTCGTCCCTCTCCGCCGTCTTTTGTCATAGCGCAGTCCGGGCTGTGAGGGCGAGGGCGGCGAGGCTGAGCAGGGGGAAGGCCGAGGGCCGGCGCGCCCCCGCCGCCGCCACCGAACCTGCGGGAGAGAGAGAGAGAGAGAGAGAGAGAGAGAGAGAGAGAGAGAGAGAGAGAGAGAGAGAGCGGACACACACACACACACGATCCTGTATTCTGTGGGGGTGTCATGGCGGAACACGCCTCCGACTCGTCTGGCCCCCGGTCGCTCACGGCGGAGCACGTCCGGATCCCGCTTGCCCGTCGGCACGCAGGCTGAGGTGCGAGCGCGCGCCTTCCCAGACGTCGGCGAGGACCCATCGCTCCAGACTACGCCCGCACCCGTCTCCCCCACGAGCATCTCCTCCCACTTCACTTACTTCCCTGGACGGATGCTCTCCCACTCTACTAGTGCTGCCCGTTCCTGGGGAAGGTTTATCTGGCTGTGATGCATAGTGGGTCTGGAACTATGGCAAAATGTACTTATTGTAGGTTCGCCTTGGACAAGACGTGGCTAATTCAGCGTTCAGAGTACATGAGGAGGAAAAATACTTCATAGAATGCTAATATATACAAACAGCAGTATATATATATTATATATATATATACACACATTATTAATCCCTCAGAGGGTAATAAGCCTCTTTAGTGTCCCCTCCTAATATGTTACGTAGCTAGGAGCAGATCTTGACCGCTGCCTTGCTCAAGGGCATCGGCAGGAGTGTCTAACCCTAACGCGCCCATCTTCAGTGGTGGGGAGGGAAACCGGAGCACCCGGAGGGAACCCACGCAAACACGGGGACAACGCGCAGGCTCCACACGGAGGCACAAGGGTGTGCGACGCCGTCGGATTCAAACCCACAACGGCTTGAGGCGACGGTTGCCTGTCAAGCTTTTCTCCCTTTTGGGGGGAGTTAAGTCTCAGGGACTGCAGTTGATTTCTGTGAGGAATGCGAGTCTTCTGAAGCCCGTTCTGTGATGAAGGGCTATGGAAATACACTTGACTCGACGACAGAATGTGTAATTACACAATTTGACCAGGGGGTGGCGCTCTTATGCCGCGGCCCATTTCAGCACCCAATCAAACTTCACTCTCCAACATTCTGGTGGATACAGCAAACGTCAAACTTTGTGTTTCTGAATGTACATTTATATATATAAAAAAAAAGGAAACAGAGCAACAGCAAAAGAACAAGTTCCTAAATTAATCAAATATTGTTAATATTGTTTTGAGTTCAGCCATTAAAATTGGCATGGATCTACAGAATATTCATTCCCAGCAGCAGATCAACCAAATAGGGTTGGTGGAGGAAAGCCAAATATGATAAGCGTAGATAACTAATGACTTAAGCAGTCAGTAAAATAAGGTTAAGAAGTTGTAGGTAAAGAAATAGCAGCAGCAAAACAGAAAAAACAAAACATTTTTGCTGAACTACATGAGACTGGGCGATGCGGAGGTGTCTATATTGTGATATGAGACTAGATATCGCCTGAGATTTTGGTTATCATAACATCATCATATTGTGATATCGTTAAATGTTGTCTTTGAGGCCGCATTACAGTAAAATAATGCAATTTTCTGAACTTCACAGATTCACTATTCGCTACTTCACTATTGCGTGTTTGAAATCTTACGTGAAAAATATTGCAATATTTGATTTTGGTTATTAGATTTAGTCAAGGTCACACATTTTTTCCCCCCCATAACGTAAAAAATGGGGAGTTTATCGTCTCACGGTAAAAAAAAAAACAAAAAAAGTAAAAAATGACACCAATGCAACACAAACCGCCCACAACCCCCGGTTTCCAAAAAAAACAAAAAAACTGCCCCGACCCACCTGCTGTTCTGGGGATGGTGATCTGGCGGCTGCTGCTGCCCTCGCCGCCCTCGCTGAAGGGCTTGATCTGGATGACGTAGTCTTGGTTGATGGGCAGCGACAGCTCCAGGGAGGTGGTGTTGGTCTCCACCACACTGGGACTCCCGTGCCGGTCCTGGCTGTACGTCACCTACGGAGGAGGAGGAGGAGGAGGAGGAGAGTGTTGGGTTCCCACTGATGCTGAGTGGAAGTAAAATTCCAACTTAAACCCAGCCCCCTTCTACGGACTCTCCCATAGATGGAGCGTCCATATTTCCTTTGCTTGTGACTCATTCAAACGGAGAATAAAAAGTGTGTCGTGGTGTGTCAGGAAAGGGTTTTTGTTTTTCACTCCAAATTGGGCCTCCAAGAAAGACATTTAACATTTTGAGAAATAACATTTTGAGATTTATAAATTATAAAATCTTGACTGTAGGAGGCAACGAATCCATTTTCCGAAATTTCTAAACTTCTTAAATAATAACTTAAATAAATACGTTGAGGAATATATTACATCAAATATGTCTGGAGTGCGAGATGTCACCGTTCGCTAATTTATTGACAAATTTGTGAAGACGATAAATAAAATCAAATAAAATGAAAACAAAGTAAAATAATATTCTGCAACAATTTTAGACTGAGCAAAAGTTTTAACTTGTTTCCTGTTTCTCGTTGACCAAGTACATAGACGGCACTGTCTATTCCCTATTAGGGGACTGAAGCAATTTGGTTTATTTTAACTTGCTGCGGGAGTTTACCTTTTTCATTCAAGAACATTAATAGACGGGCAAAACCGCCCCCTAAATTGATCCTCACGCAACTGTCATGAAATTACAGCAAAATGTAAAGTCCTTGACATGCTCTCCCTCCTCAGGGTTGTTGTTGTTGTTGTTGTGCCGGAGCTCCAGCTCGCTCGCATAAAGTCAGAGAACAAATCGTCTGTCAACCCGTCGAGACCCCCAACTTTAGAATCCACACAACCAACCCGCTCGGCAGGGGGCGCCGGGCGGAAAAGCCTCCTGAGGATTTGGGTTGGACCCCTCCTCAACTCCCACCTCCTCCTCCTCCACAACCTCCTCCTCCTCCTCCTCCGCCTCCTCTCACCTTGTAGCCCGTGACCTCGGACTCGTTCTCCAGGGCGTGGACCTGGTCCCACTTCAGGATCACCTTGGAGTCGGACGTGTTCCACATGATCTTCACCGGGGCTTGGCTGGGGGCTGCAGGAGGGATGGAGAGAGCGAGAGCGAGAGCGAGAGCGAGAGCGAGAGAGAGAGAGCACAACACAGGTGTCCAATCCATACCCGGTACCATCAGAACTAACTCCCCGTGAAGGAGCTTTATTATTACTATAGTTATTGGTGAGCCTCATTATCAGCTCGTCACGGCTCCGTTGGAACGCGAGCGTAGGAGCGGGGACGAGGTGTTGACGAGCGTCAGCGTCGCCGAGAGAGAGAGGAGGGAAAGTTTGCAGACGAGGTGGTGGAGGGCGGGTGTTTACAAAGCAAACCCAACCACCGCTATTTGTTTTCCTGGTTTATTGCTTTATCAGCCTGTTTTTGCACGGCGGCCATGCAGCTTGCACCCTGACTCCGGAATCTCCGGCGCAGCACTTTGAAAGCCAGCAAACGCATTTGTCAGATCCCCGACGCCTCAGCCTCTCAAGCAATATTTCATCACGACATTGTCAGAAATAAATGGACGTAAATGCCAAAATGGTTTTTCAGTCGGATTCAAAAACAGAGCCTCTCAGAAGGTGATCAAAACAGGACCCCTACACTAAAAGCTCCTGTGGCAATTCTTGAATACATACATAAATATGTATATTTTGCGATGGATATTTTTTTGCTTATTGTTTGCCTTCGTTCATATGTAATGAAAGAAAAAATATGCATCAATATTTTTGCTTTCTTGTGTTGATATATAAGCAAAAGTAGAACACACATATACTGTATGTACTACACACACACACATATATATAATTTTTTTAAATGTATGTTTTATACTATATATATTTTATATTATATAAAATATTAATGTTTTTATATATATACTGTATATAAATATATATTTTATATTATATTATGTAAAATATTTATGTTTTTATATATTATACATTTTATAAATTATATATATGTGGCAGACGAGAGGGCGTGGTTAAGCCACATCTGCAACGGACAGGTCTGGCTTGGCTCCGTGGTGGCACAGTTGTACCGGGTCTGCCCAGTCAGCCTCTTTAGCCCTGATGGGTCGGACCCGCCTGGAAGAGTCTTCATACATGTTGTTCTGTCTTGCAGTGGGGAGCTGAGGCATAGAGGCGGAAACGCCTCTGTCTGAGAGTCTGAGAACCAGACTCTGTTCGTTCCCTTTATGTAATGTTCCTGTGTTGCCAGCGAGCCTTTGTGTTGTCCGTATGAATAAAGCTGACATTAAAACCACCAGTAATAACCACTAATATTGTGTAGCTCCACCTCGTGCCGCCAAAACGGCATGAGGTGGAGCCGTGGAAAAAATGGACTCCACAAGACCTCTGAAGGTGTCCTGTGGTATCTGGCACCAGGACGTTAAGCAGCAGATCCTTTAAGTCCTGTAACTTACGAGGTGGGGCCCCCATGGATCAGGTTTGTTGTTCCAATACATCACACAGATGCTGGATCGAATCGGAGCCTAACCCCATCCACATGATGTAGAAGAAAACGTGATTCATCAGACCAGGCCATCTTCTTCCGTTGCTCCATGGTCCAGTTCTGACGCTCACGTGCCCATTGTAAGCGCTTTGGGCGGTGGACAGGGGTCAGCATGGACATTCTGACCAGTCTGCAGCTACACAGCCCCATACGCAGCAAGCTGTGATGCACTGTGTGTTCTGACTCCTTTCTATTATAACAGCATTAACTTTTTCAGCAATTTGTGCTGCAGTAGCTCTTCACACTTTGCTCCCCATGTGCATCAATGAGCCTTGGGCGTCCATGACCCTTGTTCACCGGTTGTCCTTCCTTGGACCACTTTTGGTAGGTACTAACCACTGCATACCAGGAACACACCACAAGACCTTCTATTTTGGAGATGCCTTGACCCAGTCGTCTATCATCAGATCCTTACGCTTGACCATTTTTCCTGCTTTCAAAACATCAACTTCAACAACTGACTGTTCACTTGCTGTTTAATACATCCCGCCCCTTGACAGGTGCCATTGGAACCAGATGAGCAATGTTATTCACTTCACCTTTCAGTGGTTTTAATGTGGCTGATCGGTGTATTTTTCTATATTTATTTATACATTTATTTTACAAATTATTTTAGAAGAAAATCTGATGATTATTATTATTATTATTATTATTATTATTATTATTATTGTTGTTATTATTGTTATTATTTCTCTGCACTGTCCTTGCATGACGACATGCGACAAATCTTCAAATGTTCAACGTTGAATCTCTCGTAATCCCCTCTTTCTTACGGGGTTTCTTGGTGGTGACATTGACGGTGGCGCTGTGCGGTCCGAATCCGGCGCTGTTGTAGGCACGCAGTGAGACGTGGTAGGAGCGGCTGCCCTCCAGCTCCCGGACCAGCACCGAGCTCCGGTTCCCCACCGTGCGGATGACACTGGCCGAGTCCGGCCGCTCCCTCTCAGACCAGTACCGCAGCTAGTCGACAAAAAAACCACATTATACATTATACCCTGAAGCTGGAATATTAATACACCCACACCAAATCCATATCGCAAACAATATGATCATTATTATTGTTATTATGGGTTAGGCGTATAGTTTTACTGTTAGACGTGTGGGTTTCGACTCTCCGGAGGCTTCACCGTGTTTATACAGATCAGATTATGAGAGAATAATATAATAGTGTAGACAGCAGCAGAGGTCAACTGCTGCTTGGGGAAAAACAGACAGATAGATAGACAGAGAGAGAGAGAGAGAAGGATGTAATGACAGACAGAGATAGACAGAGAGATACACAGATAGATAGATAGATAGATAGAGAGAGAGATAGATACTGTAGACGGACAGACAGACAGAGAGAGAGAGAGAGAGAGAGAGAGAGAGAGAGAGAGAGAGAGAGAGAGAGAGAGGAGAGAGAGAGAGAGAGAGAGAGAGAGAGAGAGAGAGAGAGAGAGAGAGAGAGAGAGAGAGAGAGAGAGAGAGAGAGAGAGAGAGAGAGAGAGAGAGAGAGAGAGAGAGAGAGAGATAGATAGATAGATAGATAGATAGATAGATAGATAGATAGATAGATAGATAGATAGATAGATAGATAGATAGATAGACAGACAGAAAGACAGACAGACAGACAGACAGACAGACAGAAAGACAGAAAGATAGACAGACAGATAGATAGACAGACAGATAGATCGGACCTCGTATCCCAGGATGCGTCTGCGGCTTTTGCTCCAGGACAGGGGCTTCCAGGTGACTTCCACCTCCGACGCCGACATGCTCCGGGCCCGCACCCGCCCGGGGGCTCTGCTGGGCTCTGATGGAGACGGAGGAGACACCACCACTGGTTTACACCACCCACAGCGACTCACCACTACTGGGTGCGTGAGAGGGCTCATGCGGTTGTTCGTTTATAGAGTGAACGCATATACAGCAGCAGCCACTCAGAATGGCCACCCCCAGCCGGCTGCCAGATGGATCCATTCATTCCATTCAGATAAGCAGGGACACTATCCTGTCAAGGACCAGCCAGCCATTCTAGGTGGCTGCCTCTGTATAACACAAGAATGAATGAAAGAATGTTCAGATGAACCTTCGACAGTATGTGATAAATGAACAGGTTGGATATTTTCCTAATTAAGTATGTTGACCCTTGACCTCATGCTTTGGGCTTTGTTCATAAATCAGCTGGTATGTGAACAATGGTGCTTTTTTAAAGGCCCTTTTCTCAATAACAAAAGTAAACATTACATTTAGAACGGGTCAATACGGCCTCAAAGGAAATAAATCCGAAAGGAATTAAATCTCCTTTTTTTGAAAAGGAGCTTTAACGTAAAGGAGATTTGACGTAACTCTGCTGCAGCAGAGTTGCAGTTGCTCGACGTCAAGGAATTCAGGTGAACAGTTATAAATGACACCCACTTCGCATTTACATTTTATTCTATTAAATTTGAGTGTGCATAGTACATCATTTTTTTGCACAATTTGATTTGAGATTTATATTTGGCTGTTTTTGTACATTTTGCTATTCCTCATTTTTTATTTTTGTTCGACTGCTAATTATTTTTAATGCAAATTGTCTGTTCAGCAAAGCACCGGTCTTTACCACGACAATATCACTCGAATGAGCCGATCACAATGGGGTTAAAGCAATATTCTGAATATTGCAGGCGTCATGTAAACACTCTACCCCGATTATCTTAATGTTAAGCTGAACTGGAAATCGGTGCAAGCATGCCCCGATGAATTTATGGTGGATCGGAGGATCCAAACTGCGTATATAACTGCACAAATACTGTCAGATAATTGGACGGAAACAAGAACCTTAAAGAGGACATTGAATGCATGCAAACGCACTGAGTAGTGAAATAAATGGATTCTGATTGTGATTCTGAAATGACTGGAGCGGATGAGCGATGAGGCCTGTGTTGAAAAACAGGGACCAGAATCCTTCAAAACGAACCCCTCCTGTCATACAAGCCCTGGCGCGTACCTTCCTCGGCGGAGTAGATGGTCGTCACGGGACCGAACGGGCCTTCCCCCATGTTGTTGTACACCCCGACCTTCACCTGGTACGGGGAGAACGGAGGGATGCTCTCGTTCTTGAAGACGTAGCGGGAGGCGTCGGGGGACGTGACGGCCGCCTGCATCCAGCCCTGAGCGCCGTGCGGGCGGAAGGCCACCACGTAGCCGAACCCCGGGCCGCTCTGCATCTCCTCGGGAACGGGCTGACAGGGGAGGAAAAAAAGATCGGTTTGGTCACAAAGTTTTAACTGGGCTGGGAGGCTGACAGAGGCATTGAGGCATTGAGGCTAAAAATAATAATAATAATAATAATACAATGCGACTAAAATCAACAGAATATAGAGAATTAGAATGAAATTAGATTAGTATAGTGCATCTTGCCTATTGTCCATTTCGGGCTTATTAGGGTATTACCCGATTGTTATTGCTCCGTTTGTTCTTCTGGTTCTTTCTTCTTGCTCTTCTGGTTATTCAGCCTTTTTGAGTCTGCGTTTTTGGATACTCGTCTCGTCGTACTCGTCTGCGTCTTAAGATACTCGAAAACACGCAGAACTTTGCACACTCGGTCGGGGTGTGTCATTTGATATTCTATGGGTCCCGTGCACGGGTGTTGAAAATGGCTCCTTTTGAAAATTAAAAAGAATCAAGCCCACTTTTTTTTTACACAAAAACTCACGAAATTCGGTACACGTATATAAGATCACTTGACTTAATGAAAAAAATTGCCACAATAACCACCACCCAACAGGAAGTCAGCCATATTTATTTAAAGGTGCCATTTTGGTCACTTTTTGGTAATTTTTATGCTTTGTATTTTCGCGAACCCCTCCTAGGCAATTTATCAGATCGAGTGTCTACAAGACACCTTCACGATAATTTTTTTTTTAACAGAATTTGTTTTCGTGACATGATGTGGGCATGGAAAAGCATTGAACTTCATGTTGGAAAAAAGGCACTGTCTACGCGCCTTTTTTTTTTTTTTTCCCCCCACTTTTTAGTCATTTTCATGCTCTGTACCTTCACAAACTCCTCCCTGCCGATTGATGGGCTCCCACTTGCACATGGAGGACCCGGTCATCGCTGCTTGCAGCTTTCATTTTTTAAATTGTTTTTGTTCATTATTTTACAGTCATTGTCAGCAGATTATTGTATTAGCCAATTTTGGTTCATGCTTTTTCGTGCTCAGAGACACCAAAACTAATCGATTGATTCGCGTCCCGGAGTATGATTGTCCGATTTTTCTCCTGCTGCACAGAACAAAATTTAAACCAATAAAACTGAATGGGGAGATACGGACACTCAAACTAAAACCTACCTGAAGAGAGTACACCACCGCGGGGAAGGTGTGGGGGCCCTGGATGTATTCAAATTGAAAATGCATTGGACCAGCATGAAATAAAAGCCGGACACTGGCTTAGCTTCTTCTCTATTGAATGGTCTATTAAATTCAAGGTTGGGCACCAACAGGTATAGGGGATAGAAGGGATGTGAAGCTAAGGTCACATGCCTTGCTATTTGAGCTATTTCTCTAAGCAAACGTCACATTTCCTATAGCAGGGAATCACAAACTCTTTGGCCGGCGCCGGAGTTTGGTACACGTACTAACCTCCATGGAGTTGGCACCCCAAGTGATTAGAATTTGAATAAAATCATTGCCATCCATGCTGCGTTTGTGCTGATTTGTGCCGTAAAAATTACAATTTGTGCCGCTATGGTTTTTGATATACCTGACATTATATCAATGAGCTGTTATGTAACTTTTCACCCCACCACCGTCCATATCACTCGGTGACCAAACAAAGTAAAAAAAAAGATGCAACCCCGCCATTGCAGTGGGGTGCCAAGTGAGGACTTTCAAGACCGTTCACAATCTAAATTTTTACTTTGTCGTACAACAAAAACAAAGCACATTTGTGACGCAGCACAGATTTTAGGTACTTTTGGTGCCGTTTGACTTCTTTTTGTTTTCATGTCATTTGTCACAGAATTAGGATTAGGTGTAGTTTTTAATGTTAACCTTAGGGTTTGAAACAAATATAAATAATTGCGTAAATATTACAAAATTTATGTAATAATTAGTTTTTGCTCTGTATGATATCAACCTTGTTTTAAGAAAAATATTTTTTATTGCCTATTTTACCCACAATCCTTATTAGAATATGAATATGCTTTTACTCTTTTCATGAAATTTTCCTAAATGGACCAACATTGAAGAGTTAATGATGGCTACTAACATTTTATTTGTAATAATAACAAATTCATTTTGATTTAAATTGATAACATTGACTGGATTAATCTTTCCAAATTACAAATTAATAATAATAAGTAATGTTGAGTGTGTTGTCTAAAGGTAATAAAGTAAAGTAGGTAAATGCAGGTTTTTACCTCCCACGTGATGACAAGCTCTGAGCGACCTCCTCCCCCGCCGTTCACTCTTGCTGGAGTGACCCTGGGAGCTGCAACCGCAGAGGGATTGTTTTACATCATTTATCATCACCAGCACCGCAACCGGAACACTAGGATCAGGTGGCGAAATTCAATACTTTTACAGTACCAAACAAATTTGAAAGACGCTACGGGGCATCAAAGAAATTATGTTGCATGCAATGCCAAATGTCCATATACAGAAGGTATATTATGTCTTCGGTGTCATTGAGCCAGGTAGGTAAATACTTCGATTATTTATATACTTAAATTTCTCTACATGCTCTGTAGAGACATTTCCATTTTAAAGCCATTAACCGAACATACCGTATCTCCTCAAATAGTGACCGGGAGCTTTATTTACCTCAACTGCAGAGGGAACCAGGCCTTTATTGGAAGCAGGCTTAAATTAGAGGTAGGCTTTTATATCTAATTCCCTCGGTTTAATAAGTATTATTTGACCATATTTTAGTATGAATTTTGAATCAAACCTCCTTCTGGGTGCCATGCTATGAAAACACACGCATGGTGAAAAATAAGAGAGCTGGTATCTGCCCTAAAAGTCGCACTTGTGGTGGTAGACGACGGGAGAATTAAAGTTTTCCGAGTTCACCTTGAACGCACCACTTCCTGCTTGGAGTGCTGGGGAGCAAGTGCGCTCAGAGCGGGGCATTTGTTCCGAGCAGCGATCTGCGATGTGCTATGCGGCAGTTGGAAATGGAGTTAATTAAATGCATCTACAATAAAAACACACTGTTTTTATATGGTGTGTTTGGGAGCGGAGCACCGCAGCGGAGCAGCGCCGCAGCTCTGATCAGTTTTTCCCTCTGTCTTTATTTGAGGCAGGCTTGTATTTGTTTGTGTAGACCACGCCCCCGGCATTTATTAGAGACCCAGTTTTTAATGGACTCCTGGTTATATTTGAGGAAATCTGGTACATCATCGTCAACAGCATTTTTGCTGGGAAAGGCGGACCCCGCCTGCCACCAACAATGTATAACAGCATAATAGAGCACATGCACAAGGCAAAATACATTGAATGGATGTGTCTTGTCAAGTCCCAGCTGAATAAATATAGGATACATATACAAAATGTTCATTTTCTTTTAACAAAATAATCTAGCAGATTACCACTTTAAATTTAGATTATTTAATATTAATATCAGAGTTATGTCAGAGTTATGAATGAAACAGCTTCGGTGACTCTGGTCCACGTACGCATCTCCTTGGTCCGGGCCTTCCTGGAGGACTTGCTGGGCTCCCCGGTGCCGATGGCGTTGGTGGCCAGGACCCGGAACTCATACTCCACCCAGGGGCTCAGGTCCATGACGGTGGCCGACAGATGCTTCCCCGCCAGCACCTCGGGAACTGAAAAACGGCGAAAATAAAAACGCAGAAGTAACCTCTCAACAAAATATAAATTGATATATATATATATATATATATATATTTATTTATTTATTTTTTCCCATCACCAACAACAACTCAAGCTCTCCTCCACATGTAGGCCAGAGAAAGTAATACATTACAAAGAAGAAAATACCTGTGGTCACAGCTTGCCACCCCAGGGAGAAGGGCGTTCGGGCCTGGATGGTGTGGCTCAGCACAGGGCTGTGGTTGTCCAGCCCCGGACCCCAGGACAGCGAGGCAGTGGTTTCTGTCATCTCGGTCACTTGGAACTCAACCGGGGGGCCCGGTGGACCTGCATGGACCATTAGTCACGGTTAAATCCGCAGAGGAGGACGCGTAGATTAATGGCGACAAGAAGGGGGGAGTGAGGGGAAGGCAGGGAAGGGGAGGGAGGGAGACGGAGACGGGAGTGGGAGGATAATTATTCATGCTTACAGTTGATGTAATTGAAAGATTAGGGAGGTAATATCTCAGGGAGGCAACAGCTGCTTGCAATTTTTGAAGCTACTTTGTCACATTAAAATGCAATTTATTCCTCCTCCTGCCACTTTAACAGAGGAGAAAGAAAAAACTGAAATGCTCCAACTTTTGTGGTGCACTTAAGTGACTCGTATCGGATAAAAATTTAAAAAAATTCCTTTTTGAAATCCACTATTAGCTAAGCAATGAACCACTAGGGCGGCCTATAATAATAATAATAATAATAATAATAATAATAATAATAATAACAACAACATTTATTTCTTTATCGTCATTCATACACTACATGCATCTCAAAATGCTTTACATTAATAAAAGGCAAACAAATACAAAAAAAAAATTATAATAATAAATTGTTATACATTTTTCAAAAGTGAATATTATACTCAATTACACTTTTGGGTCATCGATTTAGACGTCGCAGAATCGTGAAGGAACAAGATTGTTGTTTTAAATTATTATGTCTGTACAGTTAATCTTGCATACTTAATCTTGAATAAATCTTGAATTACTCCAAGCTATTTTCAAATCATTCTCAGAGTAATCCTCACAATAGTTTAGGGTCTTTAATGAAACTACGAGTGGGCTACGTGGGTACTGCAAGCGGGCTGCAAAAACATTGGGAAACGTAAAGATATAATAATTATTAATAATTATTATAATTTTGAGCATGTGGAGAACAGGGGATGTTGATGTTACCTCGGACCACGACGTCGGTCGCTATGGAGACGCTGTCCACCTTGGTCTGGACGGCGCAGGTAT
Source organism: Zeus faber (assembly GCF_960531495.2). Lineage (NCBI taxonomy): Eukaryota > Metazoa > Chordata > Actinopteri > Zeiformes > Zeidae > Zeus > Zeus faber. The sequence continues at coordinate 9,523,060 of NC_137194.1, read as the reverse complement.
ATTTGCCCGCATGACTCAGCTGAATGTTCCGGATCATGATGTCACCTGAAGAGCGCTGGCAACACCGAAATTGACGGGGAAAACGCGCACGCACGCACGCACAGACACACACACACACACAAACGGCAATGTAATAATTCCAAAATGGGTTGGTAAAAAAAAAATTATAATAATAATATTTGTGTTCTAAGTTTGTCACACCTCAGAATAAATGTGTTATTAACCACCCAGGCTAATCTGAATGATTAAAAAAAATCACAAACTATAAAAAATGAGGCTACAAAATCGTGGGAAAAAAAAGTCAGTTCCCCCTGTTCTGAGACGCTGGGGGCGTGTCCTCTGAAGACGCTGAAACCACGCCCAATCACATTAACCGTGAAATAATATCTAATCGTTTACATTGGAGTCACTTCCATGTTTAAATGTTGTGCTGAACTCCTCCATCGTCCTGTGTGTGTAGTTGTTCAACCTCAAAACGCGCTGTCTGGCTGCGGGACTCCCCGCTCTCCGGTGCCCCCTGCTGGCTCCTCCGCAGGCCAGGTCAGGGCTCCACGGCCTGCTAGCATGCAGCTAATGCTAACGTAACCGCACCCCGCACGGTCAAACCGACGGGACGGTTCTTTTTTTGTTCCGGGGGTCCAGAACATTATCACCACTGATGCTCCGTTTCCGACGTTCCCACCTGGTGTTTATACCGTGTTCGGGGAGGGGACATGCCGAGTGCGACCGCTCTACGTCACCGGGGTACGATAAAGCCCCGCCCAAAAAATCCGGACCACGAAAATGGTGAGAAACAGTTTAATGCTCTAACTCCACAATTCAGCACGACATGGCTCAGTCATCTCACATGTTTTCAACAACAATGTTTTCTATCATGTATAATGTCTTTCGAAACAAATAACTGAATTCACTGTACAGGGACTTTAAATAAAAGTGCTCGAAATACGAGTGCAATGTCACGGCGATGTCTTCCGTCGTTCCTTGTATGAAAAAATGGGAGGTTGCGTCTTGGGTCCTTGGATCTGTTCCAAGGACTCAACAACTAAGCGAGCGGAGGTTGTCGTGACGGATTGTGAAGATGTGTCTTGGCGGCGAATTAAAAAGCCTTCCTTTCTTCCTTTCTTCCTTTCTTTCTTTTACATCGCCATTCCTTGCATTCCACCCCGTTCCATTTAGTCTGCAGACGTCCGCTCCATTCAAAGATGAGTGTATTATTAGGTGTGAACTGTAAAGTTTCAGCTGTTTAGAGTTGCTCAGCTTTCCAACTAAGGTTTTCGCAAATTCTCAAGTTTTGACAAATTGGGGGCATGGTCTCGCACAATGTGGGCGTGGTAAAAAACCGAACGCCGTGCGTTGGCGTCATCATGGCAACTGGTGATTTGTGAGGGTGAATCTGTGATTAGTGAAGCCCATTCGCACCGGTTCTCGCGAATCAGTGAATTTTAACTGGGTAGCGCCATGGAAACATGAAAAAGCCCAAAAACACCAGAGAATACCGTAAATACCGGAATGTCTGACTCAAGGCCAGCGGAGCTGAAACTCAAACTTACTGTACTGTACCTTTTCTTCTTTTATTTTTGATTATTTCCTGGAAACTGGCACTTGGCGAAGACATTTTTTAGACGCTTCTACATGATCACCAAAGATATTGAACATCTGTGCCGATCAATTTCTTTTCATTACTTTGAGTGATTGTTTTTAATTTCTGAACATGTTCCTTGAGCTAGAGGCTTCCTTTTTTCCCCAAATACAATTTCACTGTGATAAAGACTTTTTTTTTTTTTTTTTTTTAAACAATTGAAAATCGATTGAACTGGCGGATAGTGGACGGGTGTTGTGGTAGTTTCCTCCGGGCGGGTGGAGATAAACTGATAACAGAGTCATGTCAGTCAGTCTTTACTTCCCTCTCTGAAGTAACAGAGAGTCACCAAAAGCAGTGAGCCAGTAAAATATAATACGATATAATATAATACAATACAATATAATATAATATAATATAATATAATATAATTCAGCTTCTTATTTAGAACCACACAGATTTATCAAATAATAAAAAAACAGAATAAAACACCTCTTCCATGTGGACGCTACATGCTACAAAACCTGTAGCATCATCTACAATAGCAGCATGATCATAGAGCAAACCAATCCATCCATCCATCTATGCATCTATCCATCCACTCACCTCACCCACCCATCCATTCAGCCATCCAATCATGCATCCATTCAGCTACCCTACCACCCATCCAATCACAAATCCATCCATCCACCCATGTATCCATCCATGCATCCATCATCCATCCATCCATCTACCCACCGTCCATCCAATAATCCACGCATCAATCCATATGTGCATCCACCCATCCATCCATCCATCAATCCATCCACACATCAGTTCATCCGCTACCGATTTAATCATCCATTCGTCCATCCACTCGCCTACCCACCCAACCATCTATCAACCCATTAATCCATCTGTCCATCCACCCACATATCCATCTGCACATCCATCCATCCATCCATCCATTATCATTCCCATTCAGAAGTGGACATTCAGATATAGACCCCTGGACCCCCAACCCAGTTTTGGGTGGGGACCGACCGGTGGAGCGCCACTGATCGACAGTGCCGGTCTCTTTGCCACCAGCATCAGACGCAGGTGACTGTTTCTCCCAAACAGTCCATTTAATCAGCGCCGCTCGAGGCTTTCTGTGCAAGCTGCATTATTAATTCGACATTAATTTTAAAGCTGTAACCCCCCCACCCCAAAAAAAAGACAACAACAGCAACAACCGAACAAGATCCCCGCCAGAGCGGAATCAGTCAAAAGCGCTTGTTTACCCAATCAACGGGACTCAAATATCGCAACACAGTCACTGTCGAGAGAGAATCAGTGGAATTAACACGCTCTGGGCCAGGGAAAGCAGCCGCCTTGTCGCTTCAACGTCTGAGCCGTCAGAGCCAATGATTCACGGCTACAGCGCGTTACAATTAAGCCCTAATCTGTTTGAAAACGCTCCCCGCTCCATCATCCCAGACGTTTACACAGAAAACCAGATCACACACACACACACACACACACACACACACACACACACACACACACACACACACACACACACACACACACACACACACACACACACACACACACACACACACACACACAAACACACAAACAAACAAAATACTCCCACTGCACCATGTTTCAGCCTTCAGCCATGATGGAGAAATAAAAGAGTTTGATGTCCGACGCGTCGGCGCCATGTGGATTACACGCGCTTCTCAAATGAACCGTGGAGGGAAACACAAGTTATTTCGGTTTTTCCGTTTTTTCGCCGCCGCTCATGATGACAATGAACGGGGGAGTGGAGCGGATGCGATAAAGAAACCCCGGACCTTATAATTGGTTTTCCCTAATTAAAAGAGAAATGTATTCGGAGCTAGATGATCAAACGCAACGCATGGCTGAGCCCGGATTCCTCGGGTGCCGCTTTTTTGTCAATAGGGAGCCGTTATCAAAAAGCGGAACAGGCAAACACACAAATGAATGGATTTGATATGATTCATAATGAACACGGATTTTAATATTCTTGCTTCCTGAGAGAAACAGACACGCTGGAATGAATGGTAAATATGTTCATCATTATCTTAATGGCTCTCATTTAAGTGCGTTCATGAAAATGTCACTTTAGGTAAGATTTTTCATGGTCACAGAGAGAGAAGAAGGGGATGGGCTGGGATGGTGTGTTTTTTTTTTGACGGCAATTATTTCCTGCGGCTGATGAATAGGCCGAAACTCCGGCGAGACGGATGAGCGCAGGCAAAACCAAACAAAACAAAAACAAAAAAAAAACGAAAACAAAAACAAATACAAAACCCCCCCAAAAAACGGCTACCACAGACGACCCAAAATAGCACGAGCGAGCGCTTACGGTGCCGACTTTCTCGAAGTAGCCGCCGTGCGCGCCGAAGGCGATGAGCTGCTCGTTGAAGAACCAGGTGAACTTGAGCTCCAGTGTTGCATCATGGGAAACCTGGCAGGGCAGGACGATGCTCTCCCCGACCGTCACGTCCAGGTGCCCCGCCGGGCTGGTGATGGAGGTCGGCTCTAGAGGAAAACACACGGGTCGGGGAGGAGGACTAAGAGTCTTCACTGAATACACCATGTTATATGAATGAAAGTTTAAAAGTACCATGCTGGTATTTCAACTGAAGGAAAAGTACTTAGCTGTAAAATGCACTGAAAGTAATGAAAGGAAAAGTACTCGTCATATCCTGTGCCCCGATATGACAAGTCTATGAAAATAAAGAATAGGAAAAAAAGTGCGACTGTACCTTTTATCCTCGTTGCTATTTACCAAAAAATAGTATAGGTGGTGCCAGTTATTTATAAATATATACAAATATGAATATATATATATATCTGGAATTTTCAAAAAATTAAAATGTTGTTGAGTAAAAAGTACAGATATTTGCTTTAAAATGAAGTGGAGAAAAAGACGAAAGTCTCCAAAACTGAATACTAAGGTAAGTACAGACACTAACAATGTCAATAGATGGATAGACAGATAGAATACATACATACTTTTTTAGTACTTGTACTTTTTTACTTTCCACCACTTTATAAATTGGTGAATTGGTAAACTGTTTTTCTTTTGGGCATTTTTAAATTCAAATTTTAGTTATTATTGTATTAAATTGTATTCCTACTATGATTATCATAATAATATTTATAATAATAACATTATTATTATTATCATCATTACATTTTTATATTTGAATTATATCTAGTTTATGTATTATATATGTATACCCACACGCACGCACACACGCGCACACGCACACGCACACACACACACACACACACACACACACACACACACATTTCATGCTGCTCTTTTAATGCCAATTGTCTGTAGACAAACGCTCCAATCCTCACCGCGACAAATTCCATCCAGATTCTGATGTGGAACGTGTAAAGTACTGTAGACCTAAAAGATAAAGGTCTATGCTTGTTTACCTGCGGCGCGCTGGACACTGGAGGAGCAGCCGGTTGTAACAGTGCTTGGCAGCCGATTCCCAAAAAGGGAGGGGAGATGTAAACTTTGTGCTGTAAACTGTTCCATTCACTACCAGACCTTATTTTTCTCTCAGGATTGTATGGAAATCACAAATTGGCCCCTTGGCCACAACGTGGCAAACTGCATAGCAGCATTTTCTGGTTTAAACCACTGGTACCAACTCTTTATATATATATTTAAAGCATATTGATGTATGTGTAATGTAATTATGTATAGAAATGACATATACGTCATATATACTGTATTTTCATTGTTCATATCCACTGCTTTTGTCATGATTTTGCCCTGTGTTTGTTATAAATCTATTGTTTCTTGTTGTTATCCCCCTCTCCCTAGTTTATATAGTTTTGTGTTGCTTGTGTCCTGTCTCTGTCTCTCTCTTTCCTCCGGGTCCTCTGTTCCCTTGGTTGTCCTGCAGATGTTCTCAGTGTCCCCCCCGGCTGTGTGTCGTCTTGTCATTACCCCAGCGTATTTAGTTTGTCCTCCACACATGCAAAATGTACTCCTTTTACACTCGCTGACTGTCAATAGGAGTTTTATTTATTTTTTTAATCGCGAACGGCTGCAAAGTTTGCTACCGGGGTACGAATGAAGTACTCAATCCAATCTGATCTAATCCAAACTATTGCTACAGTCGTCCTTCATATTATTGGAGGTTTTATTGTTTTGATGTATTGCAGAAAATATAAAACAAGATAAGATAAGACAGGGGGGGCTGTGCCCAAAATCCCAAACGAATACATGAATGTGACATGCTGCTGCTCCTCTTCCTCGAGATGGACAGTGACTATGACACATCTGAAAACGTACGTGTGGCGGGGGGACGGTGTGGTTTGAGCAGCCACACCTGACCTGGATCTGCGTGATTGGGATCAGAGTGGCTGCATACCCGTTGCTCGGTGGCTGGTCTAACAAGCAGCAGGTAAAACCCCCGTCCCCACACACACTCAGGACTGGAGCCCGTGTCATGACATATGTCGATATGCTCCTGGGCTAATTCCAGCTGGCCCACTCTCTACGATAAACTGGTGTTTACAACCCCCCGTCTTCTGTGTCTCTGTGCCGGAGGTCCCTGAAAGGCCACTCGGGGGGGCGGCTGGTAGACGAAACTGTAGCTGAATCATTGGGAGTTACCCAGTTATTTCTTTTTCAGCGTCAGAACTCAAAGTTTCCCTCGGCCTGAATGTGGATCTTGGATTTGTATCAATGTCAAACGGCGGCGGCACCTCGGCTGGTATTGACTCCATCGAGAAGGTGGCAGGGGGTGAATTTCATGAATACATATCTCCCAACATGAGCTATACTATACATACGGTATGAGTGAAAGGGCCAGTGTTACATGCCATAGGGTAGGAAAGGACTGGATGTAAGTTTCTATACAAACCAATTTGCAATTCAAAGCTGCTGAGGAGGCGTTCTAATAGAACTGCTGTTGACTCTGCTCGGAGGAATTCGATGTGAGTCAAATCTTAAACAAACCCCCCTCCCCCAAAAATGAATTAAACATTAAGATGAGTCTAAAGGCCACGATTCACGCTTCCCTGCAGCCAATCAAAATTACACTGCATCTCAGGTGAAACAGCAAAAAAAGACTACCTACTGTGCAACTCGACCGCACTCTGTCAAATCCAATTCAGTGAATTATAATTAATAATACTAGTGTACCTAAAATAAAGCAGGACGTAGTCGGTTGTATCTGGCAGCTCTTCTGATGTAATTTCGCTGGGTGATTTAAATTTTTCGCCGCCCCCGCCCCCAAAAAAAACAAAAAACACATGGAAAGCGTTTAAATCAAAACTAATTCTCCTCGTTTGAAAAAAAGAAAAACAAAACAGAGCCAAGTGGGTGGTATGAAAACTCAGGCAGTTATTTTTGGTTTTTGGCTTTAGGAAATGGAATTAGAGATAATAATTAATAGATAATATTAATAGATTATTAGAAAGATATATTTAACAATTATATTTAACAGATATTTTACAATTATAACAAGTATTAATAACAATGCTGTCACTTTATTACATATTTCAATGCTACTTTGCTCATATTTGATATCCTATATATCTGCACTTTACTGAAAAATTTTATATTTGTGAGCAGTTTATTATTACTTTATTACTTATTACTAATTTTATCTTACTTTTTTGAGCTGTTTATTACTTTTTTATTTTTACGGATGTACTGTATATAGTGCATTTAGTGCTTATCTTCTTCTCATTCTGTACTGCTGCAATTCCTGCATTTCACCTAAAGGGATCAATAAAAAGTTATTTTATCTTATCATCTTCAATCTCATCTTCAATCTCATCTCATCTCATCTTATCTTATCTTATTTATCCTTTCCCAGGGGTCACAGTCAAGATCTGGGTCAACAGACATGTGATCAAGTCCCTCTTATGAAAGTCCCAAGTCATTTTTCAAGTCAGTTCAAGTCACAGCTTCTGTCAAGTCAAGGCAATTCAAGTCCTTAGTAAAGACAATTCAAGTCCTTAGTAAAGGCATTTCAAGTTCTTAGTAAAGACAATTCAAGTCCTTAGTAAAGGCAATTCAAGTCCTTAGTAAAGGCAATTCAAGTCCTTAGTAAAGGCAAGTCCCAAGTCAGGTCTCTCCTGCAGTATCCAGTCTTTATAAAGAGAAAAGACAAGGTATAAGTACCTGTCTAATAATTATATTATTGGCCATTCTATCTAACATTTTCAAAAAGTATCACAATCAATTTAATTTGTACTATAATTATTGATATTAAGTGAAATAAATGTAATCAAACAAAAACAAACAACTCCACAAAAGCTTACATTTCTTAATTTCTTCTCAAAAGAATATTCGCTCCCCATGGCTTTTTAAACAGTGAAATAAAGACAGCGAGACTACAACTTAAAACTTTGTTACACTCCGCCCCTGTCCGTCTGTCAGTGTGTTTGCAGGGTATCACAAGAGGTCGTGAAGGGATGTGCACAAAAGTAATTTGATCAAATGAATTTTTTTCGAACGATTGAATGAAATTTTTGAATCGGTCACGGCCTCCATGATGATGCGATCCTATCATACTGTGTGTGTGCAACCAGCGGGAGGGTGACGAGTGCTTCTGGTTGAAAAAAAACATTGGGTAGTGAGGAGCGTGACTGACAGGGCAGTCGTCCAATCATCACAATGCACATTCTTGGGTTCGATGCCGATCCTGATTTTGGAGAGTCGTACCACAGATTACCGATGTTTTGACCGAATGTATTTGAAAAACTTATATTTTATTAAAGTATCTATATTTGAGAACATTTGACCTTATAACCAAATAATAATAAATAATAAAATATAAATAATAATAAAAACAATAATAAAAATAAATAAGAATAAAAACACAAAGTACTTTTTGATAGATAGAAAATGTAAAAGAATTAAATCGAATATTCAAAATCGAATATTCAATTATTAATTTATTTTTCCCGAGTTCCAGTGAACGCAGCATCGCTTACTACTCGGAGAGCTGTGTCGGTGTCTAAAACACGAGTGTAAACAAACACGGATGGATTTATAATGCCAACTCGGGCTGCGCTTATTTTGGTGAGGAATCCAAAAGTAGCGTAAAACACACAAGCACGGGATAAATAATCAATGCTTTTTTGTTTCTACATATTTGAAAATCGGGGCACACCGGGCGCATAACTGCTGATCCCGATGTGGTCGAAAAAAGCAAAATAAACACTGGCATTGCTCAGGCTTTTATACCGTTTCCATCGCGACGTCGCAAATCGTTCATGGCAATTACGTAACTTAATTTGGAGTCAACGTGCTTTACGTTAACTGCACGTGGGCGCGAATGTAAACAAAATGCGGAGGCGCACGGTGCTTCGCGGACCATTCACGGCACTCGGAGCTTCACGGGGAAAAGAAAAAAAAAAAAACACACACTGTCCCTTGTTAATATCCTTTTTTCACAACCAGCTTGTGTTTGATGAGGAAATCTCAAATTGCACGACGGCAACGTTCACGGATTAGTACAAAATTCTGTCCCTCTGCTACCGGGCCGCCACAACATAAGGTGAGGGGGACTGCCCAGCCCCAGCCGGAGTGCCTTTCTGCTTGCCGACGGCGTTTTAGCTCAAGGTTTCGGTGCGTGAAAGCGAACACGGACAAGTCATTCGCGTCATCGCGTCTCAAGTCAAAGTCGAGTCACGACTCTTCCACTTCCAAGTCCAAGTCGAGGTCTCAAGTCATTTAATTTTCCGTCAAGTCACGTTGCAAGTCGTCGAAACGGTGGCTCCAGTCCGCATCTCCCTGCGACAAACTGGTACCTTTGACCAGGAGGCTGCCGGCGCTGCTCGCCACCCCAAACTGGTTCCTGGCCACGCACGTGTACAGGCCAGTGTCCAGCTTGGAAACGTTGGAGATCCGGAGGCTCCCGTTGTCCAAGACGGAAACTCTGGAGAAAAAAAAACAAAAACAAAAAAACAAAAGCAAAAAAAAAAAAAAAAAACAAACAAACAATAAGTATACTCACAGTCAATCATATTCACCTGGGATTTATAGTAGTGGAAGGAGAAAGCTCCCTTCACTTAAAATCATCTGTTTGTTTTGTTTGTAACTCCCATCTCATTGTGTTTTTTATTTAGATTTTGGTTTTGTTTTAACAGTGTTTCGGTTTCAATTTTTCTTGTAATGAACCGCTTGCTTTAAAAAAAGCTAAATATAAAGATGTATTTACGTTCTTTATTAACTACATTGTTGGTGAGATATAAATAAGAGTGTGATTTTGGTATTGTCACGCCTTTTCCCATCAAGGACCCTGAATCTGACGGAGCTCAGTCTGAGATATACAGTGCATGGTTGGATATGATTGAGTGTCTATACTATATTTAGGGAGACGACAGTGAATCTATGACCAAAACAGTCATTATTTTACATTCTCTAAATTCTGCAATGGTGGTATGATTATTTATAGATATTAAATGATAAAGTTTTCAAAAGGTGAAGTATTAAAAGATTAAAAGATAATAATAAAACATGTGGATTGCATAAACCACCAATCTTTCCATTTTCTTCCATTCGTAGATTGGTCCGTGTATATTATTGGTTTATAAATCGAATGGCTCTTAGATGGTGGGTGTCAGTTTTCTTTAAGTTTCATACATTGAGTGAGTACTGTGATAATAAAAGTAAGTAATCCAAGTATTGGCACGACGTCGGCATGTGCGGTAGGTTGGGTGTTTTTCTACCAAAAGGAGCCGCCGAAAAGTATGAAAACGAAGAACTAAAAGCATTATTGACCGTCTGTGCGGCATTGAAATTAGTTTAATTTGGGTAATATTCCACCGTGGGAGCGCTGGTGACCATCTCGTCTCCATTCAGGCGAAACGCACCCGTTTCTCCCCAAACAATGCTCTCATTCAGACCCTTTCAAATGAAATTTCCACACGACTTCATCCCCATAAAGCCCACGAGAAATGTTGATATTTTCATATTCGAGGAATTAATTGGACGGTTATCATAAACACCGTGATCCCAAGGTCAACAATAGATAAAGAAAACAAAACAGCAACACAAAATAAAATAAAAAAAATGACTTTATGACTCTAAGCCTTGGAAGCCATTTCTTTTTGCTGGGCTGCGAGGACTCTGAAGTCGTGCGGAAAATATGAACATCCAAAAAAAAAAAAAAAAAAAAAAAAAAAAAAAAAAAGATGAGCGGTGAGTGGTGAATGAGGACATCTGCATATGACATTAATTTCGTTCCGTTCTTTAATCGCTTTCTCAAAGGACTCAAGGACGGGAGGATGAAAGGAGAGAAAAGGCCTTTAAGAGAAAAATCACGTCGGGGTGGAAAGGAGCGCCGCCGCAAATTTTGTTCTTTTTCTCCCAAATGAACGGAGAGAGCAACAGCACATTCGGGCAGAAATGTCATTTGCCTTGAAACAAATGAAACACAAGCCCTTTTCCTTTTTCCCTCCACCTCGCTTTGGTGAAAATCTCCTTTTCGTTGAACTCCAGTGAAACGGTATGTTATTATAAATGTGTATCATAACGCACACAAGCCACGTAGACGTTCTTTAATCATCAAATTATGAGATATCATTCAAGGAGGCTCATGGATTTTTGGGAGCCGTGGAGTCGTTCATTTCCTGCTCACGACGGCCGAAGGCGCCGGGATGAGCGATTTGGAAGTCTGGGAGTTGGCCTTCCTTTCTTCTTTAGTCTTTCATCATCGCAATTTACTCGGGGTAATCTATTTTTTTTCACGCCGCCGTCAAAAAAAACCCAAAGCGTCCATCACCAAACATTTCAATTACCCCAGCGAGGAGCGACCGGTGGGAATTAAAAGAAAAAGATGAGAAAATATGTTTTCAAATAAAATACTCTCGGAAAGTTATTTCCATGAAAAAGCCGAAAAAAAACCCCAAAAAAACGCAGGGTGTGAGTCATGTCCGGTTGGGGCTGGAGCTCTGCATGTCGTCGTGCATATCAGTTTATCACAGCACGGCGTGTTGCAAAAAAAATACATCAATTAGACGGTGAAACACCCCCGCCCGATCCGTCATGCATGGGGGCTTAAACGTTTCCGCCGCTTAATTTGAACACATTTGACGAATAACCGCGAGCGCAGAGCGCTGCAGAACGGTGGAAAAACCTCGGCTCTGAATCAGTGAGTCGAGCGGTTCGACTCAGCTCAGCCTGTGCGTCCGGCTGCAGTTTGACGGGAGCGGCTCCCCACGCACGACGAGTCGTTTGCGAATGACCCCAAAAGAAATAAAGGTGGGAAAGTTTCACGCCGAGCAGGCAACATTTTGAATGGTGTGGTTATGGTTCGCGTCAGCATCAATATCAACGAGGTGGACAACCTGATAAAAATCGACTTTCTTATATTTTAAAAGGTATATAAAACATTTTATCAGGAAAAAAAAAAAAAGAATTTATGCCGAACTGTCCGTTTTCCTTCCGATAGTTAGCCTGGTAACCTGTTAGGCACACAGGTGGCTCGGTACGCGTCAAAGAACAACCATGTTGGACTAAAACCAAAAAAGCATTGTGGGGCCGTCCTGTGTACTTGAGATGTATTCTTGGGAAAGTGGGTTTTCTAGCGTCGCTTCTGTAGCACGTGATCCCGCAGTGTGAGTTACCGACGGATCCGAGACTTTCAGACTGGGTTCAAGCGGCGACTGAAGGCTCCGCCGGCTACGCTGCGCTCCACCCGTGACGGAAAATGGATCTCCTACGCCGGGAGGGGGAGCGGGTGAGCTCGGGGAGGAGACACGGAAACGACGGCGCGTCACTTTTTTTGGCGGAAGAACCAAAAGAAACATGGTCGGTGACGTCTCACGGCGGAGGAGGAGGAAGGCGACGATTTCTCCGTGGCTTACTTTATTTTAAGGCAAATAGAGAAGAAAAGGAGATGGTGCTGTGCACGCTCGACCCCGGAACATACAAGAAGACGGCAGGGAGACTTTCCTCTTCTTGGCGGAACAAAGGAGGGCTTTTGCTGAGGAGGCTGAGGAGTAGTGATGACGACGCCCAGTGGCTTTGTGAATCCCCGGCACCGATTGAAAAAGGTAATACATGTCTAATACCGCTGGAGGATCAATAAGTACGTGTACGTACGTTATCCCCTCTCCAGTGAACCCATTACGCTCCGGGGCATAGCGAGGTTACAGCTCGGGATTTAAAGCCTGATATGTGGAAAGCTTGAGCGAGGCGTTCAGTTCCCAGCGATGCAAGGTCCGGCTAAACTACGAACTACGGCCCCAATTTCCATAATAAAAATTATCAATTATGATTTATAAAAATCAAAATGTACAAAAATATATTTGAATAAAAGACATGGAAAATATATAAATGTAAAAAAAGAATCGTACATGTATACATTTATATATATATCTACAACAAAAAATAAGTTGGATATAGTGGGAATGTGAATTTCCTAATTAAGATCCAAAAAAAATAACACAAACATTCCAAGAAAAACAATCCCAGTAAGTAATCCTGAGACGTGTGAAAACACTGTGAAAATGAAATTCTATTCCATCTATGGCATCTTCAAAAGGCAGGGTTAGAGGCCAGTAAAATGTCTGTGAAAACAAATATGGTTGGCATGCGGGCATACAGGCAAGACGTAAAAAGTTAAGTAGCTTCTCGAACCTTCTTCTAGCTTTTAGAGTGTTTTTCTTTTACCTTGTAAAGCAGGACGAGCCACGTTTACAGTATTTAGAAAGCGCAGGTTATCGACAAGGGCAATTCAAAGTGCTTTACATAAGACATAAAAGGTAATGAAAAAATAAAAGATAGACAGACAAAGTTGTATAATAAATGCACAGAGATAAAAAGCTCGACGCATTATAAAATCACAAAAAGGTCAAAGCGGCTGGTTATTCACTGAGAGGCAGAGGCAAATTCGCGGCGGACCCAGGGGCGTGGTCCAGCCGCGCCTGCAGATGGAAAGGGAGAGAGAAGCTCCGGTCGGACGGCTCCCCGCGCTAAGTCGGGCGGTGGGGTATGTGGCGGACCGAGGGGCGTGGTCATGCCGCGGCTACGGGCGGCAGCATGGCTTCCCCTCCTGCGGCCGCCCAGCTGCCCCGAGTCGGACCGATCAGCGCGCTGCTCGGTCCGGCGCGGGGAAGGGAGCTCTCTTATTGTTTGTCTGTCTTGCAGAGAGGGAGTGGCACACGGGCTCATCAGCCGACCAGGAACCAGAGCGGAACGTCATTCCTCCTGCGCCCAAAATCATAATTGAAAATGATTTATCCTTTTGGCCAGCGACCCTTTCTGTTCAACTTTATGATAAAAAAAAACCTCTCGCCGTGTTGGCAAACCACCACCAGAAAGACTCTGTCTCCCTCCCCAAACCCCTACCACTGGGCAGAGACTCCCACACAAATAAAAAAGCGGTGAGCGTCGGGGTTTGAGAACTTCCAGAAATTTGTTCCATCAACGTTCATGAAAATAACAAAACGCTGCTGCCCGTGTTATAAACACTTTGGGAAGAATGTCAAATTCAATGTGAACGTTCGGCTCTGTATGAGGAAAAAATGGAACAACTCGACACAATCTACCTGCCGTCATGTTCCACTTGATCAAATCATCTGATATCACGATCAAGCGCGGTCCTTGGATTAAACACACGTCATGGTGAATCAATTAGCACACTGCAAAACGACTGGCCTTGCAAATCCTCCGCTTTAAGCCCCGTTACTCATCATCTAAACGCTTTCCGCTTTTAAAAGATGAACCTCTAGGCGGAGATCCCGAGGAGGCGGCCGAGACCTTCTTAGAAGATGAAGAGCGACCTGCTAAAGCCTACAAGTCTCTAGGAATTAAAAATACATTAGCCCTTCGTCAACGCCGCCTGTTCCACGGAGCGAAAAAAAAAAAAAAAAAAAAAAGAGCAGAATTGTATGAGTTACCCCCAAAAACCGATCGCCAGGCCTTCCTCTGTGCGGGGCTGTAGTAAAAAGCGATGGATATGAGTTATTGATACGACATGTCCTGGAATAGGACGTTAATTGCGAACCCATTGAGTGCCGTCTCCTGCTCCGTCTTGTGAGGACCTTCGACCTTTTGTTCCTTTCCCCGGATCTGAATTAGCTTCCTCTGAAGAAACACATTGGGAGACCCCCAACCGAGTACGCGTAACGCACAACGGGGATTTTGCAATCAGACGCGTGATGGGGAGACCCTGTTGGAGGTCTCCCCATGCGTAACACAAGGTAGTCCAGGGTATTCATGCTGTAGACTCATAGCTGTCATCGTGTGTGTGAGTGAAAGACTCAAATAAGATAAGATAAGATAATCCTTTTTTAAAGGAGACCTATTATGCAATACTCACCTTTTTCAGTGATTGTGCACCTACATGTGGGTCTCTGATGGGTCTACTAATACACAAACTGTGAAATCAGACAACCCAGTCAGTTTATTGTGAGCTGTCAATTTCAGGAAACATGTCCTCAAAAATGAGCCGTTTTTCTGCCCTAATATACGTCATTGCAGTGATAAACGTCACTTAAGTAGAATTAGAAACGCATCCATCTGAGTAACTCCACCCACGCCTGGAGTGCGATCGGACCCGCCAGTATTGAAGCAAAGAGCCTTACCCTAACCCCCCAACAGTCATACACACAGAGCATTACACTAGTTATTAATGGCAGAATACTATAAAAACATTTTTTACACCTTTTAACTTTTTCATTCCCCTTAAATATAGAGATAGCAAAATCGTACTGTTACCGTGGCCCCAAAACCATGATACATACTGTACCATTGCATCCCTAAAGTGCCCATGCCACGATCGGGCTGCACTGTAGTGCGCGATCCACTCCATGTTTCTCCAAACAAAACCCGAGATGTATTTATTTTATTTTATTTGTTTCCGTAATTGAATTAAATAAAAAAATCCCAGAGCCCCACTGTACCCTGCGGTGCTCGTCGGAATTTGGAACAAACTTTAATATAAGGTCTTGTAGATCTAACATGAGTGAAGATTCAGCAACTGGATTGTTATTTCGCCCCTCAAATTTGTTCGGAAACCGATTTTAGTTTACTGATGAGGTGAAATCAGTGGAAGTTTACAGGGGAATACAATGGAATTGGGAGTAAAGCTCTGGGGGTGTGCTTTGATCCCACAGCGAGGAAATTTGCCGTGTTACAGCAGCAAAGGGATAGCACAATATAAAGAAGTAGTAAATTAATAATACTAAATTACAAATAACATAAAAAGTAAACAGACAGCAAAACATAATAAATAAATAAACAGTACACATTATATATTATACAGTGATATTGCACATTAGTGAATTATCGGTTTTGGTGTGTGGTCTACCAGGAGCAATGTGGATTGGAAAGTCTGACATTGGCAGCCGGAAGAAAAGACTTGCGGTATCTCTCCTACACACACCGCGGGTGAAGCAGCATGTCACTGAAGGAGCTGCCCCGATGCTGTCAGAGTATCCTGCATGGTGCTGAGTCTCCTCAGCAGATAGAGTCTTGTTCTCATCTCTGTGCTTTCTTATATAGTTAAGTGCATTTGTATTGTCAGTCCAGTACAGATGATTATTTCGGTGAACACCTAAGTACATGTAAGAGTTCACCATCTCATTGTCCATTCCCTGGATGTCCACTGGTATAGGAGGAGAGTGTTTGCACCTGAGGAAGCCACGAGCTCTTTGGTTTTCCCTGCATTGATCTGGAGGCAGTTCCGCTGGCTCCGATCCACAAAGCCCTCGATCAGTTCTCTGTACTCCCGTCTGTGATGAGGCCGAGGATTGGGAAGTCATCAGAGAACTTTTGCAGGTGGCAGTTAGCTGAGTTGTGTGTGAAGTCTGCAGTGTAGAGGGTGAAGAGGAAGGGAGCCAGAACTGTTGCCTGCAGGATCCCCGTGCTGCAGACAACCATGTCGGACTAATAGTCCCATATCATCACATGTGATCGATTTGTGAGGTAGTTGAGGATCCATGATGTGAGGTGGTGGTCCACCCCAGTGCACTCCCAACTCCCAACTTTTCCCTCAAAGGCTGTATGGTATTGAAGGCACTGGAGAAATCAAAAAACATGATTCTCACAGTGCTCTGAGGCTTTTCCAGGTGACAGAGGGATATACTGTATGTAGGAGGTAGATGACAGCATCATCCACCCCAATGCCAGGCTGATAGGCAAACTGTAGCGGGTCCATTGATGGGCTCACCAGGGGCTAGAGACGGACAAGGACCAGCCTCTCCGGGGTCTTCATTAGGTGCCATGTCAGTGCCACCAGCCTATAGCTGTTGAGGTCGTTGGGGTGCGGGGTCTTTGGCAGTGGTATCACGCAAGATGTTTTCCACAGCTGTGGCACTCTCCCCAGCTTCAGGCTCAGGTTGAAAATGTGCTCATCTATCTGGCACAGCTGGTCTGCACAGGACTTGAGAAGCCTTAAGCTGATGCCAACAGGACCCGCAGCCTTTCTGGCCTTAATCCTCCTGAGTTCTTTCCTCACCTGGTTTGTTGCGAGGGATGGATTGGGGCAGGGGCTGTATGCTGGAGGTTCTGGGTGGAGGGGTAGGGCTCTGGACAGGAAGTGCAGTGGATGTGCAGGGTGGCAATGGGATGAGGCTGGGAGTTGGGTTCCTTGTAACCAGAGATGATTTTAAGGCACCTCTAGACCCTGCTGACGTTGTTCTACAGCAACTTATCCACCATCTTCCACCCGTACCTGTTTTTTCGCTCCCTAATCCGCCTCCTCAGCTCCCTGTGCACATTCTTAAGCTCCCTCCCTCCCTATTTCCTGACCCAAAAGACAGTGAAGACAATTAATTTTTGTTTTGTTCAATGAGGAAACCAAGGAGACCGCACTGTTTTCATTTGTTTTACTTGGAGGAACTGGGCACGCACAACAGGGCGTAGATTATGGGTGCCATGATGCACGCTTGCACAAGGGTGCCGCTACCTCCATGCCCATTCATGCGTAAAAAAATATATTTATTAAGAAAAGCGTATCTGAAAAAAAGTGCACCATGGACATCAAGGGGCAAAGGGGCAGGTGCTCGGGCAGACAAACACAAGTGCCTGGTGCCCAGGGTTACACCATCAATCATTAATAAATACTGCCAGCCATCCTTCCTTCCTCTTACCGCCCTCCTTTATCCTGTCCGCCCGAATTATCTGGAAACCGTCTAACGCAGTGTTAGCGCAGTTGACATGTCTCTGTAAATGGCATAATACTACGCTCCAGGTATTCCCTCTGGTGGCACTTCAGTGCAGTTAACTCATCCATCTTATTGTGGAGAGATCTCACATACCCCATGAGGATCGACAGGAGGACACGTTTGTAGTATCTCCTCCTGGCACGGCGCTCAGCCCCGGCACGGCTTCCCCCTTTCTTCCTCCTCGGCTGGCAAGGAACATCGGGTCCCTCCCCGGGTAGCACCAGCGTGTTAGGGGGCGCTAACAGCTGATCCCTGGTGTAGACAACGGGGCCATGGCTGCGTGCTGGATCCCCGGACACGGTTGTAAACAATGAAAGAACCAGTAGGAAGACCAGAGCACACTCAAAGAGTTTAAGTGTCCATAGTGCACGGATAATTTTAAAAAGTAATTACACGCGGCAAGTTGGCGAGTGCGGACTAGTCCGGATAATGTTCCGAACGCTGCACAAACAACTACGCTGGCGAGCCGCATGGCATCCCTGTGAGTCTCAGTGTCAAAATATCTTGTGAGCGCGGGAGCGCCACGAAAACAGCGTCCGTCTGTTCTCCGTCTTCAGATTTGTGCTCAACGACAGCGGTTGTTATGTGTGCGCGCAGAAGAGACTGAACATCTGTAAAAGGCAGTTGTTACATGTGCGCTGCTCAATCTGTTCATTGTGGTTCACGTGGCCCCAGCTTTTAAACATACGTCTGCGTGATGACTGGATGTACTTTCAGTCTTCCTCCCTATCAAAGACGTCTGAGTTGCAGTAAAAAGCTTCTTCTTTGTTTGTTCTTCTCCGTTGACGGCGGCGACATTTGTTGATTATAGAAAACCTTGAAAAGTACGACGTCGCACGCCGGCACTTTCCACCCGGATCTTATCGGCCGGTGTTTAATTGGATCCAAATGAACGCCCCGGTTTCTCTATCCCCGTCTCTCTCTCTCTCTCTCTCCGTGCTACAACAAGAGAACCGCGCATCAATAAAAGAAAAGAGCAAAAAGACCTTGAAAACACAAGACGATCGACTGGAAATCTGCACTGTTCAGAAGTGCTCGAACAACACACTTGGACTGCTATATTTTATTTTTCACGTCCACCCTGTCTAATTTTAATGTCCTTCCATTGTGTGCCTTTTTTGCCACCTGACTAAACACTTTTTTAAAATAATGATAACTTATTTTATCACTTGATGAAACATGGCTCTCAGAGATGTAGTCAAGTAAAAAGTAAGGATAGTTACACTGAAATGTCTTGGAGTGAAAGTTTAACGTCTCCAAAATGTAGTAAGTAAGATACTTAAAGGATGTACTAAAGTACAGTAACAAAGTATTGGTACCAAGTTACTTTCCACCACTGATTATTAGGCTCACTAATCACTAGTTAACATGGTGCTACTAGATAGACAGACAGACAGACAGACAGACAGACAGACAGACAGACAGACAGACAGACAGACAGACAGACAGACAGACAGACAGACAGACAGACAGACAGACAGACAGACAGATAGATAGATAGATAGATAGATAGATAGATAGATAGATAAACAGACAAATAGACAAATACATAGATAGATAGAATAAAGTATCTACTTTATTCATCCCTGAGGGGAAATTTAAATGTCCCAGCATCTCACATCAACACAATAAAACTAAATAATAAGGCAATACAATAAAAATATGAATAAATAAAAATAAAATATATGGACAATTTGGGAAATATACAATAAACCTGACAGTTAACGACCCAATAAAAAGTAAAAAGAAATCGGTCAATATACACTAAACCTAATGATAAAGAACAGATAAGACAACAGAAAAAACAATAAAACATTTCAAAAGATAAAACTGAAGCTGACCAGAAATGACGTGTAGGTACGTGTACGTCATTCTTATTGAACCTCTTTCTCGACTGCACTGTGTTTATTTCTGCTGCAAGTGTTATCTTATCTTATCCCAAAGTTTCACAGGATTTCCTTCTTTTGTGACACAACGTCCAGCACAACAATCTCAAAAACACTGCCATCTGATTTGATTAACTCATCAGTTCCCGCCTTGTTCTGAGACGGTTTGTTCTCCTCTTTCCCCCCAGATCCTTGGAAACATTATCCCTGGAAGATTAAAGAGGAATTCTGGGTGTTTTACTCGAGCCAATTGGGGCGGATTAGCGCTCTGCCACTCCTGTAATACCTCTATCTCCCCGATAGTGAGGAGGAAAAGTCACGTGAGAGAGAGAGGGAGAGAGAGAAGGGGGGGGGGGGGAGAGAGAGAGAGAGAGAGAGAGAGAGAGAGAGAGAGAGAGGGAGAGCGGGGAAAGAGGGGGGGATTGGGTTTTGGGGGAAGATGCTGCAGTAACGCCGCTAAGCCCCGGCGCAGGATGGAAATAGGATGCACAGGACGGAAAATCAAGTCTCGAACGGGAACGCTCGCTGGGAAAGCAAAATAACGTTTTTATTTATTTATTTATGTTTTTTTAACATTTGAAAGCGTCGTGGGATGCATATTTCTTTCAGTGATTTTTGGAGGATTGCAAATCTCCTCCCAGCGTTTCCCCACTCCTCTAAAAACGCTGAATAGCTGAGACAGCTGCCTCCGCTCCGACCCAACACAGCTCGGCACGGCTGCTTCACCTTTCTATCTGCCGCTAACATACTGTCTGGGTGGGGGTTGAAGCGCGAGCGGGGGGAAGTACAGCTAAGCCGTCCGCTCCCCCGCTGTACTGAGGGTGGACATCCGCGAGATGTGCTGCCGGAAAGCTGCTGAGCCTGTAGAAACAATTAATCCCAGATCAAATGAGAAATTTGGCCTCCCACCACGTCGCCACATGCGGCAGCAGGTGTGCCGCGCCGCCCACCTCGCTCCGCGCCCGGAGAAGAAGATGCTGTCACACACAAAGTGCAAACTGTTGCATATGGCTGAACATACAGTATCGCGTGTGAGCGTGTGTGTGTGTGTATCTGTGTGTGTGTGTGTCTGTGTGTGCATGTGTGTGTGACTGTGTGTGACTGTCTGTGTGTGTGACTGTGTGTGCGTGTGTGACTGAGTGTGTGTCTGTGTGTGTGACTGCGTATGTGTGTATGACTGTGTGTGCGTGTGTGACTGTGTGTGTGTGTGTGTGACTGTGTGTGTGACTGTGTGTGACTGTCTGTGTGTGTGACTGTGTGTGCATGTGTGACTGAGTGTGTGTCTGTGACTGCGTATGTGTGTATGACTGTGTGTGCGTGTGTGACTGTGTGTGTGTGTGTGTGTGTGACTGTGTGTGTGTGACTGTGTGTGTATCTGTGTGTGTGACTGTGTCCATGTGTGTGTGACTGTGTGTGACTGGGTATGTGTGTGACTGTGTGTGTGTGTCTGTATGTGATTGTGTGTGAGTGTGTGTATGACTGTGTTTGTGTGTATGTGTGTGTGACTGTGTGTGACTGTGTGTGTGACTGTGTTTATATGACTGTGTGTGTGCATGTGTGTGTGACTGTGTGTGTCTGTGTGTGTGACTGTGTGTGTGTGTCTGTGTGGGTGTGTGTGACTGTGTGTGTGTGTGACTGTGTGTGTGCGCGTGTGTGTGTGTGTGTGTGACTGTGTGTGTGTGTGTGTGTGACTGTGTGAGCGTGTGTGTGACTGTGTGTGTGTGACTGTGTGCATGTATCTGTGTGTGTGTGTGACCGTGTGTGCGTGACTGTGTGCGTGAGAGTGTGATTGTGTGTGTGTGTGTATGTGTGTGTGTGTGTGTGTGTGTGTGTGTGTGTGAGAAAGCCCACTTTTCTCTGCTGTTATTGCCGATGTGAACCCCTTTCATAGTTAAAAAAAATAAAATTAAAATAAACACCTCCCAGTTTATTTTCTGAACCTTCCCAATGGCAAGATGGTTTGAAATAAAGTGTTAATTAACTGTATAACGGGATTTAATATCCTCCATCTCTGTTCGCTCTTTCCTTCTCGGGTCTGTGTATAAAAGCTGTCATAATAGTGTAATTTCAAAACTAAGAATTGTGTGTGGTGGAAAATGACTATGACTGAGAAGGCGTGTCGGATGCCTTCTCTTGAGCTCAATAAAGAATAATATGTTTTACGCTCCAATCCTGATGATCTTCATTGTTTTCTGTCGTTTATAGATTCAACATAATTATAATTTTTCCCAAGACATAACACCATCGCCTTCCAGGCTGTGTTACAAGTCCCGCCGATGACACCTTTCCGCCCTTTTTCCAAGCATAGTAAGTGATCAAGGGGAAATGGTGCGTAGCGGGGTTGGTGGATTTTGTCGCGGTGGATTTTTCCCGCACGTGCACGTGGTTTGCCTGGCTGTAATGGAGGCGGCGTCCTGCACGAGACCTCTGAGCCTGGCAACCCCAAGCGGCAGTGAGCAGGCAATGGGAATCAATAGATAGATGGGACCAGAGGAGGAAAAAGACTGCTTTCCGCGTGTGTTTATGGATGTCTGGACCTGAGTGTGACGCATGCGACTACAAGTGTGTGTGCGTGTGTGTGCGTGCGTGCGTGCGCGCGCGTGTGTGTGTGTGAGAGTGAACGTGCGTATGTGCGCGCGTGTGATTGCGTCGCGTTTTCCGAACAATTGCCAATGCGGAGAAGGCCACGCGGTTCAAGGATCTCGGCATCGGTCTGGGAGAGCACAAACCTGCCGCCTCAGCGTTGTTCCGGCGTTTCGGAGCGTCGCTGCCTTGACCCGCGTCACCTTCGCAGAGGGGAGAGAAAAAAAAAAAAAAAAAAGAAAAAAAAAAAAGCCCAGGCGTTCCCGGGCTGATTAATGTCTTTCTTCCCTTCTTTTCCTTTCCCCTTTCTTTACCTTCGTCCATGGCATTAGTCTTCAATTAACGGTATTTGTAATGGAACACGGCGCTGGGCTTGTTTCCCCCCGATGTCGTCTAAGAAGGAGAGGGGGGGGGGGGGGGGGGCTCCCTCCGCCAGTGACTGATCATTCCTTTTTTTCGAGGGGGGGGTTTCATTTGCCCTGTGGGCCTTTCCACGCTGCTAATGAGCTGATGGATCAGTGCATCGATCTGCGTGCCGCGTGTCTAGGAATGGCCAATTACCTAAAGTAAACAGAGTAGGAATCAGCCACATGCACGGCCAGGGGAGTCTGATGGAGTGTGTGTGTGTGTGTGTGTGTGTGTGTGTGTGTATGCGTGTGTGAGTGTGGGTGGATGTGCGGTGATGGATTGTGCAGCATGCACCTATTTCAGTTTCTTTGTAGCCCGTCACTATGAATATCAAGTAAGCCCCCCTCCTCCAAAAAAAAAAAAAAAAAAAAAAAAAAAGGAGTCAAAGCGGAACAAACCCAGCCGCTCCCGTCCTGCACTGATAACCGTGGTCTGTGGTCTCTTTCTCTCTGTCTCTCGTCCGCCTCCCCCGAGCGATCGGGCTAAAAATCCCACAGTTAAAAAAAGAAAACGTGTTCGCCGTGTACCTGTGATTCTCTCGCAGCGCCTCCTTCCCCTTCCGCCATGAAATGATGCCCCGGGGAGACATCTTGGGCTTGCACTCGATCAGCACGTCCCCGCCCTGTCTGGCCAGCGTCTGAGCCTTCAACAGGTTCTGGGAGAAGTCCGGAGCCGTGGCTGATAAATAAGAGAGAGGATGAAATATATATTTACTCTGAGAGAGAGAGAGAGAGAGAGAGAGAGAGAGAAAGAGAGAGAGAGTAAAAGAGAGAGGCAGGTCCC
This sequence comes from Zeus faber, assembly GCF_960531495.2. Classification (NCBI taxonomy): domain Eukaryota; kingdom Metazoa; phylum Chordata; class Actinopteri; order Zeiformes; family Zeidae; genus Zeus; species Zeus faber. Next base: position 9,499,663 of record NC_137194.1, on the reverse strand, counting down.
TCCATCCAGTTGAGGTAGAGACACATCCTTCACACCAACGCTGGGAACTGACTTTCAAGGGACATTTTCACTGGGAGCCGGGAGGGGTCCATTGATATGCCGTTGTGTGCCAATACAGAGCCCGACACTTACTGTTAGAACGGGTTGCCAAGTTGGCAACGTTTCATCCGTTTCTGGTTGCCAAGACTGACAGAATGGTTGCCGAATTTTTATCATTTTATAAGTACGGGATAATGTGCGGCCAGCTGGTCAGTATCACTAAATAAGTCCCTGAGGGGGCAAATTCACAAAAGGATTGCGTGGCTTTTGCGGCTGCTAAACTGGCACAAATAACGGAAAAACCAAGCGTCTAATTCAAGAAACACCCGCTAAGGATGAAATGCATCGCTAACTGCGCTGCCACGCAAATAGCGTCTTAGTGCACCGGTGCTATTTGCACATATATAAATTTACTATTTTTCATACATTTTATGCAAAATTGGCCCCTTTCGATGCATATGAGCCTCGTTGCAATAAAACGTCCAATTCACAAACATCAGCACTAATAGCCACACGCAGAGTGAGGTTATTACCGTCTGCAGGGAGCTGGTGCTAACTGCACGGACAAAAAATAAATAAATAGGCACCGCGGTGGCTCCACTCCCCTCATGATCAGAGCAAAGTGGGGGTAGGCCCCGGCCACCACACTCCCCGAGTGTGGAGGCCCTATATCCCCCGGAGCCAGGCCGCTGCACCCGAAAGGCCGCGGTGTTCGGCCTACACTTACGGTTGAAAATACTAAGTCAATTTTAATATAAAAGTATAGCGTGTCTGAATCTCCGCAGATCCACAATCCGACACCAAACAAGGAGAAATTGCACTCAACACAAAACTTTATGGGTGTGTTTGGGCTGGCAGATCATAAGCGCAGTATCTTTTGTGAATCAGACGCTAAAACAATGCAGATAGTGGGAGCAAATTGATGAGCAAATCATGGTGCAATTAGCACCGCAATCCATTCTTTGTGAATTCGCCCCTGAGAGTGATACAAGACGCATGCGCCTCACGTCGGGGTCCTGACCACCCTGTCAAACGTTATTTTGCGATAGTGACCGGCTGCTCATTTAAAAAAATAAAAGAACACACGGAGACACAACAAGGCAGCAAACTATTTCGTCCTCCAACAAAAACTGGGCCCAGCATGTGACCAACCTATTTGCTGTTGTTAATACGGAAGTGGACACATCCACATCCATCTCTTCAAGTCTTCCATCGTAGTTTCTATGTGGCGTCAAAAGACGGCGCCATTAGCTAGTGTTAGCATTAGCATGTATGCGGCGCGAAGCAAGGGACGTGAAACCAGACGGGGAAGTGGTTGCCTGTGACAACCGTCATTATTAACAGCTGAGCGGACGGTAGTTAGAAATAACTGCCTGTTGATTGTCACTATTGACCAATCGGAATCAAGCATTACACAGCCAGGTAATAACTGGGTAATAATTATTGTGTATAATCATTGCCCCTATTTCAATATTAAGAAAGATATGGAAATATATTTAAAAAAAAAATTCAGTTTTGTTTTTGGGTGAACATCACATTCATCGATATCTTGACTGAAGTCTGACCCTCGTTTTTTAAAGTTTGAAATGTGTATGTAAAACTGATTCACCCGGATGCCTGATTATCACATTTTCAGTTTCACCTCCTCAACACGCGGAGGGGAAGCGCTCTGGTCGATCACTGACGACGGCCCAAATCTGGTTGCCCGGGGCAACTGTTAATGTCGAGCCCTGCGATGTCGAGGCCAAGCGGCTCTTGTCGTAGGAAAGGAGTGGGCATGCGGTTGCCATTCCCTTTGGACCTTCATTACCACACACACGCGCGCGCGCGCACGCGCGCGCACGCACGCACGCACGCACGCACGCACGCACGCACGCACGCACGCACGCACGCACGCACGCACGCACACACACACACACACACACACACACATATTGATTCTTCAGAAAGGACAACAGATATTTCTCTTCTATCCCCAGAGACGGAGCAACTCTGCAAACTATCGATGTGAGCAATATAATACTTGTTTTACAAGGAAAACAGAAGTTGACCGGCATGTCAGCCCCTGAACTCCTCCTCGCGCTCAGAGGGTTTTTCGGGAGTCTTACCGATGACCCGCAGCTCGGCGTTGGTGAAGATGCGTCCGTGATTGTTCTCCGCCACACACTGGTACATCCCGATGTCGGCCAGCTTCAGGCTGTTGATGGTCAGCACACCGCTGTTCACCTGAACCCTGTCCTGGAAGCACACACGGACACCAATGTATTTAATAAAATAAAAGGAAATCCTGTATGGTCGACATTTTACCTTTACAGACTATTAAAAAAAACATTTCACACCACAAACCCTCACTGAATATTTTACCTGTTTTCTCAGTTTTGTATAATTTTCAATGGATGATGCGTAGACAGCCAGGCAGACAGACAGGCAGACCGACAGACAGACAGACAGACAGACAGACAGACAGACAGACAGACAGACAGACAGACAGACAGACAGACAGACAGACAGACAGACAGACAGGCGGGCAGGCAGACAGACAGACAGATAGATAGATAGATAGACAGATAGACAGATAAGAACAGACAATAAATATTTGGCAATATGCAATAAACCTCAAATGAAGGGCCGATCAATCACTCTACAGTATGTATTTAAATAGCTCCCACAACAAGCATGTGACTGTTACAGCGTGGACAGTGAGTTCTGGAGCGCTGCCTGTGACGGTGCAATGCCAAAACTCTCAAATCCTCCATCTGGGACATTTTTCTTCCGGAATCCTAAATATCCTGCTTTGGTTCTTAACCCTTGACTCCCTCAGTAATCTCGCGCACGGCGGACGGGCGACCCTCCACAAGCAAGGAGGCCCGTGTGACGCCGTGTTCCCATTTCAGGGCCCTCACACGCACAGTACAGAACCTCAGGCCCGTCTATAGCAGAGGACGGTGACATCTCAGCTCGAAAACACGCTTTGATCGGTGCTGAGATATTGTCCAAAGTATCAGACAGTGGAGTGAAAGAAAGAAGCGGCCTTGGACCGAGTGAAAGACAAAAAGTGTCATTCTGAAAGGAGATTCTGAACGAGCTGAGTGAATCAGGCCAACAATGCACGGCCTTACGATGAATGAGGAACTGAGTGATGACTGTTTCGGACTGCAAGCGGCAGGTCATGCCACATGCCGTTTCAAACATCAATAAAGAAATATTAATGGAAACTCTCGCAAAAACATAAAAATGAACTCAAATTAATAAAACTGTGGGAAAAAGTTGATTTTTTAATGTTTTACAGTTGGAGTTTGACACCCTACGTAGGCTGCCGGGCAGTGTGTTCACATGCACTCAATAGCCTGATTAGGCTCAGCACGATTCAGATAATAATGCGATTCAGGTGTGTGTTTGGAATAATGCGATTACTGGAAAAACCCGAGTTTACATGGCGAGTGGCGTAGTCGGGTTATTGACAGGACTGTCATCGCTATCGTCCGAAAATAAGATCCTTATCAAACCTCCGTCATCTGCCGGAGTCTCACCTTCAAACCAGAAGTGGCCGTGTTTTCTGGCGGTTTCTCAAACAGTTATTAGCAGCTACTACGCATATCTGATTTAATAATAAAGTTTTATCTTTTACAATATTTTTCGTCCGTAAATCAGTGTAATGGACAATTTAGGATATAAGTTCAATGGATCTTCGGCGCTGATGTTTAAAGCTCCTTCATGATTTGGCGATGATGGCTTGAGCAAAATATTAATTTTAGAATTGTTATTTTGTTCATGTAATGTCTTCACAGATTCGACCAAATGAACAAAACAACGTCATCCCCCAGCCCCTGTTGGGGGCCCGTCACCCTCTCCACATGCACGAGAATAATTCATTATTTGTTCGGAAAAGATAAAAAAAAAAGAAAAAAAACCCCGCCCAATTAGCTCTGTAGTGGTACCAGAGTGGTTGATAATGTAGGAGAACACCGGACCAAAATCGTTTTTGAGGCGGGTAATTAGGGCTATATATGGACATTTTAAGTACTACTTTGTTGAGCGTCGTGGCGCTGATGAATGACCTGATCTAATTCAGGCCTTAGCCACACTTTTCATCTCCTCGGGGGGGGGGTTGATAATTGAAACAGCGCTAATTTTCGGAGGTCTTAATAGGCCCGTGGTGACTGGACGTGACTCCCCCCCACCCCTCCTGCGCCTAACACAGCGTTGAGACATCAACGAGCCTCTGCAGAATGAATCGGGAACGGCCCGGAGTCTAGACCGGCGGCGCTCAAAAGCTGTGGGCCGTGACCCGCTGGCGGGTCGCAGGCGGGTCACATCTCGTCTCACTGAAAAACATCCCCCCCCCATAATTATTGAGAAAGGAAGAACATGTAACGGACAAAAGACCTCAACTTCTAAAAGGATTTGGGAAGCTCTAGTCTAGACCCGAGTCTTTATAGCGTACTCGTCCTTGCACTCGGGTTCCGGTTTCATGTTTTATTCTTCGCTCTCCGTATTATTTCAACTGAATCCAAATCATACACGCAAGCGGCAGATCTGGAGTGTTCCTTGTCCTCCCTCCGTCCCTCCGCCTTTGGCCTTTACGGGGATTGGCAACACGCTCTCGCTCCCTTTTCACGGCCGTGTCAATTTAAGTGCGGGCGGCGCTCATTGTGCTTGCCCTTGATCTTTCCCGCTGAGTGCAGACGGGGCCTTTTAATGTCACCGCTTGAGCGTAGCGGGGGGCCCGAGCTGCCGGCGAGGCCGACGTCTGGAGGCAGCGTTACGGCGCTGCCGCTTCAAAGGGCGAGAGCTGTCCCTCAACATCAGTCGCTAATCCTGCCGAGGCCACTCCAACGGGGGCGAGCGGGCTCACCTGCCGCAACATTTTGCAAAACTGAATGTTTGCCCTCTGTGTTGGATAAGGCTCGCGCTTTCCCGGTGGCGTGGAGACACGACGCAAATGGATGCCTAACGCGTGTTCAAGGGACCGGGACGACAGACCGAGAGAACGAGGGGGTAAAGGGCATCCAGATCGCCGACCATTTGGGACCATGGACACGGCTCCCTCAAAACATCACCAAGGAGAGAAGACACATCTTGCTTGATTGAAATTAGGCAGCGCGTGAACAGTCAGTTTTTGAAGGTGATGTGTTGGAAGCAGGAAAAATGGGCAAGAGTTAGGATCTGAGAGACTTTGACACGAATCCGAATTGTGATGGCCAGACGACTGGGTCAGAGCATCCCCAAAACGACAGGTCTTGTGGGGTGTTCTTGGTAAGCAGTGGTTAGTACCAACCACAAGTTGTCCAAGGAAGGACAACCGGTGCGGTGATCGACAGGGTCATTGCCGCCCATGGGCTCATCGATGCACGTGGGGAGCGAAGTGTAGCCCGTCTGGTTCGATCCCACAGAAGATCTACTGTAACACAAATTGCTGAAAAAGTTAATGCTGCTATGATAGAAAGGTGTCAGAACACACAGTGCCTCACAGCTTGCTGCGTATGGAGCTGTGTAGAGCGCCCACGTCGGAGTGCCCATGCTGACCCCTGTCCACCACCGAAAGCAACTACAAATTGCACGTGAGCGTCAGAACTGGACCATGGAGCAATGGAAGAAGGTGGCCTGGTCTGATGGATCACGTTTTCATCTACATCATGGGTTAGGCTCCGAACCGATGGAGCATCTATGGGATTTGCTGGAACAACAAGCCCGATCCATAAGGGTCCCACCTCGCAACTTCCAGGACTTAAAGGATCTGCTGCTAACGTCCTGGTGCCAGATACCACAGGACACCTTCAGAGGTCTTGTGGAGTCCATGACTCCACGGGTCAGAGCTGTTTTGGGGGCACGAGGGGGAGTTACACAACACAAGTGGTTATTAGAAGTGGTCTTAATGTTGTGTCTGATCGGTATATATACAGTACACAGACATGCATACATACATATATATATATATAAGAAGACCTATTTTGGGAACAAGTAAAATTATCTTAACAGGTTTTTCTTTTGCTGAGGGTTAGAGAAAGAATTACATCCTGGCTCAAAGAAGAGAGAGAAAGAAAGAGCGATGGGAGGACGTGTGGGACTGCATAGATGATGGATGGTCCCTTTTAGGTTACGGAGTGCAAGGCCCCTGGGGGGGATGGGGGAGATAAAAAGCGGTGTGTTTTAAGTGCAGGACCGGTGCCACACGTTGCCACTCTGCAGCGACTTCTCACTTAAAAACCTTCATCCCGCTCCGCAGGGCTCCATCATAATCTCCTTAAGCGCGGTGAAACAACAGGAGGCAGACGTCAGCTTTATGGCTGTCATTAGTTATGCTCAACGCTTCTGCGATACGTGCACCATTTCAGGTCCAAATTTGCAATCCGTCCACCTTCTGTTGTGGGGCCGCTCTGCGACGACGCCAGGCACCGTAAAAGCTGCAGCCGATGGCCGGAAACAGCCCTTCGACCGTGGAGTTTGACCATAAAAAGTCTAAAAAACCAAACTTCAAAGCTCTGTTTTCACAGATGTAATTGGGCTGCTGGTGGAGGTGGTGAAATACACATGTGAGTGGGTTCTCGTTTCACAGAGTTGACATTTTTAAGTGACAGTCCCAACTAGATGCCATTTAATTCCCTTGGAGAGAAAAAGAAAAAAGAGAAGAGAACAGAGGGAGGGAGAGAGGGGAGGACTGATCCATTCTAATGAGAAATAACAAATGGCACCCTTGGCCTTCCCCTCCCCCCCCCCCCCCCTTGCTACATCGCCGACCTTTGGGTTTGAAAATTGATTTACTGTTGCCGCTGTTGACGGTGGCATTTTGAAAATGGTAACACCCCGCCTCATTAATACGGCTGTGTGTGCACGGAATCCGCCGCCTCAGCCCACCACCGGAGGGGTCCTCACGCCGCTGGGTATACACCAATACCGGAAGCAAGCGGAACGACGACGGCTTCACCACCTGAAGACCTGTCAAGCCATCGACACCTCCACCGTCAACTGCAGTAGGGACTCTTAAAGATGACCACTGTGGAAATTTCCATAAAAGATTGGGACTATTTTTAACAACAGAGCGGGCTAAGCCCCCCCCCCCCCCTTCCCATGGCTCCTTACTCAGGATTTGGGCTTATCCATCTCCATGTCGTAATGACACAACATTTCCAGAGTCAAATTCTTTAATCTCCCAAAGTGGGTTTGCATTTTCATCCGTCTCTAATTAAAGTGCCCCAGATTTGTCTGTTTATCTCATGCCTCAATCCAAGTAACAAAAAAAACACCTCCTGCCCCATTTAAATAGATAGCAGCAGCCGCTGCAACAGCAACAGCCTCAACAGCAGCCGCTGTAACCCAGTTTAGGGCCCATTAACCAGTCCTGGGTCTGACACTATCGCTGACTGTGATTTACTGGGGCCATTTCCTTTGGGCTAAAAGTACACTCCCTCCAGTAGGGAATAACACAACAGCAGGCCAACTTCCATAAAAGTAAAATATATTTTGAGGGATATGGCGTATTTCGTCTTCTCTGGAGAGAGAGGAGCGTTAATGGTAAAATTGAAAGAAGCAGATAAGACAGATTCAGTGCAAGATTAGCGTCCCTTGTTGATGACTGGCAGAAAATGGCAGAAAATGACTTTGGCTCCTTTGCAAAACAAAAATCCCAACATCCCACACCCCACACGTCTTGGATGCCAATTTTAGTTACGGGCAAATGCAGCCGTTTTCAAAGTGTCGTGTTGTTGCCAAGTGCAAGTTTGTAAATTGGAAACGCTGTGTGCTTCTAAGAAAGAAATTAATCCAGCAAACAAAGTGGTTAATCACAGCCGCAATCTTTAAGTAATCTGCTACGCAAAACAAAGGCTTCCGAGCATTCCAGGGTTATTCTTCTTTGTTCACGCGAAAATATATAAGTTATACTGTTCTCCAAGTGCACGTAGGGCTCAAATAGAACAGCTGGAGAACCGTGTACGACGTTTGGAAAATTTGGCATCATATAACTGTAGCGCAGCTTTAAACACAACATTTAACTTGAACACGACGTTGCAATAACCACAACTCCAGATGAAATCTCGTCTCATATCACAACACTAAAATTGTGTTGATGTATCGGCCAGCCCGGCGTGTTAGTGCAGAACTGGAATGAGCACCGAATCGACTGCTTTCCTGAACCGGTTATAACGAAGGGTCCTCTGGGGCTCCTCCGCACGGAGCGGAAAAGACACAAATCTCTCAATTACATTCGAATAACTGCGTGACATTTCGGCTTTGCAACTTTCCTCAGCCCTAATGCGATTGTTATTAAAAGGGCGTGACATGCATACATCAGCTGCGGGTGGGTGAAGGTCACACTACAAAAAGGTGCCTTCAATGCGAGAAAATATATTTCGCCTCTGATATTTCAACACATTCCTTTTCACTCCAGTCAACATTTGAAGGCGGGTGTAAGGTTCCTCTCATTAGTAAGCACGGGGGTTCGGTATTTTGCTGTTGTGTTGATCTTTCCCTACCTCCAAGGGGTCCAGAGGCTCTCCGTTCTTTAGCCAGCGATAAGAAGGTTTGGGCTTGGCGCTGGCTTTGCACTCCCAGACCAGCGTGTCGTCGATGGGCTTTTGGGCGTCTTGGGGCTTCTCGAGCAGGTGCGGCGGCGCTGCAAGGTAATGATCATAGTCACACGGCATGTAAGCAACTGGAACAACATTATACGCCGGGGTCAGTAGCTGGGAATTACCAATAAGTTGCACTTAGAGGATAAATCAATGGGCTGACGGAGCGGGCAATTAGTTCATTAATGAAGCGGCCAGGCAAGCAATTCACAAATTCACTTCCCATTAACCCACAATTGACCTCTGCGGGGAAATATACAGATGGAAATAAAGGTTAGCATGAGATATGTTTAATAGGCTTTCGATGAAAATGTTTACTATAAAGCGAAACGTTAGGAAGCGAGTGTAGTGAAGTCAGTGAGTTATTGCATTGGCTGGACTCATTTTTACACAGTTCTTTTTACAAGAATATGACATACTGGTTAAAAAAACGTTTCTGACAACAGCGACAATTGATAGGTCGCAATTTTATTTATTTATTTATTTTTTACAGCAGAGCAGTTTATAACACCGGGATATTCCCAATTTTGTTTTCTGAACTCCTGGTAGGAAAGGCTTGAATTTACAATGCCTGCCCTGATGGCTCATAAATGACTGGCGCCTTATCTCTGGGAACAATGTGAGGAGATTTATGACTTTTTAAGGGCACTGCATAAATACTATATGCCCCGGGAGGGTCAAGGAGAGCGGGTTGGTGGGCTGGTCCGCTGTGATGCTGGAGCCATACTAATAATGTAATTATAACAAGACTTTTTCTTTATTGATATTCCTTTTTCCACCCCACACACACACGCACGCACGCACGCACGCACGCACGCAAACACACACACACACACACACACACACACACACACACACACACACACACACACACACACACACACACACACACACACACACACACACACACACACACACACACACACACACACACACACACACACACGCAGGGAGGTCAGAGCGGTATGGCCGCCCACAGAACAGCACCTTGGAACTGCCAGTGATTCAGCCATTGAGTTGCACAAGGACACCCGACACGGGCGGCTTTAAATCCTGGTCCGGTCTTGTCAGTCTAATCACTGAACTTCCCCGCCACCTCAATCTTGTGGTTGCGAACACATAGGCTGAAGAAATAAAATAAAAGTAGTAGAGTCTCTGAGGTCACCCGTTGGTCTCTTAGAAGACAATTTTAAGCCTTGAGTTTGGGGTTTATGCCCCCCAGCATCTTGGTAGGACGGAGCCGGAGCTTTATAGACTTGAGCAGTGGGACGAAGGGTTGCTGGTGGGTGGGGCAAGCGAAACCACCGGCCAGTCGGAGGAAGGGAGGGACACGAAATCACAACCCACATATCCATTAGAAGAAGTACAATTTAAAAATCCCGTGGAAAAAAAAATGACGCTACTTTTTCCATGGACTTCCATTCGGTCAGAATCGAGTCATTAGCCGAGCTGCAGTGCAAAGCTCTTCCGCAGTGGCTTCATCATAGTTGTTGCTGCTTGGGTATGAGCACAGCAAGTTAATTGAGTTGTGATGGACTCTAGGAATCACTGGTTTAGATATAATTAGGTGTGTTTTGTCTCGCTGTAAGAAGTGGCTTTTTGAAAACAGTCTCCTTATTTGCCTCTGAGTTGATAGCTAAAATAATCAGACAGTAGTGCAATTGGTAAAAGTGCATTATGAAGTACACAGAAAAAGCAACAACTGTGCGAGACTTAAGTTGTTTGGTTTTGCTTATTCTCTTTGCATTCTTTATCTTCTTTACGCCGTGCAGCTGCATGCCTCGCCCGAAGTGTATGTTTCTTGGCAAGAACAAATTCTGACTCATTTAATTAACATTAAAAAAAACAGAGGAGAAGTAAGAAGAAGAAATCTAGATTACGTGCCACTTAATGTGCCACTTTTGGAAAACAAACCCCGTTCTTCTATCTACTTAATTTAAAGGGAGTAATGGAAACATAAATCTTTTTGGAAACAAGCAAACAATACTGAGTTGGAAATACATTTCTGTATGAAAACAGATACGGCACGACACCCCGCCAAAGGTATTACAAATGAGGCCGCCAAGAGTGAGATAATGAAAGAGAAGATATGAGGCAACAAACGACTGCTCCACGTTAATCCAATTCACCGGGCCTATTTAAATGCATTCAAGTGCTAAAACATGATCTAGTTTCATAAATTTCTTGAACCCCAAAAGGGTAATTAGGTGGGAAATTGAAACGGAGACCACCTCTTATTGTTCCTGTGTCAGCACTGGTTGGTGTTACAAACACCCGATCCCCGTATTGATTGTGCGACTCCGCTATAGACTTGATGGATGTCTCACGAGGTCCCATCTATGGGAGTTTAAAATGAAATTACAGATTTTTATCACCTGGCGCCCGGCCAGTCCCACT
>NC_137194.1:9206160-9483660 GCF_960531495.2 Zeus faber | reverse complement strand
GCGGCTCCACCTTGGCGATGTACAGGTTCCCTGTCTTCTGGGACACGAAGCGCCGCGTGTCCTGGATCACGAAGGACGGGTACTGGTTGAAGATCCACGTGTAGGTGAGCTCTGGGAACACAAAAAGCAAAGGTTGAGGCCATTGGAGACGTGGATGACTGTCGTGCGGAATATAGAATGGATACGCCTCCGCAATATCGGCTTCGCCATATAATCATCAAATTGAGGTTCAGTGCAGAATTCACACAATAATATTAGTGCACATTAAATAGGGTTCTGACAGCTAACTGTTTGATTTATTTTAAAATGATCTTTATTTATTCTGCATCCCTTGGGTTAGGCATCCGGGCTCCACTGCTCATCCCTCCCGGCGTCGTGTGCTGCAAACATTGGCACGGAGTCAGCTTGAAATATAGGAGTGATGAGCTTGACCATTGGATAAAAAAAAATTGATCCCAACAGATGCAGGGGAGGTGAAATGGGTGCAGCAATGCAGGCGGCAAGCAGGTAGGGCAGGAGGGACCGGCTGCTTAAATAGGCTGACCAAACAAGTGCCTGCGGCGTTGTCTGACAGAACCAGCTGCACAAGCAACGCCACATCGATGCAAAGCATTACATCGTACCAAAACCTCTACTTTTCAAAACCTCTTCTCAAATGTCTCATTTTATATCTTGCGAGAAATGTTAGCTTACATCTTCTAATGATCATTTAATTCGTCCGCAAAATGTTGCTGTGATAGATAGATACTTCAACCGGGGGGGGGGGGGACTGCAGTGTGACAGCAGGTCTCGTCATAATATAAGTCATATAAAAATAAAAACAAAATAGAAAAAAGGAAAATGGCAATATACAATAAACCTAGGTGAAAGAATTTCAACGTACAATAAACCTATTACATAGCTAGAAGATAGAGAAAATGGAAATATACAACAAACCTAGAAATTAAAAATAAAACTAAAAATAAAAATATTGAACAATAAAAGATGTGTAATATCCAACAACCTAATGATAAACAATAAAAAAAAATATAGACATTAAAATAATCAAAAAGCAACAAATCAAACAAAAACAATTATATTCAATTCTCCATCTCCTCCATCCCACAAGGAACTAGACAACGATTCTACACCAGTCAGGTCATCATAAAAAAAAAAAATGTATATAAAAATGTAGAACTCTTGAACACTGTAAATATTTTCTTCACCGGCTGAGGAAATTTGTGATGAATAGTTGTGTCCTCACCACCTTCCAAAAAAGAATAAACCGTGAGACCGTTGTTTTCATCCCATATCGCTTCTAAGCTGGTATAGTTTAAATATAGTCCATTGTGAGATGCCTTCTGGGAGGAAGAAATTAGAGGATCAGACGCACTAATTTTTGAACATGTTTTCTTTTTTTTTTTTCATAAATTATTTTATAAATCATCCTGGCCTTATAACTTATAACTTCAAAGAACCTTGACAAGTGAACAGCAATTACCCTGGCTCACTGCCGGGCTGAGACCCTAGATTAATGCCTTTAATGTGATAGAAGTCTCACAGTGCTGTTTCATCGGAAGGACGGTGTGTGACTGATGATTTTGATGAGATTTTTATATCTTTGTCTATTTTCAGTGACGCCGCGTGCGTGACGGGATCTCAGTGTGTGACGCGTCCGCAAGGGAAGCCGACGCCTCTTGATTTGATCTGCTGTGAGAGGGCGTGTTTCTACGTGATTTGATTTATGTATTTACGCTGTTTCTATTGTTGCTGTGCCGGCTTCTTTAAGGCGTAGAGGAGGACGAAACACAAAACAACCTGCTTCCGTTGAAGTCCCTTTATGGCTGTCAAATAACAGCAAGGGGCCTAAATCAGCCCTTAACAGCATATCTAACATAAAATTGTGTTACATCCAATAAAGTGAATGTTTTCTGCATCATGCTGTTTGGGGGGGGGGGGGGGGCGGGGTCCCCACCTTGTCCGGGATTCATATTTCACGAAAAACCAAGTTTCTGGAAATGACTCCCGGTCCCGTATCAAGCGCTGCATCAACAGAGCAGTGGGTGGCTTGCTCTCAGTATCTGCAACATTATAAAAAAGGAATGATGGTGTTTTGACATATTGACACAAGGACAGATTGCTCTGGACCATATTGCATCCCTGTCCCAAAAGCAATCTCATCCGTGGGTAAAAACCTGTCTAAGCCATGACTCGGCACATCAGTGCTCGGAATAATTGAGACATGAGCTTGACTCTCATCTGAGTCAGTATTCTTCAGCGCATCTGGAAACTTCTCCAGCCAAAAAGGAATGTGTGTGTGGTTTTGATATATTGCTGCAAACACAGCAAATTGCAATATGACATACTATCATGGAGAGCTGTATTCAGGAGAGTCAGCACGCTGGTCAGAGGAGGATGGTCACTATAATGCCTGCCTATGGTGAGCAGTAAGGCATGGCCCAACTAACTCCCCTGGTCCACCCTTGAAAAACTACAATAACAGTATAACCTTTGAATGAACAGGAATGGTTCCCAGAGCGGACATGGTGGTCCACTGTAAGAGCACGTGGCTCCACCTGCAGCTTCCAACTATGGATTTTAAGAGCCACAGGGGCAGAGGCACCAGGATTTTCAGTGGCCCCATCTGGCCACCCCTATCAACAATTTCTGGGGGCGCCATTGCACAGGGGGGAGTTGACAGAGCTCACCCTGGAACTTACAATGGAATCAAATGGGCCAAGGTGCCATGACAACCGCAACGGGGGACTGGCCGCTCCCTCTATTCCGATCAGTAAGCGAGGAGGCTAATGATGTTTAGTTTAGCAAGAACAGACGCGTAGGCGGTGGAGGTTGTCAAAAGTTCCATATTCCCTGATCAAAACACCCATTGTGTAAGGGCATTCAAGCTATTTCAACACTGGGTTTACAGTGGTAATACGAAACATTATTTAGTAAAAAAAAAATATATATATATGCTATATTTGATATTTATCCTATAATTATTTCGCTGGCCCTTAATTTAAAAAAAAACCACATAAAAAACGGCAATTCAATCTATTTGCGTAATGCATGTGCTCCTCTTTATGTCCATTGTTGGTGGCAGGGTCCGCCTTTCCCGGCAAGAGTGCAAAGATCGGGGCACACAAATTGTGGGAGAAGAGGGGGCGTGGTTAAGCCACGTCTGCAACGAACAGGGCTGGCTTGGCTCCGTATGGCGCAGCTTTACCGGGTCTGCCCAATCAGCTCCTTAGCTCTGATTGGTCGGACCCGGCCGGGAGAGTTTTCATACATGCTGTTCTGTCTTTCAGCGGAGATCGGGCGGTGCAGGATAAATTTGATTAAGCAGCGTCTTGTGGTCGGAAAACTTTCGACAGAGAAGAATATTCACGAAAAAAGTATCCCCACCACCTCAAGTGACCAAGAAAAACAAAAATCAACCGATCAGAAGGGGGGCCGATTGATGAGGGTAAATCCAGATATTGAAAACAAAAAAAATGTCCACTTTAAAGCTGTTACTGAGGCTGGCTGCTTCCAAGAGTCAGAGGTTTAAAGGTGGTTGGTTGGGTGGATGGGTGACATTTATCTGTCAATTCTCTACTCATAAGATCAAAAGCCCAACACATACAAATGTAACGTCGTGATTTTGCGTTGCAATGTATAGAATCTTGTTTTGATACATGCGGTAATACATTCCATTATTGAAATGATGTGCACCTAAATTAATGTTCTGCACAGCTGCAGAATGCTGCAGGAAACCGGATTAGAATTTCAATGTACTGTACGGCTCCGTCGCCTATTCCATGTCGGCAGCAACGTCTTGAAACTTGAGAAGAACTTCTCAGAGTCAAAGTCTACAAAGAGAGAAACCTGCAATATCTCCCACTTACATAAATAATACATCCCCACTTGCATCCTGACAAGCCCATACATATTTAATGGCTGTTTTTGAGACAATATCTTCCAAAGGTGCAGCGTACGACAAAAGGGGAAGAGCAACAAATAAGAGTTTGCTAATTGACTTGTTAAAGTTTGACGGTGAGAAAACAGGAAGCAAGAAGCAGGAAGTGGAGAGCGGTTCTGCAGATGGCCTGTAATGGAATAATATGATGGTGAGTGACAGCGAGTGGCGGCTTTTCATTGTCTTTCCATTTAGCTGTTGTATAATGAACAGACAGCTTCAATTTCCCCTTAATAGTTTGGAGAAGGGACGACAGATTGAACATGACAGTCCAAGGACACGCCCCATCAAGACCAGGGCCCATGTGAAAGTGGATTTTCTTTTCTAAATATTGAAGTAAAACTTTGCGTTTTCGGAGACCTTTCTGCGTTTGCCTGCAGCTCGCAGACGGACGACTCGGGGTCACGCACGCAGGCGGGGCTACGAATCCACCGGCAGCGATGCGTGTTGTTACCGGCTCTGTTTGGGGTTAGATGCACCGCCGAGCTGGAGAACAAGTGATTTTAGCATTGGGTAAATCTAAAAAGGCCCTGCCTCCATTAGCGAAAGGAGGTCAGATGCATTAGGTATCGGCCCGGACCACAGCCATTCAGGCCTCTCAGCGGCGAGGACGACACACGGAACGGGATGTAACGTGAAGGGAGCTCTGCGAGGCAAACCCCTTTCACCAGTGTTTTTGGGTCGTACTTTTTAAGTGCTGCTCCAGACCACCCCTATAGAACTTTTGAGAGCATCTTGCCCATGGCAAAGGCCCCCTCCCCCCATACGCTTCCTTGTAGGCTTTGATCCATTGTTAAAAATGAAAAAACGGCCCCTTGAATTATGCATGTGCCATTGGCATCCTTTTAAAGAGGGTGACACGGCAGATCCTTATGTAGGCATACGGTATGATGGTGCTGATGGTGAATTATGACCCTGTCACCAGGAACGGAGTTAGTGATTTGGGTGTCTTAGGCAAACACAGGTATGGGGCATTCGGCGCTGGCTGTTTTCACTTCATATTCTACCAAAAGGTATTGATGCAGCTCAATGTTAATTACGTGTAGGCTATTTATTCAATATAAATTGCATAGAGAAACCGAGAATAAAGAGCTTAATTCTACCTGGATATTTCCAAAAATAATAATGCAACAATTTGTAAATCATCTTTTTATGTTTTTTATATTATATATTCATATATTATATTATTAAGTAGGGCTGTGAAAGGATTAAAATAATAAATCATTAAATCATGATTAATCGCATGATATTCGTGTGATTTATAGCACCTTAATTGTAAAAATGTTTTTCTATTTAAAAACCATTGCTTTTGAGTTATTGCTATAGAGTACTATAAAGCTCACATACTATGATTTGGTTATTGAGAACAGAAATATTAAATAGTCTTTATGAAAATGTATTTAATGGCATATTCACTGCTATCTTTCTCGTTTTCCCTTCCACTGAGCTCATTGCCAAGACAAGAAAGCCTGTTGACATGAAATGCTTTATTAAAACATGGAAAACAATAAAACAAAAAAACCCCATAAATGAATAAAATAAAGAAATAAAAACAATTTTGCTGCAAACTCCCTGCCAGGCCAAGGTAGACCCCAAGGGGGCTGCGGACCGCAGACTGGGAACCCCTTGGGTAAGTCTGTGTAACATGGAGCTTTTTATATTCGAACGACTGTTACGTTTCGATTGTTGGTTATAAAGTATTGCTGTCAAAGAGTAATTGCACTTTGAAAACCGCTGTGTTACTTTGCAGACGGTCCGTAATACACCGGAAATGAGAAGTACATGAGAATATCAGTTGAATATCTGTAGAAATCACAAGTTTTCCGGGACATTACAAAACGGGAGTACATCAGTAGATCTTTCATAGAACTGAAGGGTCTAAAGTGACCAGATGTCCCTGTTTGTCTGGCACTGTCCCGGTTTCGAGCTGTGTGTCCCGAGGCCCGACAGAGGTTTTCAACATTTAACATTCACCGCCCTGCCCCGCCCCATCAAGCAATTATTTTTAAAGCTGATCGCTGTTGTTCTGGGCGTCGCTGTCGGAGAACTGACTATCATCACGGAAAATGAAGTCCAGTACGCGCTGCTTACACTGACTTGGATCGATCGCAATGGTCAAATTAAGGTTTGTGATATGACTTAGGGCTTCCGCCACCCGCCTCTCTTAATCCATAACAACACGGAGATTAAAGTTTCAAAGACAAGTGAAACCGAAGGCGTCTCTTCTTGTTTATGGAAGTGATGTCAGCTTTTCTTATTTGTTGGTATACACCCCCTCCGCAATATTTTCTCTGTGTGTGTGTAATAGTAGTATGATTTAAAGGTTGAACTCTATCAAAACGGTTTCACATTGTGACTTCACATCACATGGAATATGGAGGAATAATCTTCACCTGGACAGTCGCTTTAAAGGAAGCGATCGATCGGCATTGTTCAGTTTCTCAGTGAGGGAACTGCGTTTCCCCATGTGATCTAACGGGAATATTTAACTCGACGGTTTAACATTTATCTATTATTTATGAATCAAACTTGGTTTTGAAAATACATTGAGAGAAAAAAACACAAAGGAACACGAATTTGGAAAAATCAAATTTTCCTTCTTGAAAGGTTTTTTCAACTTATTTGGCGGGAAACCGACAATATGTGCGCGACAAGTCGGGTTTTGCTGCGGTGGGTTACATATATATAGACACACACACACACACACTGTATATATACTGTATATATAATATATAATTTGACTGGTGATGTGAGCTTCCTACACCCGTTCACACTTTAAAAAAAAAACACTCCTGATAAAAAAAGGCACCATGGACATCAAGGGTCAAAGGGGCAGCCCACCACGCCCTCTACACTTGCCTGCTAAAGGTCCATATTCACACCCGATAACAACACGACAGCAGAAACAAAAAATAAATAAAATACTGTATGTTTTGCAATCGCCAAGTTTTATAAGAGTAAGCAATTTGAGTGCTCTTGCCAGCGTCGCCTCGCTCCTTCTCCTGACATAACTCTGTACTTCACAATCAGACAAAACACTCTACTGTTCAGTTGGTGATTACTCACTGCGCGCAGCATGGCTGGTGTTGGCTCCCCGAAATCACTAATTTCCTTAACTACATCGACAAAAGCTCCACTCACACTGTAACATCCTCCCTGTTGTCAAGGTTACACCTGAGGATAAAAATACTTATCTCTGATTCATGTCTGACTTTTAATCCAAGTATTCAGGGGAAAATGTATTGCTTTCCGAATAGAGTGCTGAACGAGTCTGTGTGTGTGTGTGTGTGTGTGTGTGTGTGTGTGTGTGTGTGTCTGTGTGTGTGTGTGTGTGTGTGTCCGCGTATGTGTGTGCGTGTTTATCTGTGCGTGTGTGCATACGTGCGTTGATGGTTGCGTTTGTCTTGAAGCAAAGATGATGGAAAATGGAGGATAATTCCTCTTTAAGCACATATGCCATCAATAGGCATTATCTACGATGGCCTCTCCCCCGAAAACCCTGAAGAGAAAATGGCTCATTTTGTGTGTTTGGGTCTGTGCAGAATGATCCCTCATGATCCAAAATGGGACGACTGGGGCTATTAGCGCAAATGAAAACAAGTCTGTACATCGTGAGTGGCCTTGCCACAAAAAAAAGGGCTCTGGCTGTGTCCATATAAAAATCCCTTTAATGCGAGGAATAAAGCAGAAACTTTGACCCCGATGGAATGCAAACAGGGGGGAACGGTTGCCAGGTGTAAAAAAAGAAGAAAAAAGTTGTGATTCTCTGAAAGAACATTTCTCTTTATAAACCCAGATTTTTTCCAAAGTATTTGTTAATACTTTGGAAAAATAAATTTGTTAAATTTGATCGGAAATGTTTCACTCAAGTAATTATTGTTAAAGTAAGATAATAAGATAATTCTGATGAGATGATTGATAACTTTATTCAGCTGGGACTTTATAAGAAACAGCCATTAAATGGATTTGCGTTATCCATGTGCTCCGCTGTATGTTGTGTCCATTGATGGTGGCGGGGTCCGCCGCCTTTTTCCGCCGAGAATGCAAAGATCGGGCACGTGCAGGAAGTGAAAGGCAGGACGCAGCAAGGTTAGTTGCTTGCTACAGGTAGCGGACCAAAGAAATAAAGTAAAACAAGTGGTCAGAAGAAGTCAACGTTTAAAGAAATGTTTTTGAAACAGAATTCTGGAACTTTTTGTGGAATCCACAAAAAGATCTGACGGACGATCCCACGGTTAACCACTCTACAATTCAGCTAAATAGCATCAAGTGACCGTTACGTCTGAATGTTTTACAGTATGTGGCTGTTCATTTGTGTGTCTGTGTGCAGCTATGAGCTCACATTTATTTATTCCGGAATTACATATAGTAGGAAAAATTAGACCGTGTAGGATTTTGTTTTGCAAGCAGATGATGATAGAGGCAGTTTTTAGGATCATTTATTATTGGTGACTTTCTGCATCCAAACCATTCTGAAGCCATGCAGAATTTTGGCTGAAATAGTTGCAGGTAATGTCCTAAATTCAGGATCTCAGGTTTGTCACTCAAAGCAGCAGAGTTCTGACTTCAAACACCAAATGGAAACAACAAAAGAGGAGGAAATCCTGCCCCATAATAGTTAAATCTGCTTTTATCTCGGAGAACAGCCACTATCAGAAGACGCAGAGACCCCGACAGATCTGTGATAAATTATTCAACTAATTAAATTTTACTTTTTAGCCCAAAAAAATATGTATACTTTTAAAAACATCTTGAATATTTACTGAAACCATCCGACTGGCTCTCGCACAAAGGGAAACATCAAAGATTGGGAGAATATTTTTTTTTTTTTTGAAAATCAGTTAAAAGAAGAAAGTTGATGAATCGTTAATCCCCAGTATGAAGAACGTGTCCCCCACCCCCCCCAAAAAATAAAAAAAGTCCATTATTGAGATAGGGGTAAAGCCGTGACAGCAGATCCCCCGACCCCGCTACATCAGCCATTTCTACAGTTCGAAACACCAAAATAAAAGCAAGAAAGGCTAGAGGAGGAAAAACAAACTTATTATCTGAGTTGAGCCACTGGGGTTTTTTTTGGGGTTTTTTTTTTCGGTGACACATTGTTTTTTGTTGTTGTTTGTAACCTGTACTCTCAGCAGGCTGGGCATGCAACAGAGTATTTGCGCCATTGCATCTAGGACAGAGTCAGTCTGCAAGTGGAGTTCAAGTTCTCAACCTGCAATGCAACTCTTTCTTCTCTGTCCTGTGGACGACCTGTAGGATGACCCGAGCACCGTTTTTTTGTTACGCAGAACCACCACCGGGCTCCCCTTTTTTGGGGAACGATCTTACCGTGTTTCGGTCTTTAAACGACTACTCGCGACTTCAAGAGGGGGAGAATCACCAGGGGGGAGACGAATAAACAACAACACGGACATGGCCCCCATCCACGTGGCCGAGTGCCTCGGTGCAGGACACCAGCCCCCCAACCCGCGACACCAGCAGACAGCCACATATGTGGGCCCTCCAGCACTGCCGGCACCTGCCGCAGAGCAGCCACGCAGTGGGAGCAAAAGCCGACAGCCACCTGACCTACTCCCACAACCGAAAGCTAATAAGATAATTATGCTCTACATTCTTGAGTAGTTTATTATTATTATCATTATTATTATTATTATTATTATTATTATTATTATTCTGTTATTCTAATATTTCTTTTATTTTTTACTTTTATTATTATGAATATGAGTTTATTTCTTATTTCGTCGTCTCCTACTCTTACTCTGTACTTTAAACTTCCCCATTGAGCTGCTGCAACCCCTTAAATGTCCCTTACCGGGGATCGATAAAGTACGATCCTATCTAATTGTATATTATGGAGTGGTACTGAAGACACAGGAATGGATCTGTGCTGCTGCTGCCGTGTGTGGACCTTTGGTTTTCCTTTGCAAACCAATTGAGGCCGTTTCTGCTGAGCTCACGGATGTGAATGTCAGTGTGGCGGTAATAGTCCTTCTCGTAAATGTCACATTCTACAGGGCTGAATGGAATGGAAAAACGGTGCAACGCGAAGAATGAGAAGATGGACTTATACTGATACCGGAATTGTGGGACGAGGGTCAAATAGGAGTTTCTAAACGGCAGCAGGTACCCAGTACAAACAAACACTACATAGTCAAAAATATGTGGACACCCCTTCTAATTAACGGATTTGGCTATTTCAGCCACACTCATTACACATCACATAGAGCCAATTTTTGCCCCCGATTACCCCCTTCCGACAATCATGAACAAAGTCAATTTTTTTAAATTGTTCTAAAGATTATCTCGCCAGATTATCCTGTGGTGTCAGGTATGTTACGAGTGTTTTTTACTTCCCTGAGCAGTCCCAACTGGCGGCACTGATCGCAAATCGCAAGTATCAAACATGTTCACTATTTCCGCTCCGACATCCTGTAGTGCGGGGGATCCCGGGGATGGACGCGACTGTGGATTGTCACGGGGTGCACCTTAAAACCGCCTGTCCTGGGTTGCAACACTCACTGCCGAGCTCCAAACTGCCTCTGGGAGCAACGTCAGCACAACAACTGTTGGCCGGCAGCTTCATGAACTGGGTTTCTACGGCCGAGCAGCTGCACGCAAGCCTAAGATCACCGTGCGCGATGCCAGGCGTCGGCTGGAGCGGTGTAAAGCACGCTGCCATTGGACTCCTGAGCAGCGGAAAGGGGTTCATACGGCGGCATACATGTGGTGTATCTTAGATCCAAAACGTGTTCACTCTTTAAGAATCCTCCTCTCTCTACATGTTTGGAGCATGTTAGATGCCTCTCCCGGAGAAAATGGATTGTACAATCAATCAATCAATCAATCAATCAATCATCACGCCCTCTTGACCCTGAATTCTCGGATGGGTGCTCGGTATCGGGCCGAAAATTGACAACTGGAACCAGTGCTGGGACTGAAGATCCAGAGTTAGAGTATCAGCGATGTGTGAACGATGAGGTTTCTAAGGGCCTGAAAATACTGATCCTGAAAACTCTTAGTAGCGTATGTAAGCTGTGTAGAGCACATGAGGATATTTTTAACATAAATTCACGACATCAATTCATGAATTGATCAAAAAGAGGCAAAATTCAAATAGCAACACAGACAGACAGGCAGACAAACAGACAGACAGAGGGTGAAATATTATTAAGCTGTGGCGCGGTATGTCGTATTTGGAACTGCATTCTTTTGGCCTGTCTGGCTGTGTTTTTGCGCTGGGCCCTGGTCAAGGTATTTTGACCTTCTTTGTGAATTGTCCCTCCGCTCTGAGGGGAAAAGGTTCAAATGGGTCCGAGACGCTCTGTTTGAGGACGTGAAAACCTCCCCAAATATTTTAGGGGATTTCTTAAAAGTTCCAAGCTCCAAATGCCAGTTCCAAGTTCCAAATATGTCCCAACACGAGGGCACATGGGAAATAACAAGTCAAAAGTTTTTATGTTTATTTTAAGATTATTTTTCTATATTGTTTATTTTAAACTTTATTTTTCTCGTTGCTTATTTATAGGTTTATTGTTTATTGCAGCATTTTTCATTTCATTGTTCATTGCCATTTTTAAATATTTATTTTGGTAATTTTTAAGATGTATTGTATATTGCCTTTTTTTTAAATTGAATAGATTTTTAGGTTTACTGCACATTGACATTATCTCAGTTTCAATAATTCAATAAACACCATTTCTACATCCTCTGCATCCACTCCGTTGTCACGGTGAACCGCTGCTGTTACTCCAGAACCAGACATTGCACGAGGTGTTTTGAGGGAACGTGCAGCAGGAAAACATAGATTTCTCTGAGAGGAGGAATAAGTGGCTCCTGTGCACATTGGTGTTTTGACATCATGCAGGAGAAACACTATCAAACAAGCGAGCTGTGACTGGAGGCGTATGCTGCTTTGTTCCGCTTATTTTAGGTGACACGGTCTCCTCACAATGCGCGCGCGCGCGCGCGCGCACACACACACACACACACACACACACACACACACACACACACACACACACACACACACACACACACACAGCACCGCAGGAGTTGTTCGGTTAACGTGCAACACTTTCAGATTTCCCATTTTAGCAACAAAAACACATTATTTTCTCTTCAATCGACACTTTTTGCCTCAATTTCAGCAAATCAGAAGATATTTTGGTTTATGTGGACAGATATTAAAGGGAAACTCTGGTGTTTTTTAATCTAAGATTTTTCAATCATCTTTTTAATTGACTAATGTGATTGCCCCATTGAAGCTGTGGTCACGATTGCCCAATTGCATGTTTTGCAGTATTCTCTCAATACTGGGTCAATTAAAAACATTCTGATGCTGTGATCTGTGAGGATCCTGCTCTGTATTTGTAAATGACTTATTCTCTCCCTAGTGTATGTAGTCTTGTGTTCCACCTGTCCTGATATGTCTCTCTCCCCCTGTCCCTCTCTAGCTACCCCTGTCCCTCTCTCTCGCTACCCCTGTCTGTCTCTGGTTCTTCATTCCTGCCACTGCACACCTCAACCCATTTTGCGATCTAGCCAGTTATCCTCTCCTTCCTCGTCACTCTCCCTGTATTACAATGGTTCCCCGTTCCCGCCATCCTGCTCAGATTGTTGTCATACCTGTGTCGATTCTCTGCCTGTTTCCCTGGACCCCGATTCTCTGCCTGTTCCTGGGCCCTGGTTCCCTGCCAGTGCCTTGCCGATAGGTTTGCATTCAATGACTGTTGTACTGGTTTTGACAGCTGCCTGTTCTTCATTACACTTGACGCTTGATCCTTTGCACCTACTCCTGAGTCTCCGTTGTGTCCTGCATTTGAGTTCACTAAACAGCACTCGTGACAGGACTCCTGACACAGACTTGCCAACCTTGGGAAAATATTTTGAGTACGACAAAGGTGTAACAGGTAGTCTCCGTGGCGTTTGAGTTACTGCAGCTAAATGACTCCATCAGTTATTCACACTGAAGCCGTCTGATAAGGAGGCTAATCACATCATATGCAAGGTACTACAGTGAACGATATATACTAATTTATCTCATAAGGATATACCACTTTAAATGCATCATCTTGTAAAGTTACCCAACATGTTTACCAACTAGAGATGCACCGATTTTTGATGCAATTTTCTTGGCCGATTCGGATTCCTGATTTTTTTAAAGTCTGACATGAAGATTCCGATTTCCGATCTGATGTATGTCAATAACAAATACATCACGTGATCTGATCACACTCACGTGATTGGACAGCTGCACATACAGAGTACCGCTGCAATTTTCAGTTACCACAAAAGTGAGGTTGCTGATTTTGACAGTGATTATTATTGTTCATTATTTACAATGAATACAATAGACACGATAGAACATGGAACGGTCCCTGAATTCCAATAAAATAGAAGATGGGACTGTCACCAAGTTTCGGCATAATGCAACCTGTAACTCTCACTGAGTTTTCGTAGGACACAACATATAACACACATGGAAATGTCCAGTTCAAACTTCAGAGGAAGTCTCTTTCACTATAAGTGCAAATAGAGTTTAAAAATATGTTGCTTGTTAATTGTTTGTAGCATAGGCTACAGTCATTTGGATCGTCATTAAGGTGACTGTGAACGCTGAATGGCATTCAGGAAGAATGTCCAAAAGAGGCTTCTTTGCTGTCACATAATCCCCTGAATGTGAGAGTCCTGTACAGTTCACAAAGACAACACAGAGCCACAGCCTGACGACGGCACCACCTTTCATGGATGCATTGCTTTGGTTTGGCTTTACTCCTCACTGACTGGTCACACAAACCTCTAACTTACTGGCAGAAGGAAGGGCTAATTGCCCTCCAGAAAAATGCCATAAAAAGTGTGTTTTTGACAAGTAAAACACACACTTTTAAAGGTGTTTTTTAACGCCTAAAACAGCATAAAAACACGCTGATGTAGATTACGTTAAAAGTGAGACAAATCATGGCACTACGGCCTTCCATACAAAATAACCCAACCAAATGTAAAGCAAATTGCCTTACAACAGTTCAGTACAGTTCATCTGTTGCCTTTGCAAAAAGATGCATATGATTGTTAAATTTATCACCTTTGTCATAATGACATTTGATTGAGAGCTTGAAATTATTTATATATTACTGCTTTTATAAAAAAAATGTTTGTTCTTTTGTCTATCTATCTAGTATTTTGAATTGTTTATTGACTTGTTAATATTAATGAGTTTGGGGACTAGTTTACATTGCATGTGCTGATCGCACATTGAAAAAGCTCTTACTATGAGGACTGATCCTAGGATCGTCCTAGGATCTGGATGGTGTGGTCTGGTAGACCCTGGTGGGAAGCAGATGAAGTGCTGATGCGAAGAGAGTGGCTGGAACAGTTTGGGTGAGATGACAGACTCGATTAGAACATCTGAGGTGACGGTGGAACCAAAAAATGAGTGGCGATGCTTTCCGTTTCATTGTGAAGAGTGGGTCAGTGAGGGAATGGTAGAAAAGAATCAAGGTAGGAGTCAAGATGGACAGTCTATAACAGTTTATAACAGTGTATAACAATTTATAACGGTGTATAACATTCTCAAGCAGTCTATAACATTCTAAAGAAGTCTACAACAGTTTATAACAGTGTATAATAATTATAGAACCCAGAATCGCGATTGTTGCACCTCCCCTTGCGGCTGCCTGTGCGAGCACCTTGTGTCGATTTTGCACATTTTGGTATTTTTTAGTATTTTTAGAGCTTATAGTGCGTAATCATCAATCAATGTTATGACATTTCACTGCATATATGTATGACCGTATATATATGTATGTGACAAATAATCTCTTGAACTTGAACTTGAATATACATTTATATTATATTCATATGGTACTTTGCAAATAAATTGCAATCTTTACCAAAAAACAAACAAATAAAATACAGTAAATGGTTGACTCTTCTCACTTTCGTTCAGTGGAAGTCGTCCTTCGCTCACCGAGCATTAAACCGACTGAATCAAATCCAACGACTCGTTTTACCGAGTGACTCGTCAAGAATGGAGTCTCAAAAAAGAGTCAAACTTTTCATCACAAGCACAGCTCCACTGTGACAGTGATAAAAACACAGTCTGCACAATGTTGGAATATTCAGGCGATAAATAAATAAATTATCTCATCTTCTTTGTTTACCTTGAAGTACCTCCAAACATTTTCTTTCTTTTGCTCTTTTTTGAGCGTCAACTACGCAACTACGCAAGTACGTTACGTTGGTATTGGGTTTAAGTACCGGAACGTTTTTACCAATTGAAAAATGGAAAATATATCCGACACCGACCAATTCCAGTCACCGGCCGATCGATCGGTCCATCTCAAGTTTTATGTGTTAACATTATGGTCACATTTTTGTGCTTTATTATAACTCTCCCACTTCCCAATTTAGCTCAGCTCATCAGTGGATAGTGGTATTTTGCGCTTCATAATGCGCCACAGTGGGAGACAGGTCTGGAATGCAGGCAGGCCCGTCGAGTACCCGCACTCTTCTACTACGAAGCCACGCTGTTGTAACACAAGCAGAATGTGGCTTGTCTTGCTGAAATAATCAGGGATGTCCCTGGAAAAAAACGGTGCTTGGATGGCAGCATATGTTGCTCCAAAACCTGTATGTACCTTTCAGCATTAACGGTGCCTTCACAGATGTGCAAGTAACCCTTGCCATGGGCACTGACACACCCCCATACCATCACAGATGCTGGCTTTTGAACTTTGCGCTGATAACAATCTGGACGGTCCTTTTCCTCTTCGGCCCCGAGGACACCACGTCCATGATTTCCAAAAACAATTCGAAATGCGGACTCGTCAGACCACAGCACACTTTTCCACTTTGGTCCATCTCAGATGAGCTCGGGCCCAGAGAAGCCGGCGGCGTTTCTGGGTGTTGTTGATATATGGCTTTCGCTTTGCGTGGTAGAGTTTTAACTTGCACTTGTTGATGTTGCGGCCAACTGTGTTCACTGACGGTGGTTTTCAGAAGTGTTCCTGAGCCCACGTGGGAATGTCCTTCACAGAATGATGTCGGTTTTTAATGCAGTGCCGCCTGAGGGATCGAAGGTCACGGGCATTCAATGTTGGTTTTTTGGCCTTGCCGCTTACGTGCAGAGATTTCTCCAGATTCTCTGAATCTTTTGATGATATTATGGACTGTAGATGATGAAATCTCTAAATTCCTTGCAAATTTAAACTTTGTTCTTAAACTTTTCACGCCGCTAATTTGCTCACGCAGTTGTTCACAAAGTGGTGAACCTCGCCCCATCCTTGCTTGTGAACGACTCAGCCTTTCGGGGATGCTCCTTTTATACCATATCATGACACTCACCTGTTTCCAATTAACCTGTTCACCTGTGGAATGTTCCACAGGTGTTTTTTAAACATTCCTCAACTTTCCAGGTCTTTTGTTGCCCCTGTCCCAGCTCTTTTGGAACATGGTACAGCCATCAAATTCAAAATGAGTGAATATTTGCAAAAAAAACAATAAAGTTTATCAGTTTGAACATTAACTATCTTGTTTTGTAGTATATTCATTTGCATATTGGTTGAAAAGGATTTGCAAATCATTGTATTCTGTTTTTATTTACGTCACACACCGTCCCAAATTCATTAGAATTGGGGTTTGTACAATAATATATACATACTTTTTTTTTGCGTCGTTTCACCTGGCATTTTGTACCAGCGGATTTTGACTAAGAATTGCGTAGTTGGTACACAAAATGCGCGCAGGTTGGCAGGTCTATATATAAATATGCAGTGTGCACTGGGGTGTGTTCCACGGAGGGGTCCGCTGCGCCTCATCCCTTAATGCACACTGCACCCGCCCACCTTGCACTAGGGCTGTAGGAACGAAATTTGAATATTACAGAAAAATAACAAAGTTCAATATAAGTTCATTCAGTTTGTTGCACAGTAAACGCACATTAGAGAGAAATGTTCCCGGTAACGGTGTGCAAAGTCGGCAGAGACGCACCGGCGCGTTTCCCTCTCCTCCGGCGTTTCACTGTGTGTACAAGGGAGAGTGCATTTGACAATAATGTCTAGTAATTCCACAGATGTGGCGATGAAAATGGAAAATAAACCTGACCATCACAGAGGGATGGTCCTCTAGTGCAGAGGTTCTGAACCACCGGCTCGGGGATCATGGAGGGCATCTTTTCGGGAGCGGTCTGCGATCTACTCTACAGCAGGGCAGCAGCAGGAAACGGAGTAAATTAAATACTTCTAGAGGCTTCTTTGCTTTGTTTAGAGAAAAGATCGCTCTGATCTGAGCTGTTGGTGGTAATTTGCTGTGTACTACCAGCGTTCCCCTTTGGCAAAAATAGCATCCGTTTTTCTGCGCTGATTTTAGTGAGTAACGTAAAAGTAGTCATTAATAAGTTATTGTTCACTATTCTAAAGTCTAGTTTTACTCAAACTCTTAACTGTTTAGTTGAGTTGTTGAAATATTCTTATTTTGTTATTATTTATAATTGTTATTATTCAAATAAAAGTTACTCATTGAGATAAAGTGTTTTTGTTTACAAATCAAGACTTGATATTCTAACAATGGCATAGCCGTCATTGCTGGAAAAAAAAGTATGTAAGTATTTAAATCGAATCATGGATTTGGAGAATCGGGACACCCCTAGTTCTGAATCATAATCACAAACCTTTTTCCAGAACCTGCGTGGGAGCTAATAGCACTAAAGGCTAACTGAATGAAAATGGAATGTTAACTGAATGCAAACTGAATGCTAACTGAACTGAACTCCCATCGACACGGTCCTGCATGTGAGGAGCTCAATTTGAGAGCTGACAAAGCTCCTTGACAGAGGATCTCCATTACTCCATTACCAGGGCTGGCAGGGGACCCAGCCGGGGCCCGACTCCCTGTTCCGCATGTCAAAACCAAAGCCTCTTCCCCTGAAAACCAAGCTGGGCGCTCAGTGTCCTCAAGTAGAAAATGACTCACTTCACCAACCTCAACAACATAAACAAGTCAGCAGGAGATCCTATGAGGGGAAAGCAAACATGCTGGCTCACACAAACCTGGATGGCTCTGTACCACAAGATGCTCTTCAATTTGGGTCCATCAATGTGCAACGCTCATTGATGGACCCAAATTGAAGGAGCATCATTTTTTCTTTTGGTAAAATGTTCCTTCACATAATCATTTCAATGGGTGACGATTAAAATACAATTTTAAAATACACGGGCCCCAAGCACTCTATCCTCAAAGGGCCTTCATTTGTGGTTAACTAATTATTTCAGAAAATCAATTTGAAAACATGTTTTGAAATGAATGGTATGCACATATCACAGCAGCGGTTCAGCCAAAAGGTGATGGTGTGGCCTTTTTGAAAAACACTTTTTGAAATAATCACCGACTGCGGTGTTATGCAAATGAAGGCCAGCTGTTTTCCAAAAAGCTTTCACCACTCATGACACCAAACGACACCTTGCCAAACCTCCTTTCTGCAGAAGCTGTTCTAATAATATGATGACGGTAATGGCTGAAATAAAGCTTTTCCACAGCGGGTGTCCTTACCTCCAGAGTGCGGCGGCGGACCACACAGCAGAACCACTCCTTGACCTTCACGGACCCTCACTGGACTTCTCCTTTGGGTCTTGAAGTTCTCCAAGTCTGCCAAACCAGAAAGATAGAGTAGCAAACAAAATGAGGCGTGGCTTGCAGAGATAGTTCTGTCAGACAACTTGACGGCGCCACGCGCTTCCACGCCAATATTTGGTCGGCATATTGAGCGGTCGGTCCCTCCTGCTCTACCTGCTTTGCTGCGCTTCCTCCACCTCCCCTGCATCCACCTGTTTGGTTCTACTCTTCTAGGGGATTCAAGCTCATCACTCCTTTATTTCCAGATGACTAAGTGTTTGCTGGGCACCTCGCCGTGATTGATGAGCAGCCCAGATGCCATCCCCAAACGATGCAAAATAAATAAATAATTGAAAGGTAAATCCAGCACCCCTTTCCCACTGCCCCACAACCCGGTATCACCCACTAACATTCGGCATTTGCCACCAGTGGGAAAGGAAAACCACCGTGGCACGTGGCACGGTGGCGCGCACTGCTGCCTCACAGCAAGAAGGTCCTGGGTTCGATTCCTGCCTGGGGCGCTGTTGGCACCGTGCTCCGGCGGGTTATCTTCCAAAACAGGAGCCTTTCTGTGTGGAGTTTGCATGTTCTCCCCGTGTTCACATGGGGTTTCCTCCACCTCACGTCAGTAAGGACCCCCACCAAAAACATGCACTCATCATCTCATCATCGTCTGACCAGCGATGGACACTTATCACCTGGTCCCTGGGCGCGTCCACGTATGCTGCCCACTGCTCCTGGCTGTGCCCCCGGAGGAAGGACAAGCCAGGATGGGTCAAAAGCAGAGGAGCCATTTCACCGGCCACCATCAAGCATGTGTGTGTGTGTGCAAGCATGTGTTGTGGAGTGTCGTGTGACAATTAAAGACTGTTTCTTCTTCTTCTTCTTCTTCTTCTTCTTCTTCTTCTTCTTAAAAACCCGGGTCTCAGTCCCGGGTCAGATGACCGGCAACAGACCTGGGTTTCATCGCTCCACCTTGATCGGCTGTGATGTGAACATGACACACGGGTCGACCCGCTTATTTTGGCCCCTTTACCTGCGCGATGCAACGCACGTTGAATTTCTGGATGTTGGCCCATAAATAGACATCAATATCCGTGTATCATTCAATAATTTCATATCTGATTTTGAATCCAAAGTCAGAAATCAGAAGTTCATGACTTTTTTCCGTATGAGGGACCATGAAATGTTTTAAGTGTGGGGTTCTCCGCTGTGGGGAGCAACCCCACACTCCCTGCTGGGCTCCAAGTCACTCCAGCACCGGCCCAAGCCGGTCCCCGCTCCCCGCTGCCTGGGGACCGCTGCCACGGGTGCAGGCATGGATAATCCACGCTGCTTCTACTGAAACGGTGTATACTGTAAGTTGTCCGTCAGAACTCAGAATATTCCTCATCAAGCATGGAGGAACAGATAGAACGGTAATTTGTGTTATGCCATCTACACACCACACCACTTTCAAAGTCATCAGATCGCTGAACTGTCCACGCGACACAACTTTCTGTCTCGTGATCGGGAATCTTGAAGTCGTCGTGGTTTTCACACTACATGACTGATCGTTGACAGGGAGGTCATACGTTACGAAGTCTTTCAACGGGAGGAATCCCCGATGAGTCTTTAGTAAGAAATATATTAAAGAGAAGAAAAGTAAAATAGGTATGTAGTGTGTTTCTGGTGGCTGCTCCGTGCACTCCCGTCTCTCCTTCTCGACCCCGTCACCCCGTGTCTGCGCTCATTGGCTGCAGCTCGTTGCGTTGCTCCCGACTCCATCCCGACACGACCAGATATTAAACCTGTTTGGTATCTCGCCGGCGTCTGCAACCTGCCGACAAGCGCTCGGGGAGCAGCCGGATCGCGTCGTGAGCAGTTCACACCGCCCGCTCGTCGCTCACGGGAGCGGGCGGGCGCTGTGATTTTCCTCCGATCCGGGGCTTTGAGCGGCGATCTCCAAAAACCTGTCGGCGAGCGGGAAAATCGGGCCAGGATCACGTCGTCTGAACTGGGCATTAGCTAGCAGAGATGGCAGAGGTGAACGTCATAACTGCGCTTCATCACACCATGTGTGGCTGGTGCAGCGTACTTGTAGTTACCTGACATCAGTGTCCGCGGCAGCCGGCATGTCCCCGCACCGCTTCCCCAAACGGCTGAAACGCTGAGCTACAGCTACAGTAGGGGTCTATCCAGCGGAAAGACCTTCGTTGAGTATAAGACACACATGAGCGCATTTAATTGGAACGACGCATTGTTATCGCATCCCCGCACCGAGCCTGCAACAATTAAACGGCTTCTGAGATTGAAACATCATTTGTATGGAGGCCGATTGCTTGTTGACAACCTGCCGGGGAAGGAGAATAAAGACAACAATCCTTGAATACTGTGGCGGGACCCGCCTGCTGCTGATGCTCGAGACGTCTGAGAATGGGCGGCCAAATGTGCGGGTGCCATTTACTTTGTACGAGGCAGGGAGAATTTAAATTAAGAGAAAGGGAATAATGCAAAAAGCAACACCCCGCCGCCTGTGTACAAGGGAATGAGGATGTGTTGCTGCATAATAAGTACGTGATCCTCGCAGCCGTAGCTGGATAATGGCGAATTGCAAACAGCAGGACAATGGATGACAACATTAATGCAATTAAAAGCGGTTTTTTTTTTGTTTTGTTTTTCACTCAATCCAAAAAATATTCATTGGAGAGCTCTTGTATTGTTTCACTAATTTATTTGCTAGATCATTAACATCTTCCCAAATGTGATGGCAACAGGCTTTTCGCGGGTGCCTGAGGGGCCAATGCTAAACCTATGATTAATCCACCAGAAGAGAAACAATCCAAATTTTTTTTTTTCTATCTTTTTTCCTTTTTTTCTTTTGGTGCACGTGGGATCCATCCAGGAATATCTCCCCCATTAGTAAGCGTCCTGTTCAAGTGCCATTGTGTAATGTTGGCCGTCGGCGTTTCCAATGGTAAAACGCGGTGAGAATTCAAAACATTTTATATAGACGACAGCAGCCTTTCCGCTTACTAGACATTACTGCTAAGTAGTAAAAAGCTACAACTGGTAGGTTATTGGGTTTCTCCAATTGTGATGTTCCACAACGTTACCTCATCGCCATTTGCAGAAGAATTAGGGGGCTTCAAACTGTTTATTCATAAACTAACATCACGTATTTTGCTGCGTTATCGAGAGCAAAGATCCAGTTCCTCGCACCGTCCGGGCCGTCCCAAAATGTAGTATTTTGTAAACTTGTGTATGAGTACTTTGTGTATTTGAATATCTTAACTGTTTCTGTTTAACATTTTGGGCTATTTGTACATATATGACATTTTAATTGTTTTTATAATTTTTTTTCCTATTTTATTTGATTATCATTTCACTTTATTTACTTTGACCATTGAGATTTTAATTTCTTGATGCTTATGGCCTCATACTGAAGTGCAACAAACCTCACCAGAAGAAATTGCTCGTATGTGTAAATGTTCTTGGCGAAATAAAACTGATCTGATTCCGATTCCCTTCGATGCCTAATAGAAAGTTGTTCAAGTTAATAGAAATGTGACCTTTCGTCGGCGAGAGCTAAATCATTTTTACGGCTGCAGAAACACATCTGTGTGCATGTGCATGGCTGTGTGTGTGTGTGTGTGTGTGTGTGTGTAGCTACTTCTACGCCTCTACGTAGTCCACTATGGATAAGTGTGTTTAGCCAAAAGAACGCCCGAGGGGTTTCCTTTGGACTTGGTTCCTGCCCCCTCCATTGAACTGTGTGTTCTTCCATTTTTCTAATATCTTCTCTGTGATTAGTTCTGCTTCAGGAGGCGGCTTAAATGGGAAATAACAGAGTGCTCTGATTGGGACTCTTCCAGGCTATTAGACAACCCTATTGAAAAGCATCGGCTTCCATTATTTCCAAGCCAAGACGCTATTTCTCCTCGTGAAAAGAGGCTGATGTTTTGGCCAAGTGTCGGTTGACATGGTGAACACGACGCAGCGCGAAATCCATCTTGTTCTTTCCGCGAGTGTGATCACACGCTGGAAAGACACCGAGAAAGCTTCGCAGCCCGCATTGAGATTGAACCCAAACAATATTCCGCCGGAGTAGCAGCACAAACGAGCCCGCCGCAGTAATAGGCAGCGCCGCCCGACAGCTCAAGCTGCTCGGCACTCGGCGGATCATCTTATCAGGCCTATCACGGCTCCGCGCCACCATGTGCCTCTTCCGTGGCAGAGTTCAGGCTATTACCGTTGCTTTCAGATCCATGAAATTGGAATGGGAATTTGCATTTTTGGGGCGCCCAGCTACCCCCATGTGACCTGACATAATGAATGAGAGGTGATTATAGAGTCGGGAGATTGGAGCCATTTTGCCGCGAGAAGGGGAGGGGAGCGGACAATTTGTGACAAGGTTGCACTGGTTGCACGGCGAGCCGTCAGATCAGATCAAAAGAACAGACAGACACCCACACCCACACCCACACACACACACACACACACACACACAAAATCAATTTTGGTTTGTCCACGCGATGCCTAAAGGGTCCCTCCAACATGTGGCCCGGGAGGGCGGCGGGAAGGCGTTTGAAGTGCCATAGTTATGTCCTCGTTTAGGCCCATTAGGCATCGCCCAGGTGATGTGAGAACCAGGGCCGGGCTCACAGAGAGCCACCCAACTTTGATCAGTTTAAAAGAACGATGAACGATGGGAGTGGAGTGAATCGGGAGCCACCCGTCAGGATAGCAAACGGGGCAGAGGATGAAAAGCTTTCATCTCATTTGTTTGCAAGAGCAGATTGACTCCCCTGTCTCTTATCGTGAATTGATAAAAGATAGTTATGAGATTAAAAAAATAAAAATAAAAGAACGCGGCTGGTCACGATGGGGGTGGGGATGGGGATTACAGCTGATTTCTAAAAAGGCATTTTTTGGTACCGCTGGCATTGACTTTTCGCTGAACATTTAATTTTTTTTTTCATAATATTCCTTTTATATTTGCAGGGACATAAATAATTGCGTGGCTGGAACTAATGAGACCAAATCTCTTTACGTCTTATCGGACATCTCTCCTTTCTGTGAGCAGCGCTGCGCATTAAGCACTTAGGGGTGAATGACAGATGACTTTTGAGCTGTGATAAGCATCAAAGGGGCCTAATGCTCGCAGCGGCTTGTGCCGCTGTCTCCTGACAATTTCAACACACCATTGGACACTTAAAGTGCAGCATTCATTCCAAAAAAAAAAAAAAAAAAAAAAAAGAAAAGACGGCCTTCCTCCAATACATTATTCTCAATCCCGGGGCGAGCACTTTGCATCACCGGGCCGACCGGAAAGGGGAGAGGCTTTTGTCCCTGCGTCGGGTGCCAACTCGATGAAGACGTAATTTCCATCTGAGCCAAAAGAGATGAATACGGGGCCGACGCCCGGGCAGAAATAAGAGCGTGTTCTTATTGAATAACAATGCATATGAATCACGCATTTGCAAAGTAATACAGTAAGACATTTCTGTTGGGTAGGAATCAGCGAGGAGGATGAGGAGGAGGAGGGGAAAAAAAAGTTAATTATAAGCAATTACGGCGCTGAATTGAGAAATCAGGAGAAATCATCGCGTGGACACGGAAGAGTTGCATCCTCCATTGCCTTGGTAAACACGGCCATTTCACCGTTCATTAGCCGCGGCGCGGCCGTCGCCGCCGCTGCAGCCAGCGCTGCATCTGGGCTGCGGTGCCGCGCCTCGCTCACAATTTACATCCAAAAGACCGCGCCCGTAATTGCGGCCGGGGCAATCTGTTGTGTAATGGTATAGCTGTCGTCATGGGAAATCCTATCACTTATTATAACAATAAATAAATAAATAAATAACATCCCCAGGGGATTAGGGAAAGTCGCCGGTAAGCAGACCCTGAACATTTTAAAAGCTTTGTCTGCATCGTCAACAGGATCAAGAATCTTTAGACTTTTTAGAGACTCGAGCCGACACCAGATGGCAAGGGAAAAAAAAATAAAAAAAAGTCTTTTTTTATTTTTTTATTCTGTAATCATATCCTCGCGTATGCGTATTGCTTCCCGCCATTCAATTTTAATGTTGCGGAATATCATTAACAAGACGGTCCCGATGTTCCTAGTTACTCCATTCAGGGGAGACTTCCATGCATACATTTAAAGAAGCACATTTTCACACTGACACAAATGTGGAATTTATGGGGAGAAAAAAACCAAAACTGTGATAGAGTGGAAATCCTATTGGGACGTCCAGGCTTCTTTTTTCCTGTCTTTCTTTCTTTCTTTCCACAGGGCCGTGCTTCCTCTGCACTCAACACTGCATTCGGAATTTCAAGTTGGAATGTGAGTGTGCGAGCCCCGTCTCGATCCTGCCGCGACTTCTGCTAAGTATGCGTCCGGCGAACGCCTGAGTCGCTAGAATTTGAAAACCGCCATCAGAAACGCAGACACCGAGGTGAAACGGTAAACGCCACTGATATATGTACCAGTCGGGGTACCGAAACATATATCAGCCTCTGATAGTGACAGAAGTGACGATGAATCTGATCATTTAGATCAGTTCATAATAATCGAACAAATTGTGATTATTTTAAGAGTAATATATGATCCATTGTGATAATGAGTCGAAGCTGTGAACGGCAGCTTGAGACGCAGCGCAGGCTTTGGGCTGAACAGGGATTTAGAGGAAGATTTAGCGTTCGGGAAGGGAGTCCTCGCTCTTCCAACGGCTTCCGCTGATGGCGCCGGGCTGAGGTGGCTGAGCCCAACTCGCTCCCGTTAACGAATGACAGATTCTCATCACCGGCTGTTCCTCCGCATGAGTTGCTCCCTTGACCCGCTCCGTCACGCCGCACACTTAATTAAGTTAAACCCAAGGGCAGCAAACGAGACGGACAACACTCCGCTGGCAGAGGCTGTAGATCCCCGTCGGTCACGACGGACGCGACCGATCGCGGAGACGTTGCGTTTCGGCTCGGTTCAGGTGCCACCCCCCCCCCAGCCCCGAAAATGGGCGCGTCCATCCGTGACAAAGGACGGCAGCAAACACCAGCCGGACGAATACACCACCCCGCGCTCCTCCTGCGGGGGGATCATCCCAGGGTCCTCCGTGGCACGGAACCAGGCATCAAAATTCAATCTGGACGCGCCATCTGCTTGCTGATACCGCGGCTGTCAGTGGCGATGAGCTGCCCATCAAGAGCGGAGGCCTCCAGTTCACCTTGCCGCCCAGAGGATCCTCCGACTCTGTTCTCATAAAAAAAATAAAAATAAAAAAAAGTGACGGATGGATGGAGGCTGCAAAAAAGATTCGGCCGCCGTACAGCTGCTGTCACACCGGGCTCCCCGTGATGCTTAAGAACCGGCTCGGGCAGCAAACAACAACACTGTCTCGGGTGGATGTCCGTTAAAAAAAACGTCAGATTTTTATTTATTTTTTGCCCAATACCAACCTCCTAAACGCCTTTTTTTTATAGCGGAAAAGGGTTGTCGATTTTGCACCATATGTATTGAATTCAGAATAAAATCAAATCGTGAACCTGAAAACACTTGAAAGTCGGAATCGAATATTTTCAATGAAAAATCAGCGGCAAGAAAATAATTCTGAAGTGAGACCAAAGCTGCATTGCAACGGATCGATAAAAAGTGACTTGAAAACAAATGCAAACTTTTTCCCCTCCAACTCTTCCCGCAGCGAGCGTCCGCTTCTTTGCCTTCGATCCAACTTCTTTTCGTGACGGCTTCCGGCGTAAAGCGCTCCTTGAAGGGCGGCGGTTCAGAGGGAGGCGTCTCCATTGGTCGACTACTTTAGAGCGTTCATCTGGAACCAACCAATGGCTAAGAAAGCGAGTTCCCTGACGCCGGCGCTAGGCCTCAAATCAAAACAAAAAATAAAAAAATAAAATACATAAAAAAAAAAAAAAAAAAAAAGAAAGGCACAAAAATTGGCCCCGTTTTGATTTGACGCCACAAAAGTGTCACCTTTTCAGGCTTTCATTTGAATCCCGGGGAAACGTCAGACCTTGAGCGTCGCATCCACATGCGAACGTCTTTGTGTTCTTTGGGTCCTGATTCATGACCTGATGTGAATTGTGCTCCTCGAGACTCGAATGTCAGAGGAGTTCAAGTCTAAAAAAAAAAAATAATCAAATCAAATCAAAAAAAAACAAAACACCAAACACAACATCCCACGACCGCAACTTCCAAGGACGGTGATGAAAGCTCGTCTTGATCAGACACGTGTTTTAAAGCCATACTCCAAACAAAAAATATCCCCAGGATTCAGACAAGAAGGTGGAGACCGATGTCCAGCATCTATCTATCTATCTATCTATCTATCCATCCATCTTTCTTTCCATCGATCCATTTTTCCATCCATCCATCCATCCACCTATCTATCCATCCATCCATCCTTCTTTCCATCTATCTGTTTATCTAACTGTCTGTCTGTCCTTCTATCTATCTATCTATCTATCTATCTATCTATCTATCTATCTATCCATCCATCCATCCATCTATCTATCTATCTATCCATCCATCCATCCATCCATCTATCTATCCATCCATCCATCTATCTATCTATCCATCCATCTATCTATCTATCCATCCATCCATCTATCTATCTTTCCATCCATCCATTTTTCCATCCATCCATCCATCTATCTATCTATCCACCTACCTACCTATCCATCCATCTATCCGTCTTTCCATTTATCTATCTATCCATCCATCCATCCATCCATCCATCCATCTCTCTATCTATCCATCTATCCATCTATCCATCTATCCATCTTTCCATCTATCCTTCTTTCCATCTATCCATCTATCCATCTATCCTTCTTTCCATCTATCCTTCTTTCCATCTATCCATCTATCCATCCGTCCATCTATCTATCTATCTGTCTGTCCTTCTATCTATCTATCTATCTATCTATCTATCGATCCATCCACCCATCCATCTATCTTTCCATCCATCCATTTTTCCATCTATCTATCTATCTATCTATCCATCAACCTACCTACCTACCCATCTATCCTTCTTTCTATCTATCTATCTATCTATCTATCTATCCACCTACCTATCCATCTATCTATCCATCTATCCATCCATCCATCCATCCATTCATCCATCGATCCATCCATCTATCTATCTATCCATCTGTCATTATGAGGCAAGATGAGTATCCCCTTAAAATAAGTAAAACAAGCTGTAAAAGCAATGGTTTTCGGATTCCTCAAGACGACGACTAAAGGTTGTAACTTTTTGACGACCTACAGGCGACACGCAGACTGGCCTCCCTGCTGGCGATGGAGCCGAAGGAGTTGGACGCCAGGCACTGATAGACGCCTCCATCCTCCTCCCGGTTCAGGTGGCTGATGTGCAGGTTTCCCCCCATGAGGGCGTAGCGGGACCCCATCGCCGGCACGATGAAAGAGTCGTTCAGCTTCCACCTGCGGAGAACAAGAACACCGTCAACATCAAAAGGGTCAAAAGGGGTTTTGTTTGGAATAGCGGGACACAACTGAACAAATCCGAAGAGTCCGTGAGA
Organism: Zeus faber; assembly: GCF_960531495.2. NCBI lineage: Eukaryota > Metazoa > Chordata > Actinopteri > Zeiformes > Zeidae > Zeus > Zeus faber. The sequence continues at coordinate 9,455,582 of NC_137194.1, read as the reverse complement.
CATAGAATCTAGAATCAGCTCGTTTATTGAAATCGACACAGCCCTGTACATTTTCACATGAAAATGAGTGTCAGATTTACCTTTTTTATTAAAAACGCTTGTTGGATATTTATATTTTTAATGCAATTTTGTAAATTTACTTGTGTCAGCATACTCTTATACAGTTTTTAATGTGTTTTACTATTGAAATGATTTTATTATTTTACTCTGAAAATGCACTTTGCTTTGCTTTTATTGTTTTTATCTGATAGCCTTATTCAAATGTAAAGCACCTTGAGTAATGTCGTGTACGAAAGGCGCTTTACAAATAAAGGTTATTATTATTATTATTATAATTACATTTTCATATGCAATGTATGAAATACAACTTTGTGTCTTTGGGCAGATGTGTGCAATGTTCGTTTTATTTTTATTTTATATTTTATTTTTTATCTCCATCCTGCTTTTCATCCATTTCTTGACCTCTGTTTTTTATTTTTTGCTGCTACAAAACCTGTATTTCCCCACGGGGATTAATAAAGTTTTACCCTAGCCAATAATTCATCGAGTCGCATAAATAAGAATGCAAAATAAATAAATAAAATAAAAATAAAAATACAATATATACAGAATGTACAAAGTGTGCTCAATGCTCCAGATAAAGATAAAATACAAAAGAGGTTTTTGTCTTCCAAAACAAAATATCACTTTTACTGATGGTTGCACTACCTTCACATTGAGAGATGACTACTTTTAGGACAACACTTTCAAGCACGCGTGTTAAAAATCACCTTTTGCTATTTTCGAGCTACTGAACAACAAATTATACCAAACTATTATATCAAGAATTTCATGGTGAAAATTTGTTTGCTATTGCACATATATTCTCTGTATTCACACAATTTTTTGGGATTTTCAAGCCACAAAAGACCAAAAATGTATGAACTTTTGAAAGTGGTTTGAAATTGAGCACACTATCAATGTCTTTGCACAGTACTTGTTTTATTTTTCTGAATATTGAATTCTTACAATACCGTGCGAGGCTGTATAAAACAGATAAACCACTTAAGGATGCTATTTGTTCTATTGTATCATCATGAAATCAAGCGTCACAATTTTGTCGTCTCTAAAAAAATAAAATAAAATATAATCCTCGGATTCGCCTAAATATTGATGCAGCATAAAGTTCCCCCTAGTTATCGTGATAACTAATTCTTCCGTAGTGCGTGCGATTTGGCGCGGTGCTCGCTTTGTCCTGTGTGAGCGGCCGCCGCGGCGCTGCTTCATTACCCACACAATCCATACTGTCAGTCGGCATAATCAGCCGCTTTCATCACCATCACACCGCAATCAAACCCCCGTGACCAAAAAACGGCCCTTAATCTGAAATAAGCACAAATCAAAACAAACAACAAGCTTGAGCTTAAGCACGCTGCGACAAAAAAAAGAAAAGAGAAAAAAAAGAAAAACCTCAAAACCCAAGGAGCGCTAATCAGCCACAAAGACGTTATTTTATGATTCAACAGCCATGATTATTCAGTCCTGTCGGAAACACAGCAGCTCCTAGAAATACATTCGACATTTTTCTTTCTACAATTCTTTATTTTTTATTTTCATTTTTTTCTCCCCCCACCACCACCGAAAATGAATCCCGGGACACCGTGCATGCAGGCACGCCGGGCACGCCGAGCTCTATCAGAATCTCAAGAGGAAGTCTGGGACCCAACCCCGAGCCCACATGGAGCCCTCCCGGTCCCCCACCCGACTCGCAGTGATTATCAGAGAGGCTGGAGGGAGGGCCATGTGGAGGCGCTGCTCAAACAAGATAACTCCATGTCGGGTGGGCTGGAGGATAACACCAGGAGTGGTTTTAAGTTTGTGATGAACGCTTCGAAAAAATTCCTATTTATTTCAACTTAAACCCTGTGTACCCATGACAATAACCATTCCTGTGCATAGTATCACATTTTGTAAATTTTGATATATGCGGCTATTTCCGTTTTGTGTTTTTCGGCTATTTGCATATTATTTTCCAATTTTATTTTTTAATTTGACCTTTTTTTTGTTCTATTCGACGAAAGAAGGAAGGAAGGAAGGAAGGAAGGAAGGAAGGAAGGATGGAAGGAAGGAAGGAAGGAAGGATGGAAGGAAGGATGGTGGATGGATGAATGGATGGATGCTGGATGGATGGATGGATGTATGGATGATGGATGGGTGTATGGATGGGTGTATGGATGGATGATGGATGAATGGATGGATGCTGGATGGAAGGGTGATGGATGGGTGGATGGATGGGTGGGTGGATGCTGGATGGATGAATGATGGATAGGTGGATGGATGGATGGATGGATGATGGACGGATGGCTGATGGATTGGTAGATGGATGGATGATGGGTGGATGGATGGATAGATGGGTAATGGATGGATGGTGGATGGATGATGGATGGATGGCTGATGAATGGGTCGATGGATGGATGAAGGGTGGATGGATGATGGCTGGATGGATGGATGGATTATGGGTGGATGGATGATGGATGGATGGATGGATGGTGGATGGAAGGGTGATGGATGGGTGGATGGATGGGTGGGTGGATGCTGGATGGATGAATGATGGATAGGTGGATGGATGGATGATGGACGGATGGCTGATGGATTGGTAGATGGATGGATGATGGGTGGATGGATGGATAGATGGGTAATGGATGGATGGTGGATGGCTGATGGACGGATGGCTGATGAATGGGTCGATGGATGGATGAAGGGTGGATGGATGATGGCTGGATGGATGGATGGATTATGGGTGGATGGATGATGGATGGATGGATGGATGGTGGATGGATAGATGGATGGTGGATGGATGGATGGATGGTGGATGGATGGATGGATGGATGGATGATGGATAGATAGATGGGTGGATGGATGGATGGATGGATGGATGATGGATAGATAGATGGGTGGATGGATGGATGGATAGATGGGTGGATGGATGGATAGATGGGTGGATGGATGGATGGATGGATGGATGGATGGATGGATGGATGGATGGATGGATGGGACGTCAGATTGGTGAGATGAATGGAGAGACGGTGGTGATGACTGGGGCGGGGGCTTCACTGGGACAGGGAGGCGGTGGGAGGGGCGTTTTCAGATAAATTAATCCTTCTTCAGAACCCCCCCCCCAACAGAGATAAAAAGCCTAAAAATATATTAAAGTTCAAGTATTATTATATTATTAGTAGTATTAATATTATTATTTAAATTATTATTATAAAAAATAAATACTAATAATAACATTGATAATAACTATATAATACATATGTTAATATGAATAGTTAATACACAATATATAAATATGTTAAACTTGATATATATGTGTGTGTGTGTGTGTGTGTGTGTGTGTGTGTGTGTGTGTGTGTGTGTGTGTGTGTGTGTGTGTGTGTGTGTGTGTGTGTGTTATACAGTATATAAGCGGGCTTATTCAGGCACTTATATCTATTTGTTATTGTTCCGTGTCCAGACTACTCCAGTTCTGCAACGGGGAAATACGTCGAAAAAAAAAAGAAAAACATGTCCTGCTGTAAAGCTGCTATCACCGATAGGCGCCACAAATATATGTCCGCCTTGAATTCTAACATCCTTTAATTACGCAGATAAAGAAAACGATGATGTAACGGCTTGCGGTTCTATCCGAAAATCAATCCTCACAGTGATGTGTAATTGCCGCAGTCGGTGGCACTCGCCGTAATTAAAAAGCTTATCAAAAACCAGATTAGATTAGATACGAGAGGAACTTGGGAAGGGCAAGCGGCGAGCAACGGGCAGAGGCTGAACTCTCTTAAAAAGGAAGTTTGGGATCAGAGCAGTGATTGGTGGGTAAGTAGTCCGGCCCGCTCAACTGATGCAATCTGCGACATTCATTTCAATTTGTGAGCATTAGGCCGAACACGGCGGATCTTCAAGCTACATTAACAGCCCAACACGCTGAGAGATCGCTGCAACCTATTACACGTTAAATGCTCGGCTCTGCAATTTGCATTTAATTACACTGACAGGAGTACAACGGCCACGTAACCCCATTTGATATATTGCAAATTAATCGCGCGATGTGCAAATCATCGTCCGTCATTTGTTTTCATTTGCCGGGGAGCAACCGGACGCCCCCCCGCGAGAGCGCCCGCAGGGGGGCCCTTCTTTTGAAGGACGGCGCGCAAACAACAAAAACAACTCAACGACAACAGCACTTTCCCGCCGCCGCTCACGCCATTAGGGGGTGATTTGGACGGTGCATTTCAAAGCGTTGATAGGCGACGGACAAGACAAGACGTCCTGCTGTGAAATCGCCACCGTGACCTTCAACTTAAACCGGACAAGCTTTTAGCTCGTCCTTTATTGTCACACACACACACACACACACACACACACAACAAAACACATGCATCACGTGCAGCTACGGCCGACGCACCCACACACACATGCAGATGGAGGCCGTGAAATATCTTTCCCACTTTTTTCTCCCATCGATGCTTGTCCTACCTCCAGGGGGCAGGCCAGGAGCGGTGGGCGGCTTACCGCGCCCCCGGCACCAACTTCAGCGACCATGTATTTTGCGCACGTTTTTGTTTAATGGAGCGAACCCCATGTGAGCACGGGGAGAACATGCGAAACCCCACACAGAAAGGCCCCCAATCGGGAGATGGGCCGGCGGAGCGCGGTGCCGGCACAGTGCATTTCGGCGATCGCAAGGGGCAGCTTCTCGCGTTGTGCGGCGTGGTGTTGTGTCGGGTTTCCGGCGCGGCGGACCGCTCGTCCATCACCTAATCTGCTCCAGCGGCGCCAGGACGCCCTCGGAGTGGATCTTACGGGAGATCGATGTCCTTCGCGGATGCACAGCGACCCACTGCTTGAGGCCAATTAAGCCGTCATTCTCAAATTAACTCTGGCTGACAGTGGACTGCAACCATGTGTACTGAAGTTGACCCAAACCCATTGAACTCTGCAAGCTGCTTTTATGAGAGCGTTCTCCATCACCATTACATATTTACACATGCCACTTGACACGCTGTTCATCTCATACTGAAATACTATTCTTTTAATGCTATTCTTCTTCATGACTTTTTTTGTTGAATATATATTGTGAATTTAGTGCTCATCCTCTCAAGCTGTACTTTTGTTCTGTTCCGTTTTGCATTTTACAGGGGGAAGAATAAATTCAATCTTACATGAATGAATATCCAAAATATGCAATGATTAATACAATTAATTGTATTAATTGTATTAAATTGATTAATACAAAGTTCTTGACTTAAGAACTTGAATCAGAATGAGTTCATTCCGCCAGGTGCGTGTCCAAAGAATGTGTCGCGGTGAGGTTTGGTGCTTTTCATTACAGACGATTGAGCATCAAAAAAAAGCTTATCTGAAAAAAAGTTACAAATAAAAATAATAATTATAAAATAAAATACAATAAAAACCGAAGAAAAAGATTAAATTAAAATTAAAATTCCAAAATATACACAAGTGGTCAAATATATTAAAAATATATACAGAATATACTCAATACTATGCAAATACTATGCACAGGAAAACTTATTGTTACAGGGTATGTAGGCTATAAATCATAAACAAAAATGATTGCCATATACTTACTAGCTTATTATGGACTATGACGTTTGAGGCCGACTACAATAAGTCATTCATCTGACAGGGATTCTACTGAAGCCATAAGCTCCACAAACCACAAAGCCTCTCCCACGCCCTCCCATCAACCTCTCTCTGGTATTTCTGTGAGGATAAATGTTCCACTGCGGGCGGTGTTACCTGTAGTTGGGTGGAGGGTGTCCCTGGGCCTCGCAGCTGAACACCACCTCCCTGCGGCTCTCGCTGGCGAGCAGGGGGAACAGCACGCTGCCCGGCTGCTTGGTGAACACTGGCTTCAGCAGGACACCGCTTCCTGTCAGCACAGGAAGCACAAATACATCAGCCCTTTTAAGTCTCTGAAGAAAGTTTTTCAGTCATTTTAATAATTGAGTGAACGACAACAACAACAATCTTTGATCGTCACACAGCACACCACACTACAACACATGCACGCACACACGCATGCACATGGAGGTTGGATGGTGGCCGGTGAAATGGTTCCTCTGCATTTGACCCATCCTGGCTTGTCCTTCCTCCGGGGGCACAGCCAGGAGCAGTGGGCAGCATTCGTGGACGCGCCCGGGGACCAGGTGATGAGTGTCCATCGCTGGTCAGACGATGATGTGTGCATGTTTTTGGTGGGGGTCCTTACTGACGTGAGGTGGAGGAAACCCCATGTGAGCACGGGGAGATCACGCAAACACCACACAGAAAGGCTCCTATTTGGGAGATAACCCGCCGGAGCACGGTGCCAACAGCGCCCCAGGCGGGAATCGAACCCAGGACCTTCTTGCAGTGATGAGCCGATGTTATTATAATCCATATTTCAACATTCTCATTTGTTTCCCCATTTCTTTTACTACTTTCTAGGTTATGTTTGTAATATTCTTATTCTGTGCCGTTAGCTGTTAGGTTTAATGTCTATTCTCACATTTTTCCCATACAGTAGGAGCCACTTGGAGAGGACAGCTGGAACATGACATGACGTGGCTCAGGCAGATCCGTGATTGGGGCGTGGCAGACCCATGCAGGGTCCCTGTCCAGTGCCTGCTCGGATCTTGCCTGTAATTTTATCCCCCCGATGACGTAAATCCCACGCCGGCGCCTGGGAACGACCCCAGGCTGCCTTTGTGGAAAAGCTGCTGCAATGCTTTATCTGTCCACCGGGGGCAGCAGTGGTTCAAAACACAAAGCGACTCGTGTATACGGGATATTCTTGTGTTTATTTAATGAAGAATGTACATGTTTTGGAACGGAAAATATGTTCTGTACATTTAATAATTTTTTTTATTTTTTATTGTAGATGAATTTAATTGAATGACTGTTGAAAACACTGTGCGTGCCATGTGTAACAGGGACACCTTGTCAGCTACTACCACTTATTTTCAAATCCCAATGTTAGCAGGTAGCAGGGAGGCGCACCTCCCTGCCCGAAACCTGCTCCTCCACCTGGGCGAAGAGCACTTTGCTGTGGATCTATTCATCCATCAATCCCATCCTATCTGATCTGGAACCCGCGGCACTGCGCGGCTCAGACGATTAAAGTTTATTTCTAAAAGCCATTCAGACGGACTGGGGAACCGCACTTCACACCTTTAATAAGATATTTTCTATGTAATTGTATTTTACTCAAAATAATTGTGAAATATCGCAACAAATTTAATCACAACACTTAATGTATCACAAAACTCCCCATATCGGGCGTTTTCGCACCGCAGGAACCTATTTCATAGTTCTAAGGACTTTTTTGGAGGAACCGTCCCCTTTATTGTGTCTGCACTGCAGGAACTACTGTAGGAATGATCATAGTTCCTAGAACTCCATTTTGAGCAACTTCTTTCTCTCCTACTCCAGGATAGGGACTGACCGGTATAAGAGGAACCTTTAGTGATGGAAGTGCCAGGGATTGGTCCCAGCCTGGGACCTGGTCCCTCGGACTGAGTCTGCCTGGTAGAGTCGCATCGCTCTCGGTGGGCACCAGCCCACGCACGCTCAGCGGTAATAAAAAGCATGTAGTATGATGAAGTATTTTTATTGTAGATGTTTTTATTTCATTTTACGACGTCAGTCGAATGAAACAGAAAGTCCCGAGCGAGCGACCCCATGCTTTACGAAAGTGGGAACAAACTTTTCAATTATATCTCATAGATCTAATATGAATGGAGATCCAGCAACTGGAGTGATCATTTCTCGCTTCAAATTTGTTCAGAAACAAATTTTAGTGGAATGACAAGATGATTCCACTCCGGGAGTTTCCACAACAGTTGGGTGCGAAGGCACCGCGTCATATTGTGAGGTCCCAGGTGGGCACCCCTATTTGAGACAAAAAGGAGAGGGACTATATATTTATATAAATATATATGTCTATATTTAGTCATTTTTAGTTTACTTACTTACATTACATTACATTTAGCAGACGCTTTTATCCAAAGCGACTTACAATTATTCAAACACTGACGGACGCAGCCATCAGGAGCAATGAGGGGTTAAGTGTCTTGCTCAAGGACACTACAGCATGCTAGCAGGAAGAGCCCAGGATCGAACCAGCAACCATTAGATTACTAGATGACCAGCTCTACCTCGTGAGCTACCATCCCCTTATATATACTGTATATATATATATAATGTCTCTAATGGCTGCAGTACACCTTTTTTGAGTGACTACCAAGGCAGACTAGAGATAAAGCCTTGAGCTATCTCTTTGTTTGCACTTCATGGCCGATCATTTTGTCAACCTACAGGTCTGGACGCCCCCACATCTAACCCATACATATGCAAACGCACATCTATTGACGAAAAACTCCACATTCCAATAAATCAACCGCTTTTTTTACCGAGAGGTGGAAATTCCCACCCGAGCAAATGGCCGCCTCTCTGCAGAGAGGGAATCAAATATTCCATTCACTATCATACAGGACTCCTTAATAATTCTTAATAATTCTTAATCAATAGCTGGCGATTTATTTACAAGTTGGCAACTAATCCGTGAAGTAAACAATGGAGTTTAAACTGTATCAACAGTAAAACAATCTTGAGTGTCAGAAGGATCCATAAATTGTTTTGTCTCTTTAACCTTTGTACAAATTATTATTATATCCCTGGTGTTTATTTAATTCTTGTGACATAAATTTATTGATTTAACAGTTAATTATGCCATTGCTGTTTTTTGGAATTGAGAAAATCTATTAAATGGGGGGCCTGATGGGGGACTGTTTCTCAGAGAGAGAGGCTCAAATGCATACTTTTGTTGTGATATTTCACAATTATTTTAAGTAAAATAAAAAAATTAATAGTTCAAAGACCCCTATTTTCAAATCAAAAGGCCAAAGACTAGAACCTATAAATCCACACAATTGGCCACTTCAAAAAGAAAGAAAACTGCTGTTTACATCATCTGGTCACTTTTATGTATCAAGTATTGCATTGCATGCCTGTTTTGTCTTACCTCTTAGGACTACATTGCAGTGTTTGTCTTACAACACTGTGTTTCTCTTGCCATTCAGTATGACACTGCATTGTTGTGGCCCACGACTATTTAAGATGTCCACAAGTTGACTCACTGTCATTATTGTCTGCATTTTATTTTGTCTTTTCTCTAAGGTAACACCTTTGCATTTTATTATTTTTTGAAATACTGTTTTTATGTTGTAAATACTGTTTACATTCTGTTTTTAAATACTGTTTATTTTAATCACTAATATGCCCTCAACTTGCACTCAACTTTACATAATAAGTAAAATATGTAAAGTTGACTTGGCTCTGAGACTAAGAATCTCATTACCGGTAATGATGCTTGAATTGTTATCAAGTATTTGACAATAAACTTTAAACTATAATCACATAGACCTAGTTTGAGTGCTCTCATGACAAAGCAATCGAACTTTGTAATTTTAAAAATGAAAATAAAAAAACAGCTTCTATTTTGAAATTAAAGAGTTGTGCAACATGTAGATGAAAATAAAACATCGGGACCATTTCTCATTCATATGACAAAAAAACAATTGAACTTTGACTTTAACTCTGGTCAAGGTTGAAAGGACAATATCAAAGGGTCAACTGAAATCTCTCTTTGAAATGTGATTGTGTTTTTGTGAAGTCAGCGCTACCACATGGTGAACCACTGCAATTCAATGAATGGGCGTGTTTACAGTTGAAAATAAACACGCTCTTGTCAGGTCACATGAGAGCGGGGGTTAATTCCAGCCAGTTGGCAGCCGCCTGGTAGTTGGCTGGAAACTGGTTGCAAGCTGGTTGCAATTCGGCTGTCAGCTGGGACAGCCCTCGTCCACTGGCTCCTACTGTATACCTACTTTCATGCGAGCTGAGTGAATAAAGTATCTATCTATCTCTCCATCCATCTATCCATCCATCGAATGTAACTAATTTTTCTTGGTGGAAGTTGCTAAACAGACAGGATAATATCCCCTCTGCTTATTACGTTTCATATGTTTAAAAAAAGAATAAACATTATCTATTGTGTTTTAAAACATATCAAACGTAGTTCAAGTTTATTTACAGTAAATAGCTCTTTAAGTAACAAAGCAAGTGTGTGCTTTACAACTGTACTTACTAACAAGTGCTTTACAATGGTGGAAGAGATGCATAAATTGTCATAAAACGCGCGCACACACACACACACACACACACACACACACACACACACACACACACACACACACACACACACACACACACACACACACACACACACACACACACACACACACACACACACACACACTGTTTACACACAAACACAAAACCCTGAGGAACAAGTCCATCACAGTCGTAGGCAAGGGAGTAGGGCTGGGTGATATGCTCCGCCGGTAACCGTCGGCCCAACAACCGTTGTCGATATGTTCGCCCTGCATGCGGGTTAAAAAAAACACAAAAAGAACAACCGCCAGGGGACTCAGCTAATCGCCAGATGTCAATATGTTCTTCCAATTGCCCAAGCCTACGAGGAGTCAAAGTAGGTTTGGTTGACAACGTTGGCAACCGGACCACAGAAGATGGTTGACAATGACCCAAATCTGGTTGCCCTCGACGACTGGGCAACCGCTCTGGTTGGACCCAGTTGCCATTTGTGGCACCTGGGTTTTTTTTCCTCCGTAGCTGACTAAACAGGAGATTCTCCTCCTGTGTGGCCCTCAAGGGATATTGGGAATATCGGACAACACACTTCACACTGAGGATTTTTCGTATTGTGATCCTTTGGATCCCTGAACTGTGTAACTTCCAAAATAAAACAAAAACTACAGCAAAACTTGGACATAAGTGGAGTTTTCAAAGGTGCGCTGCCCCGCTATTTTTCGCCTTGGCGGTTGTTCATCTTAAGAACTTCTGAGTTATTACCGCCCTCCCCGGGGACGTCCCCAAAATGAAATGTCTGAAATAAAATGCCAAAACAAATATCAAGAGTAATATGATCTTGCTTGGCATTCCACACTCCCTTTTTAGCTATCAAAACGTTGCCCTTTGGCCATCGGACGAAGAAAAAGGAGAATAGGATTAAAAAAATAAGGAGGAAGAGTGGGGAAACAAACAAACAAAAAAGGTTATTTTTCGGTTCCTGGCAGGATCAAAGCCCGGGGACGAGAGCAGCCCAGGGGTCTCTGGGTTTAAGCCGTCCGACTTGTCAGGAAATTTAAAACATATCCAGTTCATTAAGAAAGAGCAATTAAGAACGACAAATTTCGTTTGTGGTCGTGGTGCACGTGTGTATGTAAAGGGAAACAAAGCTAGTAGCACACCAGGAGACAGAATTACAACCATGTGAGTAAATAAATTGTAAAAAAAACAAAAAACAATATATATATATATATATATATATATATATATATATATATATATACACACACACACACACACGCATATAAATAATAAAAAAATAATAATGAAATAGAGAAGAAACTCTCTCTCTATCTCTTTCGCTCTCCCTCTCCCTCTCTCTCTCTCTCTCTCTCTCCATAAAGGCAGGAAAAGACAAACAACAAAGAAGGCGGCGTATTGGCGACGGCACTCCGTTCCTAGTTAATTAGAAAGGTACAATCAGGAATTCATGTTGCTCAGGGAAGGCCCACAGTAATTCTGCAGCGAACAAGCGACCCATGGGGCGGTCTTTGGAATAAACATTTCCTTTTTTTCTTCCCTTTTTTCTCGGTCAGAGGGGGGAATTACGTTTTTTCCTTTCTTCCCTTAATTCATTTGCATTCCTGTAATGACGGAGGAAAAGTGCGAAGATAGGCAAGGTAAGGGGAAGAACGAACGGGGGAGAAACAAATTTGTATGGGGAGCGAGGTATCACGCTCGGGAGTGCAGGTCTCATCCTTGCGACTCGAAAAAAAACTCTGGGAGAGGGTGGAGCTGTTAGACGGAGGTGAGGGAGATGGGAGGGGGGCGAGGGAGAGAAGGGGGGAGGGATGGGACCTCGCTTGCTGATTGTTCCTCCCTCCTCCTTAAGGATGAAAGCCCTGAAAGTTGCAGAGAAATCATAGCGCTGCCTGTTTAGGAATCGTTGTCCTTGGTTGAGTTGATTGATTGATTGATTGCCTGATTGACTGATTGATCACCAGAACACAATGCGCTCTCACGGAAGCCGCTGTTTGTTCACCGACACACCAGGATGTTGAAGGTTCTCTGCAAAACATGATCAGCAGACAAATCAGCTTTTCCCACAAAGCAGGTCTTCTCCTCGACACACGCTGTGCTAATTGATTAATGACTGCACGCAATCAACACACACGCACGCACGCACGCACGCACACACACACACTGTTTAAATACTGTCGGGGACCCTGGGTTTTACTCAGTGTTTTTAGGTTTACGTGCGTGACTTTAAAACATTTAAATAGTCAAGCAAATCTATAATGAAACTTACTCTTTCCACACAGGTGGTAATTTATTTATTTATTTATTAAGAAAAGTCTACTTCTCACCCAATCTCAATATCCCAATGTAGAAATGATGACAGTTTAATTGAATCTACTTTCCTCTAAAAAGTTCCGTGCGGTTCCGCTGCGCGGGAAAGGCCGCGCGGCCGCAGAGCTGTCCATGGTCCTGTGAGGTTCGATTCCATCTGTGGTTCAATGCCAGTTTTGACCACCTTTTCACTATTCTCTATAACTTTTAGTTGTTTTTTTCTTTCCATATCGTCAGGGGTTCAATAGGAATTATGGAACTGTTTTTGTCAACCTTTGTAACGCCTATTTTGTACAATAAATTCACAGTTTCAACAAGTTGCTTTTGGAGTGGGTTTTGAACACCACAACGGACTGCTGCTCATTCCGCTTCCGACAGATGCCATGACAGTAATAATAATTGAAATAATAATGTCAGATTATGATTTACAGATCACTGGAAAGTCTGAGTGTGACACCCCTTATAAATGCACTTCAGTTGCACCAGCTCTCTGCAGACGATTGCACAGCGCTGCCAGCGCAGTTGCCACCGGGTCTCAGCAGATGCAAATATTTTCACTCGTGAACTGCGTAAGCTTTTTGCAACGAGGTCCTTTTGGATCGCAAGTTTGCACCAAATGTATGAAAAATACCAAATTCAAATAGGTGCAAATAACACCGGCGCACCGAGACGCTATTTGCGTGGCAGAGCAGTTAGTGGTGCATTTCAGCGTTTGCAGGTGCTTTGTGAATTGGACGCTCGCTTTTTCTGTTATTTGTGGCGGTTCAGCGGCCGCAAAAGCCGCGCAATCACTTTGTGAATCCGCCCCTGAGTGTACGCTTCACTGGAACTGGGTGTGTTTGTTGACGACACGACCGGACAAGCTCCATTACTTCAAAATACTTTTTTTTTTAAAGCCTTTTTTTGCTATAAAAAGACAATAAGATAAATGAATAAATAACTAAATTAATTAAATAAACCATGATTTAACTGTAATTATTTAAATCAATGAAAGCAACACCATGTTACTTTTTAACCTTAAAATAACAGCTTCACACTCACTTCGATGGTACACTGATTTGTATTATGGTGAATGGCACCTCTTTCGTTCCCACCCACCCCCCTGAACGCCTCACTTGCTTGATGTTTGTTTGTTTTTTGCCTGGAAAAAATTTATCAAAAAAAAACAACCATAAATTAGAGGCTTGTGGGTCAGGAAGCAGTAATGCTCATACAAAACGTAGCCGCTCCACCGCCCCGACAGCGCGGGCGAGACGGGCCAGTGGTGCGCCCGGCACCCTTGTGGAAGGGGTGGGTCTTTTTTCATCAGAAATCGACCTTTTCATTTTGAGGATAAACGATAAGAAGGAAACAGTCAGCCTTTGGCACATACAGTACTATCAAAACACGGCTTGAGATAAGGGAGCAGGAATGCATTTGTCCCCTAATTTCCGAAGACTGGAAATATGCATCATGCACAATGGTCCTGCTCTTACAATTCCTTTGGCTAAATATAAAATATGGAACCATGAATAAAATGTTCGTTCAAATGAAGTCTGGCTGTTGGGAAAATAGTTTGGTAGGTGGGAAAGTGCGCCACACAGTTCCATGCCCGTATTTGGCCGGCCTTTTCAAACAGCCGCCAGTCCCTCCTGCCCTACCTGCTTTGCTGCCTGCATTGCAGGGCCGTGTCGCCGCGTCATCACTCCTACATTTCCAGCTCGCTAAGTGCCTGTGTTTGACACCGAAAACGGGATCATTTGAATCTAAATATAATCTAAATATAATCTGTCAAAACTGGACCGAAGTTCAACCAAAACGGATATGATACTGACTGGGGTAAATATTCGACACTTTTAAGTTTAGCAGTGGCTGTTTACAATCATAGCAGACTCGGCGTGTGTGTGTGTGTGTGTGTGTGTGTGTGTGTGTGTTCGTGGTATCTTAACTTAATATTGTGTTTTATGACTTTTAGTTTATCCTTGGTGTCATCCATTTTCTGTGTCGCTCTGCCTTTGTTTCTATTGCAATCAACCAAGTTGTTGCGGCAATGACATGCTGAATCGTGGCGTCGGACACGTGATCGACGATGTTTGATCTGTTTTTCTATGTATTGTTCCATTGATTGGTATCTCGTTCTCGTGCAACCTGTTGTCGCTGCACCTTCCAATTAACCACTGATGTCACTGCAAACACACCGGCACCTTGAAACCAAGCGTGCCGTATCCAAGGGAATTTTTGATTAACCTCCATGTTTATGTATTCAATTCCAAAGCGGTGTGGGCGTTATGCAAAGTTAAACTCGAAAAATGTATTTCACGTGAAAATGAATAGGCATTAGACAGATATAGGGCTGTAGCACGTGGGAAAATGGAGCAGCTGAACTGAGCTGAGATTTAAAGGCATCGTCATGGCAACGGTTAACAGACGTGTTAGACTCAATGAGAGGGGATGGAGCTCAGGGGGCCATGCCTCGGGGCCCCCGACGATATACTGATGTAAACTCAGTGAAACTCCTTCCTCCTCGCCACCGAAAACATGGAAACTTAAATGAGAAGCAGTGAAGAAGGTCAGAGGGCTGCCGCCCACGCTGCCTCAGGTAAACAAGAACAAAACAAACAATTTAATAACCATTTCCCATGTGGAATTTAGGGATCAGGGTCATTTGGTTGTTTGTTTTATTTATTTATTAATTAAAATGTGTTTAACAGTTGTCAACAGTGTTCTAGTTAATGTTTGTGGTATATTGCCAAGATCTTTCTTGTTTATTCCTCATTTTCTAGATTTATTTTATTGTTTATATGTTGGTTTATTGTGCCTCCCACGGGTCGAGAGAGAGATTGTTCCATTGATCAAATAATCCTATGCTTTTTTTCAAAGCCTCATTTACCTAAATTAAAACCAGTTGTTCCACGTGGAGAGGCATAGGCGGTTTAACCATAAGGCACAGGTAGGCAATTGCTTGGCGCCTCGTGCACGAGGGGGCCTCGTAAAGGTGTGAATTTTTATTATTCATAGATATGTTGTTTCCCTCGTCACTCAAGCGACCAGTGCTGTGCATCGCTCAGACCCGATAAGTAGAAGGATTTATACTCTGTGAGGTAAGTACTGGAGGTAAGTTATGGTAAAGTTTCATTTAGGAGGATTTAGATGTATATTTAATACAGCACAGACAATTAATCCTATTATATAATTATAGAAGCCAGAATCGCGATTGTGGCGCCGCCCCTTGAGGCCGCCTGCGCGAGCGCCGCGTGTCGATTACGCACATTTGAGTATTTTTCGAGCTTAAAGAGCTTGTGCGTAATCACCGGGTGTCATGACATTTCACTGCATACAAGTACGACTGTATGTGTACGTATGTGACAAACTGAACTAGAACTGAACGATGAGCGAACACAGATGCAGTGGGCGGAGGAGAAGAGACGCATGCTCTAGCGGCTCCCAAGCATTTGGATTTACTATGAAACTTTATAAAATAATTAGTTTCTTTATTTATTCCACGACAAAAAAAAACATTATTTAATGATTTCATGTGACTGGACTCAATTAACTTCCTCTAAAACAAATTACACAACAATAATGAAAGCAAGGCATTTAATGAAAAAAAATCCTATCCAATTGTTTAAAAATAATTAAGTGTTCTGTTCTTGCTCCTTGTCTTCTCACGAACTGATGAGCATTTCAGTGGTTCAGTTATAATTCTCACTTAGCTTTGTTCACTGGAAAGATGCACCTCTAAAATAATTATTGTTCACTCGCTGTGATTGCATTGGCGCATTTTTCAGGGGTGGGACGCGGGGGATACCTCCCCCTCAATATATCAAATATGTGCATTTGCCCCCCAATAAAAACATGAAAGAAGCAGATGACTTTTATTTTGAAAAAACGCTATAACATTACTTATTACTTACTAATTATTTAGGTTTAAACGAGGTCTCATTCTCTGATAGATTTGATCAATGTTTTAACCGGTCATGGCCAGAATGTGTTGTATTATTGCTTTCAGTCAGCTTCAATAACATAGTTGAGATGTACATGATTCCTAAAAATCATCCCAAAACAAAAATATGTGTGATATGTTTTGAATGTGAAGAAAGTTATGACCATGAGCAGAAATCTTGCTGAAACACATTATGAGCTATTAACGTCCAGCGGTTCATGAATTCATTAAAATGAACCGCGTGGCATTTATCACTGACGTGAATAGGTGCCACATGCACATTTAAAGAGGTTACTTCCTCAAACAAAAGAGGACAGAAGCGTAAATCATGCCTTTTTTATAGTCATGATTTACTCTTATATTATATTGTATGTGTGTGTGTGTTGACTCAGCAGGGATAATATTAAATGAGAAAAGTTGTGCGACAGGAGAATACATTTTTGAAAACAATACAGAATGCTTGAGAGCCTTACTGCATTATATTCCGTTATGAATTGTAACCCGGTGCCTGAATTTTGTCTTTTCTTTACATAAATAAAGGCATTTCCACCAGAAATGTATGCATAAAAGGCACAAATTGGTGCATAAAAATTCACCAGAATGCAGGAAAGGCAGAGGCTAAAGCTCAAACTTTCCTGGGGGACAAGCCCCAATGTGTCCCCACCGATGTTCGAACAAAACCTATGCCACTGCATGATTGCGTTTCTCAAATACGCTTTGCCCGGGGGCCTCCAAATCACTAAGACTGCCCCTGTGGCTAGGGTCTAGGCTCGTATGCTGTAGACTGACCACATTTCCAGTCGCTCAGACTGGACCCTCGTAGGTGGAAAACTGAGATGCTGCAGTACAAAACGCGCAAGATTGGCCCCGGAACTGAAGCTTGCCCGACCTCGGGACACGCAACGGATGTGCCCATCATCACTCGTGGCCTTCACCGTGTTAGCTGCGTTATCTGAAACAACACTTGTTGTAACAGAGTGCACAACACTCTTCCCATTCTCTTATATTTTCCTTAGGGCAACACAGAATCTCTGTTTGCTCATTGCCCAGCACACCAGCATTTAGCAGCTTTCCTCTTTACTGAAGACTCCCCTACACGTTCACACCAGTTCCCGGTAATACAGAGATTGCTGGTGCAGAGATCAGTAGTGAGGTTGATGACCTTCAATGACTGGACCAACTCCACTCCCATTGCCTCACACAGCTCAGGCACTGCAGGAATGACTTGAAATAGTGCGAACAAGCGACTTGAAACCTCTCCGCTCCGCCACAGAGAAAGGCTCGAGATCGGCGCAGATAATTTTACCAATTTCCTGTGTTGTTGTTTTAAGGCTGAGGGTGCTCTGCTGGGAATTGCTGTTTGGCTGCAAATGCAGGGAGCACTGGTGAAGAGGAACAGGAAGGTGAGTGTAACAAGTGTTTCAGTATGAACACCGCTACTAGAGGGGTTGAAACTTGGTAATGTATGAAGCAGGTGACCAGAGGATAACAGATTTGTGTCAAGGGAGACGGTCCGGTCCGTGATAATAGAAAGGTTGGGGAACCCCTGTTCTAGAGTGACGTGAAAGTCGCGTGAATTCCGATTTCACTGTTCGGACTAAGGTCGCATTGCAAAAAATCGGACCTAGACCCGATTTAGGACCACATATGAATGTGGCCCAAATCCGAATTGAAAAGATCAGATTCCATGTGATTTGTGCTGTTCACACGTCATGAAAAAAACCCCAGATCTGAGCAAAACATTTTGGATTTGGGCTGCTTTGGCCTGCAGTTTGTACGTAGCCTAGTTTCTTGCCTGTGGAAGGAACCGAAGGCGGTCCTACTGTAGCATCTGACTCGGCCAACTCATAAAGAGAATCTCCATTCCTCCCTCTGTCAGCTTCTTAGATTGACGGGTAATTCCGCCAATCACACTCCGTTTTCTTGCATTACAATCATTCTTAATGCTGGGATTGCATTAGATTGCAATATCTTTCTCTCATTATGAATCTGTTTATTTTATCACTCGTCCGGATGACAAAGTGAAACAAAAACGTAATTTTATTCTATTTAGATTGTGAATGCATTTGGAAAGCACACTTGGCACCCCACTGCGGTGGAGGGTTGGATTTTATTTAACTTGTAGTAGATCAAAACCAAACACGTTTTTGGAAAGTTCTCATCTTGAAGGTTAACATAATCTATGTAAGTTTGAGACATTTCAGAGCACACTAAACTGCGATATTGACCTTTGAACCCTAACCAGAGGTCACCATTGAAGCCCTACAGTACATCTCAGTAATTAAAAGAGCTACCTTAATAAGGTCAACTATTTTGGACAGCTCTGGGCATGTACTTTAAGAGGGGTTCTAGTGTAGAAAAATGGCCTCACATAGTTAGGGCCAATTAAGGGCTTGTCAAATTACATATGTAAATTCTGACAACGCAGGTATATTTCCCAACCAAATTAACCCCTAGTACCACATGCATGTCATTTTTCACCCACACCTTCTTTTCCTTTTTCAGGTAATAATAATATGGCGCAGAATTCTAGTTTTCATAGTTGGCAAGGGTCAAACATTTATAAATAATCAAAATGCATTGCGCAATATAAAATATTACGCAATGTATATAATCATTTGTTTTGCTCCTGCAGAAGCCACAATTCTGTATGATATCAACCTGGTTTTGAGGAAAAACATCTTTTATTCACGATGTCATGGAGAAGCAGCGCTGAATGGTGGAGCTCGCCGTCACCGCAGAAATTGCGCCAGGCGCTGAACCACTTACATGTTTACATCCAGTTAAATTGTGCCTACTGTGTGAATGAAATTCATACTAAGGGTATGAGCCTTTGTCGCTATTGACCATTCAGGAGGGAAAAAAGCTAAACCAGTATCCCGCTTTTACTTTGTGTGTCAGTTTGATTGTTTTATTTATTTATTTTTTTAAATGAACTGAAACAGCCCGTGTTGGTGATCTAACATGAAATGTGCATTCAGCCTCGTGACTGTATTCTTATCAAAAGCACCGCGTCCAGCACGAGCCGAGTTCTCCGAGTTACTCGGCTGATTTTAGATATTTAAACCGAGGCAGGAGGGGGCTGATGCTCTCACTGCTCCGACCTGGTGTAGAAGCAGTGAGAGTCACCAGCTGTTCATCCCTGTGGACGATGTAAAGGCTGTGCTGTGTCTGTTAGACGATACTCGTGCTCGTAAAAAGTACATCATCCTAACCGGATACTATTTCATCCAAGTATTCTGCTCAACCCAGTTAACGGGGATGTTTTCTGCAAAAAAAAAAACCTAAAAAGGCTGCAGAACAGCAGATGGAGGTTGTGATGAAACCCCCACGGAGTCCCCTATACACACTATACAGTATATATATTCTTCTTTTCATTTCTTTTCAAAAAGACAAACTAAAATCATTAATCCGTCGTAACTTTTCACGTCTGCAAACCTGGAACACTGCATAATAAAACATTCAGCAACATGTTCTTTAATATGGGTATGGCTCCATAATAACACATGGCTTCCTCACATGGGTATGGCTTCCTAAATGAGTGTATTGGATGGCTTGATGAGAATAAGAAAAAAAAAATGTAATTAACTATGGAGCGGTGTTTTGCAAAAACGAAAATTAGAAATATATTTTTCATACTTTTCTACACATTGGTTCTCTTGTTAAGTGAAGAAACATAATGAAATGCATGATGGGTAAAGTTAGAGGTGATCAGTGTTTCACTTTCGCTCCACTTGAGGAGGCCTCCGCTCATAAGCGCCGCCCGATGCCAGTTTGTGATAATTGTGTGGCGGGCTTGGAGCAGGACGCAGCAGCGGCACTGTCCGCGGCTGTGGCGGGGGGAAGAAAAGGAACGGGCGGCGTTGAAAATAAGGCTTGAAAATAAAAACTAATCTCAAATTCAATACGAGCTGACAGCAAACAAATTCCTCCGGCTTACCTCAGCGTGAATAAACAGGCGCACGGGGACTGAACTGTGGGGGGAGTATCGGTCGTTTGTGGGGTCCCAAATCCATTCGCTGCGGCTCAGGGTTTTATGTATCAAATAAAATCCCCCCAAAAAATCTTGCTATTTTTTTTGTTTTGTTTGTTTTTCTTTTTTTAGCATCTCCCTCCTTCTCTGTCCGGGCCGATAAGCTCACACCTTAAAGGTCTCTCTCTTTCAGGGGCTTCACGTGTTATTTGGGAAGCCAGGGGAAGGAGGTAAAGAGTTTATTCAGAGAACCTTCGGGGCTCCCGCTCATCCACCCATCCGCCCGTCCTTCCGCCGCAGCCGCTTGAAAGAAAAATAAAATACCCGGAGTTACCGCAAGATATTTCAAGGGCCTGGCCTCGCCAAATGAATAAATGCGCAAACTCATTAGGCAGAGTCAAACTGTTCAATGTTTAAATAAGGAGCGCTTGGTAAGACACGGTTGAACTCCTCGGAAGTCAATAAACCGTCTTGGGTACGTGGGGCCCACACGTCGCGAAGGAAATAGTTAAACTGGGGATACATCTCTTAAAAAAAGAACAGCCTCAAGGATTAAAACAGATCCAAAATTCGGTATATGTCACAATGCTCGGATCATGTTTTGATTGTTGTCTGGTCGTCATGCCTCGCAAACTGAGCGACCCTCACAGTTAGGGAGGCTGTATTTTGACTCTATAATTCATTACAGGTTATGAATCTTTCACGAGGTGGACCGCGGGGATCAGACTTAACATTATAAACCAAATATCTTCAGCCATCACGTCGCACAGTGCCGCGCTGAATCCAACCTTTATAAGTTTGATTAATGAGCTTACAAATTTTTCAACATTTTTTCGACAGCTATCCCTCGTGGTTTTTCGATCCATCGATCATGGCGTGGATTAACTTGGAAACACTTCAGAGTTAGTTAAAATAACTCTCCCGCAAAAACGTCAAAATATCAGTTATTTCATGTAATGTCATGAAATCTTAAGACATGCCGCTTAAACACCTTAAAAATACCACATTTTATATGCGTCAATATGTTGTTTTTTTTCTGTATTACTGGAAAAAGGGTTAATTACCTTTACCCTGGGCTGGATTTTATTTTATTCATACATTCAATTGATACTTTGTAAAACTCAAATTGAGTTTGTGGGAGTCCCAGGGAGTTCTTTCCAAATTTATAAAGACCAGAATATGCTGCAAATACTTGAAAATACCACTTATTATATTTTAATGTCATTAACCCTTACCACGTGCCTCATTGTGTAATTCTCCCCCTGTTTTTACACATTTACAAGTTTGGCCTTTTTTTATTCTTATTTTGTATTTCACTTGTATTTTCTTTGTGTTTGTATTTTTATTTTAAAATCCACCTTTAAAGTCACTGCCCGTGGCAATTGTTGTAACTGAGGTCAAATTGACAACATTACCGATCTACTTCTAGAACTGGTTTTACCTTTCCGAGACAATTAGCCGCTGGAAAGCAGTGAAATGCATCTTATGGATACAACATACGTAAGACAGAATTAAGCTTATCAGTGCTGCAGGATGTATTTGGTCACAACTATGACAACATGTGAGTTCAAATATAAAATTTCCCAACAAAGCATTAATTTTTGCACGTCTATTTAAAAAATCACTCTGCGTGTGTAAATAAGGACTTTTACATCTAAATTGTGCTAAGGAAGTGGCAGACAAGGAGGGTCCTTATGTGTATTTGAATTGAATTCAGAAATGCAACAGAATAATAAAATAGAAGCAGCAGAAAAGATAAAAACAATTATATTTATAAATGATATCGAAACTTTTAACCACTGACTGACTTTGTTTGGAAGTTTCACTGCATATATCTATCTATCCAGAGTTTCCAAAGAAAACAAAATATTTTCGAAGAAGATTAGGACGGTTGTTTTCCAATTTGATCATCTCTATTTCATACTTGATTTTTTTTTTCCCCATTTCCATATTTTCCTCTGCAAGACTATTTTCTGACGCCATGCAGCATTTATTGTTCCACACATGTCGGGTGAAGTTCGAATTATTCAGTTAATTTTTTTAATTATTTAGGCTTATATTTCAATTTTATCAATCGGTTTATTCTACATGACCATTTTCTCATATCTTCAGGATAATAATTTTAACCCATGTTTTTTGGGTCATTTAAATTTTTGTTTTATCAAATTGTCATTGTTTTTCAGTTTCTTGGTAATATTTGTTGTTCATTATTAGCTTTAGTGTATTTGTCATATTTATATTTTGTACAGTTAACCGTTGAGTTTTAATGCATATTTTCACATTTTGAGGCAATATGTGAGGTTCCATTAGAACCATGTGTGCAGGAAAAATAACACGGACGGGGGATGATGGATGGATTTTGATCCTTTCGGCCAGCGTGGAACCTGTGTCTAAACAAGTCCAATAGGAGATTTTGCGGATTTTATTCAACTCGGAAACTTGGTCCATCTTCAAAAGAAGCAGCAGAAAAACCTTGACAGAGGCTCTCCCTGTGTGTGTGTGTGTGTGTGTGTGTGTGTGTGTGTGTGTGTGTGTGTGTGTGCATGTATTCATCAATGCGCGTTTAAATGTCATGTTTTAGTTATTTATTGATTTATTGAATTCATTCATGTATTTTTTACATTTCATTTTTATAATTTATTTTTTCTTTTTCAGTTTTAATTGTATTTTACTTTATTATTATTTTATTTTACTAATATCTTACGTCTTCTTCTTCTATCTTTTTTTATGTTAAACGTCTGTAGAGAAACACACCAATCCTCACCGCGACCAATTCCCTGTGTATGTCAAAAAAACATCTGATTACGACGCTATTTTTGAATAAATTATTATTATACAAAGAAATTGTACAATTTGTATGATTGTACAAGTAAAGCTGAAATTCGTTAATTCATTTCCATCTCTGGAGCCTGGTACTGTACATTCATCAATTTTTGAAAATGCAGAATGAACGTTTTTCCGTGCCAAAACAAATATAAACTGTCTTCCAGGGCGTCGCCCCCCTCCATGTGGAGTTCAAATGTGTTTCTGTGTTCTCAGCAACATTCCTAACGTACGCCGCTGACCACTCTGGCGTTCCTGTGTATCAATTTGTGTTGACCTCTGCCCAGACCTCCCCCCTCTCTCTCTCTCTCGTTCACCTACCTATCTACATGCGCACACACACACACACACACACACACACACACACACACACACACACACACACACACACACACACACACACACACACACACACACACACACACACACACACACACACACACACACACACACACACACACAGGGTAAGCGAGTTATCTCCGTGTGAACTCACACCTGCATATGATGCGTTGATTGGGGGGCTAGTCAGACAACTTGACGGCTTCCACATGCAACATGCCTCCACCGCCCTGGTTGCTGCCTGCCCTCCACCTCCCCTTCATCCACCTGTTGGACTCTACTCTTTTATCCAGTCGGGGGATTCAAGCTCATCACCCCCATATTTCTCGCTCTCTAAGTGTCTATGTTGCTGTACACCTCGCGCTCACCACCGGCGCCCACGTGTAAAGGGAGCCCCACCCTGAATATCAACGCCCGGTGACCAACGGAGTTACCAAACTGTGCAAGAACCAACACAACACAATGATTCTTTATTACCGAGCCCATGTGTCACTGGGATGCACACACATACTGCACCTCCTTATTAGCCAGCGGAGCCAGAAGCGGGGGCCGAGACCGGGGCGGTCGGATCGATCCTGGCAGGGGTGAAGTTTACAACCGGCTATCCAGACACTTTAATATTTAAAAGAACCCTTAACTAGGGCATGATGTGTGATCCAAAGGAGCAGCGTGGAAGTACTAATCCCAAAGTGAGTCACAGCTCCTCGAGGAAAACCTCATTAGATAGTCACCGACGCGTGGTGGAATTAGTGATAAGTGCTGCTAATTGCCATGTAGGAAAATTTAGTCACAGAAGTGCTGTCTCGCAATTAAGCACTGACATGCATTCCCAAACAATGCAATCGCCCAGCGCAACACAGTCACACCCACGCACGCACCCACGCACGCACCCACGTACACACACACACACACACACACACACACACACACACACACAAACACACACAGTCATTATTTTAGGTCCCGGTTGTGCTGACGATTGATCGAGAGACGCCGTACGGGCGACAAAGACCTCATTCTTCCCGCTCCCAGCGCCCCGAAGAGCCGACGCTGCGCCGAGGTGTGGCGCGAGCATCGGCTCGCTCGTTAAAAGCAAGATCAAGGACGTATTCTCGGTCGCTAATGCCGGCTCCAATTTGCCGCAACAATCACGCCGCTCTTTAAAGTGAACATCTGCGCGTGGTGAGAAGCGCGACCTTGCTTATTCTTTCCAAAACATCCACATCTACATCTGAAGGAATGCCCTGATAAGGATGATGATGATGATGATGATGATGATGATGATGATGATCCAACATCCAAAGCAAAGACTTCCAACTCCCATCACATCACATTTTATAACAACCACATCCACATTAGCGCTGGGATTAAAAAAAAAAAAACACAAAAAAAAAACCCCAGATTCAATTATATTGTTTGAATTTCTCAAATCAGTTTGAAAATTGTGATATCGACACTTTAGGTCATTCAACCGTTTCCCACGGTCACAAATCTATTTCAATATCTCACTTCTGCGTTGGACTCATATAATATAATTGGTTTAGGTGTAAACGGAAAAGTCAGTCGCGAATGTCATTATGTATAAAAAAAAGTCGATACCTCGATACAGAATCTTATTGTGTTGTGAGCCATCCCATCATTACCGGATCAAACCTTGACCCTTTGTATCGAAATCAAATCAAAGCATGGGACCCAGCCCCACTTTAGAAACACTTCCACGAAAGTGTCTGGCATTTCTGAGTGCGAAACCACGGCTCCAGCAAAAAAAAAAAAAAAAAAAAATATATATATATATATATATATATATATATATATATATATATATATATATATATATATATATATATAGATTTTTTTTTTTGTACATAAATATGAATGCATACCCTACACAACCCCCTGCCAACCCCCCTAAAAAAAACAGTTTGGAAGCCTTACCTGTCAGGCACTCGAGCGATGATAGCAGCATTATGAGTTTCCATAGCAACTCCATTTTAATGGTCTCGGGCAATATGAGCTCACGTCCAATCACAGGTGTGTAGAATCCAGGCTTTCTCCTTTTCCGGCACATTCACTGCTCCTCTGTCAAAAAGAGAAAAGGAAATAGAAGGCGCGAGCGAAAGGAGAAAGGAAGAGAAAATGAGGACCGTGGGCATGTGTGTGTGTGTGTGTGTGTGTGTGTGTGTGTGTGTGTGTGTGACAGAGAGGGGTACAGAAAGAGTGAGAGAGAGAGAGAGAGAGAGAGAGAGAGAGAGAGAGAGAGAGAGGCCATTAGACTTTCAGAAGCGCTGCTCTCTTGTCACGTTGTGATCGTCCGTGTTTCTTGCAAAGACCTGAAATAAAGGGAGGATAACAAAAACTGGAAGACGCTTGTTTCCTTGAAGCGACCGATCATTTCCAAACTTTAAGAATCGACATCCCGGCAAGTGAGACTCCCTCGGGTCCGAGCGTCGTTCGTATCAGTTTCCCAGCCTGTGGTGCGCCTTCCTTTTTTTTTTTTTTTTTTTTTTTTTAAATTACACTTTCCGATTCTGTCGTTCAAGTTGGTGTAATGTGGGGTGGTGGCGGTGGTGGTGGTGGTGGTGGAGGTGGGGCTGAACGACTGAACGAGAGTTATTATTATTAATAACTTTATTATTTTTCGGTCCTCGAACTGAAGATTCACTCGCTCGCCCACTCTTTGTGCCGGCCCCCGAGGCCTTTACAAGCGTCGTTCGCCGCGAATGAATCGTTCGGGTCTCGCATCACTATTAGCAGGCCATAATAATAAGCACAGCTCTCCATGTTGCTGATGTGTTTAGTGGTTAACACTGGTAGATATATATATATATATATATATGTATATATATGCACTATTAAAGGTGGGTTCTCCTCGATTACAGGGATCATTTTTTCTGCAAGTATTTAAGGTAAATTTCCCTGTTCATAATCAAGCAAAACCCGTAAACCCCTTGAACCACCCTAACCCCCTTCGTCTCGGCAAAGCCCTGGAGAAAGAGGCCGACGCTCGGGCCACAGCGGCGGCGACGGGGCCGCAGCGCGAAGGCCGAGCAGCTCTCGCCTCGTCGCCGGGGCCTGTGCGCCCCCGGCTGCCGCGGGCTCGTCGGCTCAAGATCGACCCGGCCGTTGGAGGCACGCCAAACATCTCAAACCCCTCCCCCCTTGGCATTTATTGAGACTCACTACGTAGATTGCGCCGCCTGTATTTCGTTTTTTTTCCAAATCGAAATGGTGGAGCTGTTTGCATCGCCGAATAATCACCTCCTCGGGAAAAAAACAAAAAACTGCGTGATAAGTCTCGCCATCCGTCCCTGAATAAAGCGTATCTTCCCTCCTATCGGTCGTCGCCCCAGCGCCCGATGTTGCTCATTTGCGTGAGGTTGACACCCGCTCAACCTCCCCCGTCGCCGATCGTTGCTCCGCCCGGCCGTCTCTTCGCGCCACATGTACGCCCGGCGGCGTGACCGTACCTTCAGTGACGGACACAAAGGCGCGGCTTTGCTTTGCCGCCACAAAAAAAATAAAAAATAAAAAAATAATAGATAAAAAAAAACCCGCTGAGACAATACGAAGAGCGGCTGCTTGTCAGACACGTCCGCGCCGTGTAATAAAGCACTGGCCTCTCCTCCGAGCTCCATGGATTATGCATTTCTGACAAAGAGCTGACTTTACATGGAGGGAAAAAAAAAATCTCTCTCTCTCTCTCTCTCTCTCTCTCTCTCTCTCTCTCTCTCTCTCTCTCTCTCTCTCTCTCTCTCTCTCTCTCTCTCTCTCTCTCTCTCTCTCTCTCTCTCTCTCTCTCTCTCTCTCTCTCTCTCTCTCTCTCTCTCTCTCTCTCTCTCACAACACAATTGATTTTTTTTTCTCGGGGTCTTAACTGTAATTCATCCCCACTTAAACTCCAACAGAGTCCTGAATAATGTGATGATATCGGCGCCGCTTACGAGCGTTGAGATTAACAGCAAAGTAAGAATTTTATCCCCCGAACACGGCTGATTTTTCCACAAGCACAAACTGTCAGTTTAAACGCCGTGTTCGACAACAGCCGATGCCAACGAAGGCCCGGGGAATACTCAGTGTGTGCTACGGAGGCTGTGGACGTCGTACCCAATTGCAAGGAGGACAAGGGAGGTTAAACCGTTTCTGGACAAGAAAAAAACAAAACAACAAAACGGCAAATTTGGTCAAGGCAGGTTGCTCCGCAACCTTGCGGCGCCTCCAGTTTCCAATACAGGGTTTCCAAGCGCCTTTGGAAGCTCGTAGCCCTGTGAGTGATGTCTTTTTGAAAAGGGTGGGGAAACGTTAAAATTGTCTTGAATGATTTTTTTTTTATGGCTCCATTGGGGAAGGAGGGGGGGGGATTTTTGTTTTGTATAAACATGACAGGTCATGAA
Organism: Zeus faber; assembly: GCF_960531495.2. Lineage (NCBI taxonomy): Eukaryota > Metazoa > Chordata > Actinopteri > Zeiformes > Zeidae > Zeus > Zeus faber. The sequence goes on along the minus strand of NC_137194.1, from coordinate 9,427,597 downwards.
AATAAAACACAGACATGACATCAAAACAAACTCACAGCGGCAGCATCTCACACAAGAAATAAACAATTAAGCAAGTTTGATGTTGATATAGGCATCGTGTTTCGGGGAAAAGGCAGCGTTCAACGCGCTTGGAAGTAACGGCTGCGATGGCAGCTTCTGCCACTAGAGGCCACTGCTGAGCCAGCACTTTGGAAACGCCCCGAAACGTTTCGAATTTCTCGGGTTTCGAGTCTTCACTGACGGAACCCAAATAACTATAAAGTGAACTATGATTGAACTAAAACGAAAAAAAAAAACAACAATAAAAAATGTAAAATAAAAAAAAGACAACACTCAAAAGATACCTAACTCGGATTAATACAAACGTGTACTGACGTGGATTAATACAAAACGTGTACTGACGTGGATTAATACAAAACGTGTGCTGACGTGGATTAATACAAAACGTGTACTGACGTGGATTAATACAAAACGTGTACTGACGTGGATTAATACAAAACGTGTACTGACGTGGATTAATACATAACGTGTACTGACGTGGATTAATACAAAACGTGTACTGACGTGGATTAATACATAACGTGTACTGACGTGGATTAATACAAAACGTGCACGGAAGCAAACATGTAAACGCAAGGCTTCTATCGAGAAGATCACAGGACGCATCACTCAGCTGCTCAATGCCGATCGATCCCCAGGGAGCTTCCCCTTGTGGCCAGGTGTGGGATGGCCAGATTCCCTGACAACTTGATCATATTCCGTTTGTGGCGTGCGGATGCAACTTCATTATTTTGCTTCCGTGACATTCATTTTGCACATGCACTAAAAAGGTCAGAGATTTGCAAAGCCTGGACCGGGAAACGGCTCATTTACCAGCTGAACCGGAGCGCGTTGCCATGGAGGCCAGGAGCAGGGAGCCACGCTTTCAGAGGGATGACCAAACAAAAAGAGATGGATATTTATAAAAAATAAATAATACATAAATAAATCTTGGATGGGCAAAAACACAAACGGTGACATTTTCAGGGACGTCTCCTGCTGGTTGGAAGCATGGAAACAACACTAAAAAGATGCAACCAAACATCCGGTTCCAAACAGCTTCTTCTTCCTGATCTCCATCGTGTTCTGACTAATGCACAAGGACGTCGCACCTCAGGATTGTCATCCTCCTTCACTCCTCCTCCTTCATCACCTCCTCCACCTCTTTGCCCTTTCTTCTCGTCCTCCTTCATCTCCTGCTCCACCTCCTTCTTCTCCTTCATCTCCTCCTGCTCCTCCTTCATCTCCTCATCACCCCCTTCTCCTTCATCTCCTCCTTCTCTTCCTTCATCTCCTCCTCCTCCTCCCTCATCACCCCCTTCATCTTCTCCTCCTCCTCCTTCATCCCCTCCTCCTCCTCCTCCTCCTACTTCTTCTTCCCCTCGTTCTTCTCCACCTTGTGCTTCTTCTTGTTCTTTTCCCTTTGCTTCTTCTCCTTCATCTCCATCTCCTTCTCCTCCTTGAAGCCTCAACCGGCGGTAAGCCTGCTGCTGAGGGATGGTGCGTGTGCTCAGAGTACCAGAGAAGTGGTGGCGGTGATGGTAAAATGGCCGTAGGGCAAAACTCGACTCCGTTATTTTGAAAATAAATGTGTTTAAAAACATTGTCATAGTTGAGTTTGTCCTGCAGCAACAACAACAACAACAACAACAACAACATCAACAACCACCACCACCACCACAGAAACAGCCTGACAGCAAGCTGCACACACAGCCATCACTCCCTCTTCTCCGTACAGAATGAGCTTCTTAAATACACGGCCGGCCTCCGCCCCTTGATTGGAACGATCCATTCTTGAATGAGGGTAGCGGGGGAGCTAAGTAGACACAAATAGATTATTCAATCCCACCTTATCATTCAAATGCAAAATAAATGAATAAAGATAAAGAATAAATATCTAGTATAGCTAAGTCAGCTATTGTGTTTGAGCACAACCAACGACATAACTAAATAGTAAATCCATCAGTCTATGAAAGTTTGGTTTGTTGGTTAGATTGGGCCTGTTTATGGAAAATTTGAATAATGTATGTTCAGAGTAATTAATAATTAAGTAATTAATTAATAAACAAACTAAATAATATTATGATGTGCTCATTTTATTATTGGGGAATGGGTCAAGTGGAAAGGTATCGTATTTTCACATCCTTCTTCTCCTTCTTCTCCTTCTTCTTCTCCTTCTCCTCCTTCTTGTTCTTCTCCTTCTTCTCCTCCTTCTTCTCCTTCTTCTCCTCCTTCTTCTCCTTCTTCTTTTCCTTCTTCTTTTCCTTCTTCTTCTTTCAGAATATACACCAGGTCCCCGACACCCTCGCTCTCCGCTGCCACCTCCCCTCCGCCTGCACGCGCTGAAACCATTAAAAGGGAACCACACTTTCCCTCCATAAGTCCCATTATGGTAGATTGGGCTTTGGGCGTCGTCTTAGCTACTACTCCTCTCGCGGTTTATGAGGATGCCAGTGTCACAAGTAAATGTTGGCTTTTAATAATAACACATAGAGACTTCAATTCCCTTCTGTTTCTCTTGTCTGTGGATATTTTTGGAAGCCCCCCGCCACACACACACACACACACACACACACACACACACACACACACACACACACACACACACACACACACACACACACACACACACACACACACACACACACACACACACACACACACAGGCAGGCGCGCACACACACACACACACACCCTTTGAGGGACTAATTTAGAGAAATACAGCTCTGAATAAATGACTCCTCACTTTGCCTCTGGCACATCGTCATGAGATGCCTTGAAAATCGACAAAAAAACAAAAAAACAAAAAAAAAAAAAAAAAAGCGAAGGAAGGAAGAATTTAGAAAATGTTACAGTGACATATTCGGATAATATCTGATATTTACACTCCCCCCCCAAAAAATCTTGTGGAGGAGATCCATGGCGAGGGTTTCATTTTATTTTTATTTTCTTGTTTTTTTTTCTTCCAAGATCCATACCTGTTGCACCGATTCGGTCACGACGACAGACATTTTAAATTCTCCGGACAAGGAATTCTCTCATCATCAATCCACATGAATTTCTCCGAGACGAAGATCAGAGGTACATCCTGATTAAACGAGGAGCGCGAGCGGAGCGCGAGCGGCAGCGGGAGCGGGGTTGGCGTGGGCCAGCGGGGTGGGAACTGTTGCGTTGACTCGTTCTTGAAGCAGTTTTCACTCGGGCTCTTGATCTCTGTTTTAGCGCGCCGCGCCCCGAGACGCGCCGCATCAGTCGGAGGGAGGTTAGCGAGGGGGATGAGAGGCGGCCGTTTGATGCCGAGACGCCGTGCGCAGCCCTCCTCTTCCCCCTCCTAAGTCCAAATGAATTACCCTTATGACCCTGAAGTGGCAGCGACAACTCACCAGTTACTTTCATCCCGTGCAAATTGATGCACTGATTTGTTTGCGGGATGAGATCAGATGAGAGACTGAGAGATGGGCGGGGAGCGGCTGTAAAAACAATACATATATACATACATATATATATATATATAAATATATATAGATCTAAATTGCCGCCTCCTTTCAAGTTTCGCCCTCTTTAATGTTTGCGGAATAAGCCGGTAGATGAAAGGCCAACTAGGACCAGAACCTGACGCCAGACACCAGGACATGGAACGCTTCCCCAATGGAGCTAAAGGGTAAAGTTGAGTTGACTGGGATGGAACAACTGTACTACTACCGCTATACTACTACTCCAACCCAGAGACACAGGCAGTGGCGTTGCAAACACACCGGCTTATTGTAGAGAGTGGCAAGACATGACAGAGGCTCTCCCTGTGTGTGTGTGTGTGTGTGTGTGTGTGTGTGTGTGGGGATGGGTGATTTACCTGTTGCTCCGTTGATTGCTCTAATGAGCAACAGGCGTTCAGCCGCCCTGATCCCGGGTCCAATTACCTAGACCCAAGAGAGGTGTGGCTGCTTTAACTACACCACAGTATCTATGAGGGCGAGCGTTGCAAAGAGGTTCTATATCAGATGTTCTCAACCTCTGGGAGAGACGCCACATGGGGTCACTTGATATGCTATGGTATTTGATAGAAATAGATTACTATTTCTAACCCTAACCCCCTCAAAAATCGATTGTAAGTAGATCATAATAACTATATGATCCAACCAAATCATACCACCCATATCAATAACTTCATGTGCATACAATGCATCTTTTTTTTTATTTGTGTTTACTGGGCTATTTTTTTTCTTTACTTTACTTTTAAATTATATTTTATTATTAAAAAAAATAAATAATCAGACTGTCGTGTTTATTTGTTCGTGTGTAGTGAAATGCACCAATTCTCACCATGACAAATTCCTCGTACATGTTAATAGTCCACACAGAATAAACTCATTCTGATTCCAAAATTCATATGAAACAGTTTCCTAATATGCAACCTGGAATATCTGCAGGAAAGCCGCAATCTGTTGCTCTTTGGCCTTAATGTGAACTGCAATGAATACAATTAGGCTGCTGTGTCCAAAATAATAATAAAAGGAAACAAATTTGTCACACTCTCTAATTGCTGTTGTCATGAGAATTTTATGAACCAAAAACTGGGTCAAATACACCTTTCCCTATTCTCTCTCTCTCTCACTCTCTCTCTCTCTCTCTCTCTCTAATGAAATCCAACTATGCCTCCATGAGCAGCATGAACGATACCTCTCTCAAACACCTGCACAGGACCTGAATGCTGATGGCGCCTGGCAAGTGGCCATGTTGCTTTTTGGTTCTACCGATGGTAAACACGTGTTTTATAATGGCTGTCCCCAAACGGCTCGGCGGCCCTGACGCCCCTCAACGTTTGCAGCGGCTCATTTTGATCCCATGGCCTGCGGACATGAAACGCAAAACCCCAAATCCTGACCGTGCGGATCCTGACATCGCACTGTAACGGCCTGACATGGCCTAACAGCGTTGCTTTTCCTTAGCTCTAGAATTGCTATTTAGGGTCAGGTTTCCACATTGTTTGACTATTTTTGACATACTACCTTCCTTAATGTAATATTGTATGCCTTTGCAGTGTATGCATTTATATTTGGTACTTGCGTGTTAGTCGCTTTGGACAAAACCATCTGCAAAATGACAATGTAAAGTAATATTTATATTTTATCCCCACAGCCAATACCAGCAACCATTCTGCCCCTAAGCCCCAGCCGTTACCTTTTTTTAAAATGTGCTTTTCCGAAAAAAAACGGAGGAAACCGATTCTGACTGTGACCCCGGCGTTGTGCGATGCAGAGAAGCGAGTCCTGAGCCGCCCGCGCACCCGGAATCGTAAGGGCTGAACGATCGTCAAAGATGTTCCCAAGTCAACGCTGTTCCCAAGTCAAGTCAAGGTGCGCGGAGGAGAGGTTGAAACTTGCAGATTCTGGCTCAGGGAAATACTTTCTAAGAATTAGAGGACAAATTTTCTTTTTTCCCCAGTTCCAAAGTTTTTCGGCTTCTTGGGGGTGTAATATTTGACATTATGTGCATAGATAACTACAACCGCAGGTCCATACATCTGTAGCGCTGCCACTACTGAGGCGACGGCCAACTTGTCCATCCACGCTTGGATAAAAAGGGGAAAAGAAAGATGTGATGAATCCGTGGATTTAAGACGGGGCCGGTCCTCCCCCGTCCGGCCGACTGAGGCGGGTTTCACTTCAGTCTGACAAAAACGAGTCCCGACAGCAGCTTGGGCCAGGACGCTCAAATGAACTAATCCAAACCTCACTTCGGGCTATAGAACTCTGGGGTTTCGGGGGCAAATGAAGACAAAGCGTCTCGTCTCCTCTCGTCTCGCTCCTCTGACAGCAGCAGCTGAAGGAGACAAACCGTCGGCGGCGACGGCAGCCGGAGTGCAACTCTGACCGAACCTTGCTGCGGACATCAATTTTTCAGGCTCGCAGGAAAATAAATGAATTTTAAAAATGTATCAATAGGAGAGTACTCTGAGCCATTTAACTGCGTCCAGATTTATTTATTAAATTTTTTTTTGTTTGTCGTTTAATTGTATTTAATTCATTTTCAAATTAGATTTTTATCTCCATCTTACTTATATCATCTCTTTTTTGACCTGGACTGTTTTTTGCTTCTGTGACACCTGAATTTAGCCCACAGTGATAAATACAGTTTTATCATACGATATCGTATCGTACATTATCTTATCTTATCTTCAACGATGACAAAATTCACATTGAAATGCACAACCCCCCCCCCCCTCCAGGAGCTCTGAATCATGAATGAGAGCAGCGGACTCCTCCACTACGCCGCATACCACTCCACTCCACGGGAGGAAAACGGGGCGAGGGAAGGGAGGTGATGGGACAGGAGGGGGAGTGTGAGAGAGACGATGGAACCATGCTGCATGTTTAATCACGCCGGGGATGTGACTTCACTTGATCCGCAGACGCCGGCTCCATCAATGTTTTTCCTGCACGTGGAGCTCATCTCGCCGCCTCTGAGTGCCTCCGGTCATTTAAAATTCATTTTCTCACTGGTGGGTGGTATGGTGGGTAGAGGTGGGTGGTGGTGGTGTTGGGCAATCGCGTGTGTGTGTGTGTGCGTGTGCATCTGCATGTGTGTGTGTGCGTGTGCGTGTGCGTGTACCTTCGTTCAACTCACAAGCGAATCCAACATTTATGAAGCAGCTCGAAATCCAGCTTGGCAGTGAGTTGTAATTGGATTGGATTGCTGTTGAAGTGCTACAGTTAGGATGCTCTTTCAAAGAGCCTCCTTCCATTTAATAGCTCAGTAGTATTATCACTAATTGTCAGATTTTCTTATTTTCTATTTTGTACAACCGTTTAGCTTTGAGAGCGTTCCAACATGACATCTTCTTTTTTTAAACGGTCAATAATGTATTTTCTGTATATTTCTCTATCTTTTGTATCTTTTTTTTTTGTTTGTATATGTCTCATTCAATTTCATTCTTTTAATTGTATTGCATTACTACTTCACTTTTTATTCTATTTTATTTTATTATTATTATTTTTTTCCTAATGTATGTTGATGGAGGAGATAATGAGAATGTTTATATATATGTATACAGTATATATATATACAGTATATGTGTGTATATATATATATATATATATATATATATATATATATATATATATATATATATACTTTGTATAAACGGTATATATGTTGGCCGGCTCAACCTATTCAAATCAAATTAAAATAATGTATTTCAATGCCTGTGGTGCTGCTGCAGTGTAAACACAGGGAGGCATTTGCTATTCATACTTAGAATTCACATTGAAATGAGAGACCTGTATTAAAAACGTTCCATCTGCCAATCATGCACTTCAAATATCAAGAGTATGCAACGTATGTACACACTCGCACTCTCTCACACACACACATACGCAAACACACACACACACGCACACACACACCAGTGCCACCAAAACGCAGATAAGCTCAAACATTCCTGGATCCCAGGCTATTATCTGTGGCAAGATTTCAGATATTTTTTCTATGTTCCTTTTTCGGCGGCACAACTTGGGAGCGCAGGCTCCGCCGACGTTATTCCCTCGCCAAAAAGCCGCCTCAAACAGTGGCACAAGACAAAGAGAGTAATGGTGTTTTCATCTGAGCACACAAGCCCCGGGCGCGACACAACACACACACACACACACACACACACACACACACACACACACACACACACACACACACACACACACACACACACACACACACACACACACACACACACACACACACACACACACCAGCGTCTTCATCTTCTTCGGACAACCCTCCCTCACACAGTATGTTGCAGTCCCTTTTCTCCACCAATGTTTTCAAATGCCGCTTCATTTGGGTAAATTGAAGGAGAAAATCTCTTCGGTTTTTCGTGAAATTACATTTGATTTCCTGCGCGTTTCTTTTGAAGTTTCCAAAACAGGAGAATTCACTCTGCAAATGGAAGCTCAAATTAGGAGGGAATTACTGAGTATTTTTACCGTTTTTGTACTTGAGTACAATTTGGAGGTATTTTTACTTTAATTATTTTAGATAAGTCTTCTTCGTAGTTTACATTTGGGGGCTTTATAAGTTCACTAAACTACACTATATTTCAAAGCAAATATCTCATCCTAATATATTTTAATATACCTCACGAGTTAGGATACTGCTACCAGTTAGAATACCTCATTTTAACTTGTGTAGATAGATAGTGTACATACGTTTTATTTCTCATGTCTTCAAGAAAAAATCATTTCCTTCAGAGAGCTGCGAGGTTCGACTTAGGGGTTCGGGCCTGCTGATGATGGGGGGGAAACCGTGAGGACAACCAACACACTTTGAGCTTCACCAACAGAGGTTAAAGCGCGCTTCGCACCGAATCCGAAAACCCGTCAGGTGGCTGGATCCCCTCCCCCTGGTGGCCGTCGAAAACTCAGGGGGAAATGGGAGAGCTTGTTTTTTTTCCCAGTCGGAATCCGACTCTCCATAGGAACGGGCGGACTTCCTGCTTGCTGTTGTCGTTTGTGGGATTGGGTATAAATCCCGCTGTTGGATGGGACGCGTCTGAGCACGAGAATATGAGGTCGGGATGCAGAACGAGTACTTTTCTGTCGGATACTTGAGTCCATTTCACGTTAGGTACTTTAATATTAAACGTTTTCAATGTTTAATTGAGAGCTTCTTACTTTTTACCTGAGTAATGACGTCACAGGCAGTGGTCAGGGCGGTTTCTGGAGAATGGCGGGATATCGGGCGGTATTTTTGGGTTCATTCAGTGACAATACAGTAAACACATCGACAATAAAAACACTAAAACACTGGGCACTAAAAACACGCTTTGACGCCGGATCACGGAGAACGGATGCCTGATGCCACCCCAACTAAGTTGAGCGTGGGTGTTCATGTAACGTTCGTGCGGAGTTCACGCGAACAGCGATGGGCACCAAGCAAGCGTGATTGACATACAGGACTTAGAATAAAAAAAAAACAAGAAAAATTTTACCTATTTTGGGATTCTCAGCGCGGGAAATACGAGGCGCTTGAGAGCGTGAGCTGGTCGTTATGCGCGAGGCTCACGGTCTAAGCGCGAGAGATCTCTGTATAACAACTATTAAATCTTTTTTTTTTTTTTTTAATCATTAAATTTTAGCAACGCAAGTAATAACCTGGAGCCGCAGCTTAATCACCAGGCCGTACGCGCCACCGCGTCCATCTGCTCCCTCGCTGTCGCGCGCGCACGCCCACATACATCCTCGCGCGTTGTGAGTGAGCTGTGCCATCCCAGATCCGACGGGTGGTGAAGTTCACCAACACGAGGAGGCGAGATGAACGCTGGTCACAAACGCTGGCCGCGTGGCATCCACCCGCTCCGGGAGGCCACCGCCGCTCCCTTCCTGGTCCTCTGTTGTTCAAAACCACATCACACGCGTTGAAATAAACGTGTCAAAATAAACGTTGTTATACGTTGCTATACAAGGCATAACCCCGCCCTCAACAAGGTTTTGGCGTGCCACCACTAGATTATCTGTGGTCGAATCCGCCCGCCCCTCCCGAAAAAACTCTGGCAACGCCAATGACAGGCCCCTCCCGGGCGCCTGCGCCTTTTTTTCCGTTTTTTTCGTCACAATATCCGCAAAAAAAAAGGGTCGGCAGTGATCTCCTATGGGCGGCGACGCGATGGCGACGCAAACTTTTTATCCGCGGATCCAGGGTGGCCGCCGGAGATTTTACGCGCCAACGCTCTTTTTTGTTGACATTCCACTGCATACGTGTACGGAAGTATGTATATGCATGTGACGAATAAATCTCTTGAACCTTGAATCGGAGAGAGACGTTCTCTGGTATCACAAAGTTACAGTGAAGTGTATCGTGCTTTGCGGAGCGGATTGTTTAACCGTCCGTTTTATTATGGCTCCAGTTTCCAGGTGGAGAATAACTTAGTGGCATCAGCACAGTGGTATACTGTATCAGTTCATCACTTTCACATGTGTTGTTGTTGCCCCCCAACCCCCCCAAGCCTCTCAGACAACAGTATATACACTCTCCCCAAGTAGTAAGCCTCCTTCCCCGAGGAGGAATATCGCAGCTTTACAATTACAAACAGTTGGCTGCTGCTGCTACCAGGGCTATGGGTACAGGGAATCTAATCTTATAGCTTTGGGCGCGAGCAATTCCCTTTATGCCCGAGGAAAATGCAGCCAGTGATTTGTCAACGTGATGACTTAATAAATCAAAGACGAAGTGCTCAAAACAATTCAAAGCGATAGAGGGTGCAAATGGATGTGCATAAGAGCGTCCTTATCGCTTTCAAAATGCAAGGGAGAGGGGACCGGACGGAGCAAATTAATGAATGATCATCTCCATCATCAGTTTTTCCCGAAACGTCCCACATGCTGGAATAATAAAGTGCCTCTCCTGAGGATGTGGACACTTGGCATGTTTGACAAAGAGAAAAACAACACTTTTCCAATTAAGAGCGCCACGTGCATGCAGGCAGGCAGGTGAGCAGGCAAATGGACTTTGGTCAATCAGAACCGGCAATCAAGCTGCGAGTGGCGCCGTGCAATCAAAGACAGGGAAAGATGATGAGATTGGAATCAGTCCAATCCCCCAGTTGATCGCCGGCAGCAAATGAGTTCTGCTGGTGCAGCGGATGGGGAGGGCAGGATTGGTGGATTGGTGCCCTCTCACACAAAACACACATGGAGAAATGAAGTCCGGGGCAATTAGGAGGCCTCCTCTTATAAGGACTCCTATAATAACAATAATAATAATAATAATAATAAGAGGAGGAAGAAGTAGAAGAAGAAGAAGTAGAAGAAGAAGAACAAGAAGAATCATAATTATTATTATTATTATTATTATAACCTGCACCTAGGTTGAAAATTGTCTTTCTAACTACACCCTCCCCTGAAGGAGGAGACACTTGGCAGAAAGAAATCCACTGACAGTGATGAATGCGGCTCAATCACATAACAAGCTGCATATAACCCCGTGATGCGGTAATTGAGACGCTATTAAAAAAAATAAAAATTACCATTTCCGCGAAAGCAATAATACCACGTTGCGAGCGAATTCGTTTCCGCAAGATCTATTTTCTCGATAAGAGAAAACAAATCTGCATCTCATCAAGTCCAACTTTGACGACAGTGAAGTACCAGACCGTTTGCATTGAGGGGGGGGGTGGGAATAAAAAAATTAAAAAAGGCAATAAATAACGCGAAGAGAGAGGGGCTGCGGCGGAGGGGGCGGCAGTCTGAGGCATCGAGACACCAATGTGAGTGAACGAAAACGAGTTCTTCTACCTGGGCGAAAGCGGGTCCTTCTCTGGCTCCCATGTCCCGTCCTTTCCCCCGCATCTCCGGCGCCCAGACCTTCAGCCCCGGAGCCCGGACAGCTCCGGTCCCCTCTCGCTCACAAGCGGGGACGTTGAATCCAAACCCGCCGCGACGCGTTCGCTCGGCGTGGTCCCGGGCGGCGCGGCAGCCTCGCTCACAACGAACGACACAACAAAAATTGAATGGAACAAAAAAAATTCAATGACAAAAACAAACAAAAAAAACCCCCAAAAACTCTGCTCGGCGCGGAGGGTTGAGGCTGCCTTTCTCGTGTGTGAACATTACAACGCGTCAACTCTCTCGGTCTCAGACCGGTCCGTGCGCGACGCTCCTCCCGTGCTCCCGGACGAGACCTGCGGCGCGCACAGCGGGCGCACATGGGGCTCTCTTTTGTGGCGGTTCGCAAGCTGTGGTGCGCGGCCCTCCTAGGGGTCCGGGAATGAATTGCAAGGGGATCTGCAGTAAAATAATAAAATATGATATATATATATATATTTTTTTTTTATTTATTTTTTTATTTTTTTAAACAAAATACTGCAACATATAAACCAAAGCCACACCAATGGAGGTGATTTTACTTTCCTCGTATGATTTTAGATAAGATAAAATGAGATCATACTTAATTAATCGCTCAGAGGCAATTCAGAAATTTGCACTTCGCCAGCAAGATTTAAGATAGACGGTCAATTAATACATTTCCTTTTTCCCTTTGAAGCTCTTTGAATTAGTTAGGTGCACAATGCAATAAGGCTAAAAACGTTTGGGGAGCCCTGAGTTAGCCTTGCAGACATTATGTTGTCCACCAGTGAAACAAGCCCAGAGGGTTATTTGCTTTAAGTGCTTTATAGGAGTAGAGGGATCATAATTCACCTTTTCTCATTAGATTCTCACACGTGGTTATCGGACAATTAGACAGAATGACCACTAGAGAACCTGCTATATGTTTACTGTGCTTCTAATATCGTAGTCATTATGCAATTGGGATTTACTGTAAACAAAGCGTACTGTACACGCCGGTGTTTGAAAACCATTAAATACTTCAATTCATTAACACTGAGCTTTAGTCTTGGCAAATGAAAGAGAACATACTGTGCTTAGAGTAGAGTGAATGTGCATTACTATTCCTGAGCCACCAGCGCATCGCCATGTATCTCCTAATCAGACACACAGGTGCTCAGAGGAAAACTTAATAATGCAATACTACGGCTAAACGCAAAATATCTGCAGCTGGAGTTGAATATTGCATGAGTTGAGACTGAAGGGAAACTTGGGCTCCTTATCTTCGCTCCTCTGACTGGTAACTTTGCATCAATTTCCCTCCCGCCCCAGATTCTGGGCTGCAATCCATATGTGACAGTAAGCTTTCCATTCAGGAGTTCGGTCACATAGACATCCCTGTTGTTTTGCTTTGTAAGGAAACGCTTGTGTCGGAAGACTGTGAGGGAGACGGCACAATGCTCATGAGCTGACCAAAGCTTTACCGCTGCTGTGTTTCTGAGAATAAGTCAAGGTGCGATATACAGAGGTGCCATACTTCCTGCTGCGCACCAGGGGCCAAGGCTCCCAGTGAATAATGCTCCAAATATAAAATATTGTCTCTCGCCGGGAGCCTTTGCATTAACTGGATATGCTTAGTCATGCAAAATACTCTATTCATCCCATAGCTCCAACTTTAGTGAATGTACCAAAAGCTCTTTGCCCAGCCTTTCTTAAAGACTAACAGTTTTCTTTTTCCTCGTTTTAATCTTTGCATTTCATCTCTTTATCTAATACCGTGTATAGATCACAATATGCATGTGTATAATAATATCTACTGTCTTCATATAATTGTAAAAAATGTCATCTTCAATCAAATTTTAGGCTGCAGTTCAAATGGTGGCATTGACATTGACGCCTAACCATATGAAACACTGACCCACGTAATAATAAGTTATATAACTGTGCGACGCGTCACCATGGCAACAGACATAATAACATTTTATATTACCGCATGACATATGGTGCCAAGAGAACAGTTTATGAATCGAACAGCCGGTGACCGAGAAGACCTTGATCGCACTTTATAAGATTGTCATGTTGTATTGCCAAGAACTGAAAGCTAATTGCTTCTCACAAGGACAATACTATAAGATAACATGCGCAATTCACTGCCTTACAATTATGCAAATGTTATCACATTTTTACATTGACACATTTTTGTAATTCATGTAAAGCTTTCTTAAATAGGATAATAAATAATCCTAAAATCAGTACTTTAAAAAGTTAATTAATAGCTCCATTGAGCATTTTACGCAAGTAAACATATTTAAGCATTTGATATTAAAGGCACAAATCTCACCAAGGTAAAAGTACTTGTTCAACATTATAGGCTTGCTACTTTTCAACCCAGGCCTTTATAAAATTAGTTTTCCCATCATTCATAGCTGTTCATAGCGCTGTTCCTCGCTTTACTGTTGAGAAATGTACCACTACACTGCAGCTTCTCACTGTGCTTCAATGCAGTCCAAAGGGGCAAATTCTAAAGTCGTAAAAAACGTTGAATCTCTATTTTCGAAAAAAAAAAAATTGTCCCATGTGTCTTAGTGTGTAGAATCTAGCAGTGATTGTGGTGTGGGGGCGGTGTGGTTGGAGCAGCCTCACCTGTCTTGGGTCTAGGTAATTGGGCCCAGGACCAGGGTGGCTGTACACCTGTTGCTTCCTACACCAGTCAATGAGCAGCAGGTAAAACCCCCATCCCCCCACAAACACAGGAGAGGAGCCCTTGTCATGGCATGTCTTCCGTCCGCTCCGGGCTTGTTCCACCTAGCCCACTCTCTTCAATAAAACTGGCTTGTTTTCAACCCCATTGCCTGTGTCTCTGTGTCGGAGGGCCCTGAAAACGTCACTTAGGTGGCAGTGTGGCAGGCGAAACTGCTACAGTGGCCGGTCCTGCGTTCGATTCCCGCCTGGGGCGCTGTTGGTACCTCCTGTATCTCCTGATCTGTGTGGAGTTTGCATGTTCTCCCCGTGCTCACATGGTCCTTGTAACATCAGTAAGGATCCCTACCAACATGCAAACAAACTACTCATTTTAAGGTAACGCGTAACACAACAACTATACACTAATTAAAACATACTTGTGAATATTATATTCCATTTCTGCCAAGTCCGTTCCATAAATTCTACTCACTGCACCTTAAAAACTAGATTCTGAAATCCCTGCAATGCATCCAGAGAGTTGGACGTTGGCTACAGCAGGCTGCCAGTAGGAAGCAAAGCAACTTCCTGTTTCTAGTCCCGGACGTTTGTGCGTATGTAGCTAAAAGCGCTCATATGCGGAAGTGCAAACGCGTCAATAAAACCCCTAAAAACCTGCTAAAATACACGATCCTTGCAGGTATAAGTAAGTTCAGGCGATTAAAAAACGTAAATGCTTACTCTGAAATGTAGTGGAGTAAACATATGAAGTCCCGCTAAAATGGAATAGATTAGAGAGTAAGATTCACGCCAAATGATATTTTACTGAAATACAGTACACACGCAGAAGTACCCAGTTGCTTTGCCGTACATACGGTATACTTACTGTACTACTGGGATATTACAGCTAAATGGGTCCTTCGAAATGGCGTCAGGTTCCGGCTGGAGAAAGAATCCAGTAAAGTTTCAAGTATCGCAGCCAAAAGTTTTATATATATATCTTTTATGTAAGATAGCATGAAATTATATGGAGCTACGGGAAGCAAGCGTGATACTTTGTTCTCAACAGGTGTCGCTCCCCCTGCGGTCAGGGCTCTGTTAATATTCCTTCCTTTATGAAAGCCAGCCCATTGGGCCCTGCCAAACACACTCTATTGGAATTGTGATATTAGACGGACGAGGTAGGAAGGCAGAGCATCAGAGAGCAGTGGCATTTGGGTTATTTTCAACTTCAGGAACCGGTTCCAAAAGCTCAGTGGCAGGGGAAGAAGTTCACTAAAATGATAATTCGAAGGAGACGAGAACTGTGCAGGTACCGAAATAACAAAGAGAGGCTGGAAGAGTCCTGGGGGGTTTGGGGGCTGAGGAGGAACCGAGAGGTTTACTGCTGTGAGTGTTTTTAATTGCGTTCCTGTTTAAAGGCCACCTGCGGTTTTCTTTTTGTGAGGATTCTTCAGCTATTTAATGTGTTTCTAAGGCGCTCCCTCCCTGCTGCAATACATCGATTAGTGATGATTATGCAAGGTACACCACCCTCCCTAACTGGTTCTTGATGTTCTTGAGATGGGTGGAGGATTTTAATCCTTGAGTTCGTGCCACGTTAGCTTTACCTTTTCATTCATTCATTCATTCATTCATCCATTCATCCATCCATTCATTCATTCATTCATTCCTGCATTCATTTTCATGGCTATTAGTGTGTCAGAATTCACTTTTGTTTTACATTGGTTTGCGACGTTGTTGCTAATGCATCACGTTCAATTATTAACCACGTCTCCATTTTCCGTTCGGGGGAAAGAAAGGAGGATGGAAAGCAGGACGTGAAATTGGCTGCAGGTAGCCTTTTAAAACCCACATTAAGGTTGTAGGACAGGATTTTAAAAAATCACTTCAGCGGAAATAGGTTCCAGCCCAGCTCCCTACCTGCCGTGATGGAGGCCTCCCCACTTCAGGCTCACGCTGTTGCCAGAGATCTTTTGGACGACGCCAGTTTGCGACCGATTGCCCAGACGCGGCGGTAAAGAAAAGAAGCTGGAGCAGCTCCTCGGCACGGGAGGGAACACACCGAGGCCAGAGGGAAGGGGACTTCACTGTTGCTCATCAGCAAACGCTAGAGGTTCGGCCATTGCCGTTGGAAGAACAGACTGTGGTCCTCCTCTTGGCTTTCTGAACAACAATCTATTTTTGTTTTACCCTTTTATTCTGGGTCGTATACATGGGGGAGCTGCAGCTTGGGTAAGGCTTCCTGAACTGGATCAATCTGGGAGATAGGAGGGGAAGACATGGCCTACATATCCAGTAGGGGTTAGGCACATGCGCAGTTAGGAGTTTGTCCGCACAGTCGCCCATGCCCCATCTGAAGAAACCAGGTTGCACTCCTCTGCCAGCTCATTCCAATTTGTTTTGCGCAAGTGATGTTGGACCCCGGGTCAGCCATCGCTTGTTATTGCCTCTTATTCATGTGACTCCACACATAGACTCCCACATCAAACATACACACAATTCATTCAGGCACGTGTTTGGTGTCTCCAACCAGAGCTGGGCTTGTTACTTAAAATAAATGTCATTAATTACTCATTACCCGTTACTCTTTTCAAAGGTAATGTTATTACTTTACTTATTCCTTCCTGCCAACAATAATTTGTTACACTACTCGTTATATTACTTTTCCGTTATACCCCACAACATTGGTAATTGCATCCTTTCTCCTCAATATTCAGACTTTGCACGTGCGGTTCTGTGTGAATGTCACGGCAATCGCCGGTGAGTGCGGCTAAGGCGTCAACTGCTGACGCTACCTGTGTCTTCTACATGTACTACAATGCGATCGGCACGGTCGTCAGCGCTCACCTTAGCTCACGGTAGCAGACGGACACATCTTGTTATAATCCACGATCCATCCAATGAGTAATTTCCCGAAGCGTCAAGCTCCTCCAGCCATGTTTGTTTACACCTACACTCAGTCACATGTGCACATGACGTAAAGCCCGGCGATGTAAAATACTGCCGTAAAGCAGATCAGATCATGAGATGTATTGGTCATAACGTACAGCAGATAAGCCCAATGAGACCAAACGATAACAATGATTTCTCCGATCATGGCTATAAACTTAAAATGCGGCGCGGCGATCACGAAAATGACTCAACAAAAGTAAGGTTGCAACGGGTTCTTTTTTTGGCGTAACTATTATTATTACAGAAATCTTATTAGTAACTTGTTACACTAATCGTTACCAGGAAAAGTAATATTATTACTGTAACGTGTTACTAGTAATGCAGTACTGTCCAACACCGTCTCTAAAACGCCCCCAACAGCAAATGTGTTGCTATTTGACGATAGAAGAGAACATAATTGATTTGACAATGTTTTTCACGGCTGAACAATTTAATCCCCGCTGCCAGGATGGGAGGAAACAATTCTAATTCTTCAGGAGCTCAGTCCGCCTGGTTCTGGGCGTTCCTGGCACGCCGTGATGCAAAGCAGCCCACTCTTCAACATTTGGCGTGGTTCATTGCCAATAACGACGCCGTCCGTTACAGCAGCTTCCTGGACAAATAAACAGGGTCACGATAACCAGCGTATAGGCTGTAGATGCACCTTATCAAGGCTCATATCGATGCTCGTGACACATTCTCCCTGTTCCCTTTGTCAGAAAGTCCCTTTATTCCTCCAGTGATTGAGCGGAGCCTTGTTCGGCAGTGACAGTTTGCCCTGACGCCATTTCTTCTAAAGTTTGGGGAGGTCAAACAATTCCTGACGTCTGACCAAAAGGACAAGTAGCCGCTCTTGAACAAAGTTAAAATCCATTTATTCCATGTGTCACCGACCAATATGGCAGGCTGCGATGCCTGTGTGTGTGTGTGTGTGTGTATGTGTGTGTGTGTGTGTGTGTTTCTGTGTGTGTGTGTGTGTGTGTGTGTGTGTGTGTGTGTGTGTGTGTGTGTGTGTGTGTGTGTGTGTGTGTGTTATTGGGACAGGTGACCTTGTCTTCCCTGGGCTGGACACAATTTGAAGCGTGAAAAATGATTTTTGTTTATGGCTGCAGAGTGCTTCAAGATGCCCAAAGTTGTTAAAAATTAATTGTTCTGGCCAATTTCATATGAGAACACCCAGCTGGAGCCGTTGGCAGCCGCAGGCAAGACGTGGGTTCCCTTTCTATTTCATTTGCAGCATTTGCATGTTTGCGGCCCAACTTACCAGAGCTTGATTGCCAGAAATGAGGCAATGATGACACACGCGCACACACACACGCACGCACACGCACACGCACACGCACACGCACACGCACACGCACACACACACTCGCACACACACGCACACACGCACACACGCACACACGCACACACACACACACACGCACAATGGCTATCTGATGACACATGTCCAGCAGCACACGGCTCCCTGCGAAGGCGTGTAATTAGCCCGCGTGTCGCTGTTCCTGCTGCTAAGAAGTGCTATTCGATGCATCTTTTAACAATGTACCGTGCAACACCTACCCCTTCAGACCTGGTTGTCTGTGTGGGAGATATCTCACGGAAAATCAAGGGGTGGAGGATTTTTTTTTTTGCGCCCCCCCCCACCCTTCCCTTTTCTCCACCAGCCTTCACTTGCTGCACACTAATGACGGTCTTGCCAAAGCGTTTAACCTTGAGCCAATCTGTCTTCTCACTTAGAAAAGCAGAGTCTCTGAACCATGAAATGGAGGTAGTTGTCCCTCTCAAAGAGGTTACAAGCCAGACTCTTTCAGGATTAATCTATTACCCCGACTCAAATGTCACTGTCATTGGATGTAAACACACTTGGGGCTTTGCATTTTAACGCAGATTTCGAACAACGATTACAGGGATAATCCATTTCATTATCTTTTTTTTTATGCTTATGACATGTTTTTTTATTTTTTTTTTTACTTATCCATCATGTTGTTGATGAAAAAGGTTATTGCGTAATTTGAACCTTCACCTGATAAAAAATGATTTTTTTTCCTAAACTATGGAGTATCCCTTGAAGAATTTGGAAAGTTATAACATGTGATGAGGCAAGACTGTGTCTTTTTACATTTATAAACTTAAAGTCTCCCTACATATTGGCCTATCAACAGACTTGTAATGTAATCTAATGTAAATTAAATAAATCAGGACAATTGGGAACGACCCTTAAATTCTTTTATGCGAGAATTTTAGAAGGGATATTTGGGTATTGTTTCCGAGCTGCGCTTTCCCCACACCTGAACAGGGAACGACATAGCAAAAAAAACAGGAAAAAAAAACATGTCTGAAAGCGTCCTCGGAGACATCCCTCGCGGTTTAGTCGTTTGTTTTGGCAAAAATACATATATGTATATGGCTGCCAATGCTTTTGGAACAAAGCAAAGTTTCCCGCAGGCATCCAGGCATCCGCAGCTTCTTCCCAGAGTCGACGGCTCGGAATATTTGCAGACGTGACGTTTGCGAGTCATGAGTTGTCTTGAACGCGGCATCAGCCCCTAACCCAAACTGAAGGGATCTCTCTGCATAGTCTTGATGAGTTTCCCTTCAGTGAAGGTGTGTGGGTGGGTGGGTGCGATCCGGGGCTCGTGTTCCCGACTGTCGCAAAAAGTTTAAAAAATGTGAGAAGGGGGATAAAACAAAGCGGCAAATCAGCCACTGGATGTACCACAATAAAAAGCACAGCGGCGCAGAAAATCCTTTTGAAAGCAGGCTTATATGCATGTGTGTGAGTGCTTGCGTGTGCGTGTGTGTGTATGTGTGTGTTGCCTGGAGACAGCTGGGGTTGCTTTTGTCTTTTTCAATAAAGGTAAACAGGATCTAAGAACCATTCCGATATATTCGAGTTATCATTTAACTATTGGAGTTAAGTGACAGCATCAGGCTTAAAGCAAATAACAGTGACAGTGACAACCTGACAGCTGCAAGCTCAACTTTTATTAAACAGAAGAATCTGGCATTGTGTGTGAGTTGTTTGAGCAATTTGGAGGTGAGAGCTGCGTGGGAGACGTGTTTGCTGTCTCATGTACCAATCAGCTGAAGAGCAGCGAGGCCACCCGCTAGGAACGCTTTGCATCACAATCGTTATTATGTATATTTAGCCGGGCACCTAATTAACTTGGGGTGATTTTTAAAATGGATATCAACAGACTGTATTCCGCTGTCATGGTAATCAGCGTTAGATTCGTTAGATGGCTGTGTGCTGTTTTTTGAATTGATGTCCCTCACCGTCACCTTAAAACAAGCTCCAGTGATTGAATGATTGACGAATAATTATTCGGTATATTTTTATTTATTTGACAATTTCGGTTTTGCATTCTTCAGCTATGTGTGTATATTTTGCCTTTTTTTTATACACACAAACACACACACGCACATGCACACGCACACGAACATACATACACACACACACACATACACACACACACACACACTTCATTCCATTTTCTTTATGCTAATCTGTTGTAAGGCACCAATCCTCACCATGACAAATTCCTTGCACATGTAAATGCACTTGGCGGAATATTTTTTTTATGTATTGCAGGAACTTTGATGACTATTTAATCCTATTCATTTGTCGGCATTTCACAAAGGGAAATACACAATGCAGAAGCTGTGTGAGGCTATGGCGGGTTGGCAATCAAGACACTGGAACCCAGTAAAATGCAACAAAAGCGGGGGTTTTTTTGTGTTCTTTTCATGCTTTATTTGACAGTGACAGTATCGATAGATAGGGGAGAGAAAGAGGGGATGATTTGCAGCAAACGGCTGCTGGCTGGAGTCTAATCCGGGCCGGCTACGGCAAGGACTTTAACCTTGAAAATGGAATGCACTCTACCAGGTGAGCCACCGGGGTCCCCCAAAACTGTTATTCACTTTTAACTGTGAGGGAGAGCGAGGGCTGAGCTAAAACAGAATATCCTCACACCAAACTGAAAGTCTTTGTCCCGATTCTTTGATCCTCCCGTGCAACCGCGGTGCCTTGAGCTGGTTTTGGGATTTTCTCTTCTTCCATCTTACTTGCTTAACATGTTGCTTTCCCACTCTCTCCGTTTCTGCTTCCTCGAGTGAGAGGAACTTCCCTGTTCAAAAAGATTGGTTAGTGATCGGTCATTGCTTGCAGCGTTCCAAAGAGTCGCTGTCCGAGGTCCTGATCCCCAAGCTCATTGGAGAGTCTTGGTGAGATCGGGGCTCCTCAAAACGCACGTGATCCCATTTTTTTAACTCTTGCGTTTGATTTAATATTTACACTGTGATTACATTTTGGTTGGGAAAATGTTCACATTTGGGGACCTACAGTGACCCAACCCTGTGTGCGTCTATCACAGATGCACATTCAACGGCGAATTCACAGAGAATCAGCGATGCGAGGAAGATGATATTGACTGATGTCATTTTAGGCAACATCAAGCGCAATGATAATGTTCAGTACATACCGATTGAAATGTCCTCTTGATTTTGATGTTCCCTCTCGCCGTGTATTTTACACTCCCATAACTTTCAATAAATATGAATAGTGCGTTGGGTACCATATACTGTACTGTAGAGATTTAAGCTTGGCCACTTTACGGAACCAGAGACACGTACTGTATGTAGATGTGTATGTTGCCCTCTTTGTGATGCACCATGGGATACCAACAACTGATGTAGACCACACGGTGCAGGGAAACACCACCCACACCACACCAGACCCCGCTCACTTCTCCCCACTCGCTCTCTTCAGGTTAACAACGTCTGCAGACATGCTTGTCCAAGGCACTGAGGTTGCGCGTAAAAAGGCGTGAGCTGAACTCCAGGAATCGCATTACTCCTGCTCCTAGCTCCTGCTCCGAGATTTAGGGAGTGATACGGTTTAAGCCTTCATATTCGTCTCCAGTGAAACACCTCAACGCTGGCGGTGGCGGCGGCAGCAGCAGCAGGAGCGACGGTGCAGCTCCCTCATGATGAATAATGCACACTAAGACAGCGAGAGTTATCCAAGACCAAGCCTCTCTCATCCCTGTTTGAGTGCATTGATTTCCAGGCTCGCGTCAACATCTGCCGAGGCTCAAAGGCATGCGTGTGTGTGTGTATGTGTGTGTGTGTGTGTGCGCGCGTGTGTGTGTTGTGTATGTGTGTGCGTGCGTGTGAAGTGGGGTTGAAGTGGATGAAAAAAAAAAAAAAAAAAACACCAGCAACAACAACAGCAATTATAAAGTGCACCAGCTTCACAGTCACTCACCTGCATTGGGATCAGATGCCGACCCCACGTCTCTCAATGTTCCCATTATGTCGGTAATAACAACCAAATATACTGAGCATGAACTTTGCCATGTTTACCTTCAAAGGAGATAACCTGCCGTTTGCAAACAGTGAGTCCGGCAGCAAATTGAAAATAAAGTAATAATATACGGGCGACATACGGAGGGGAGAGCATCCTAGCCCAGACGAGTACAAGGACAGTCTCCTACATTGCAAACCCATTCCAATTAATCACAATCAGTAACATCACTCACCCAGTAGAATTAATTATATGCAACATCTATTTTAATCACCTTTCATATTACCGCCTTGAAAGCTGTGGAGCTGTGGTTCTAATAACTAGAGTCACAGTTTTAGTCCATTATTTAGTGCTGGAGGTGTTCCTCGATAAATGGCAGCAAACATACCAGTGCGGGAGCGGACGCACTTGAATGGTTCTGAACCACAGACTTAACGCACCATTTGGGAAAATGAATACAAAGAGATAGGTAGTGTTTCAATTACATTCATTTGAAAATTGCTGAGCTATTTCAATTTATTTTGAGTATTTTGTCATTTTGTAATTGGACGGATGAAAAAAAAAAAAGAGATACATTAATTTTGGGCGTAGTATTTCAAATATAATAAGGGGTGCTGTGGAATGTGTCGGACCGAATTTACTGGGGAATTCAAAAACATTTCGATTGGCAAACATTTTTGGGCGATTTGTCAATGGGAGGGGGGCGGGGAAGTGTTCAGCTATTCTGGCTGGAACTGATGATATTAGTGGAGCCTTGCAATTTTGATCTTGCAACACAAGAGCTCATTTCCAGTGTTTATTTTTGTGGAATGAGTGGAATTTGGCTTTTTAGTTTCTAATTAAAACATAAACAAATCACAACCTGATTGGCTCATGACAGGAAGCTTCTTTGAGGCGAAAAGGAATGTGACAAAAATGAATGTGATTTGCAGAAAGCGGCCCGTGCAACTGTGATGCAGTGAAAAAAAATCCCATAATACTACCGTCTATGAATTGTTAGTGCCAGAGTTGTTCAGTTACATACCCGAACCGGATTGAACCTTCTTGATAGGTTTTCTATGTCAGGCTGTGTCTATTCTATTTATAGGTCAGTGCGCGTGTCACTATGTCCCAGCCAGGCTGCACACACTGTCCCCACTGTGCATTGTTGATAGAAACCTCTGTCTAATCTGCGAAGGTTGATTAAAAATCAATGTCAGAATAGAACATGGAGAAGAACATGAGCTGATGATAATGTCTGGGTCACACTGAGTGCGTTGACTCCCCGACAAGACCCCTGCTGCATGAATATGCGGCTGAATAATATTACACAAAGAAAAAAATGTTATTTTGTTATAGTCAAGTCATATGTTTTTTATGTAGACTTTTCATAATAATAGTCTAAAATGAATTTGGCAGTTTCATTACACTTGATGTTGTGAAAAATCCGACAGCATGGCAAAGACAATGCAATAGAAATTACCTTCACATTGACGCAAAGCGTGTGACCCAGGCGTGAGGAAAAGAGCATTACTTTGGGTGGGCTGAGAAATCAGGAGCGAGTCCCGGATTCAGATGTAGAATTCGATTCTGGATGTGGATTTGGAAAGAGCAATCCAAAGAAAGCAATTTGAAATATCAGAATCAGGCTTTATTGGCCAAGAACACTCACACACACAAGGAATTTGACTCCGCTTTTCAGTGGCTCTCACTTTGTACAGGACAAACAGAAAAAAATGTCAAAAAGCATTAAAGCAAATTTTAAGAAAAAAAAATATAGACAATGGCTTTGAATAAACAACCTATATCTCTGTGAACCCTGAAACAGAGTGAACTCAGGGTAATTCGGAGAGAATGCTTTTTTTAAAGTCAAGGTCTTTTTTTATACAAGCCGTCACCATCACCATCCATCCCTTATTCAACAATTTCAGATTAGATCAATATTAATCCGGGGCTGACCAAAAGGGACTTCCGTTCCATTCAAACAAACCCATCCAATTTGATAAGGAGCCAGGCTATTTGGATAAGCGCGGCCACAGACTCTCATTTTCTTCCTCAACCTTGATTGCTTGAAGGACTTAGGAGTACACTTCACAGAAACAGGACGACTTGGCTCGAATATCACGGCTGCGATCCCACAACATACTCACACGTCTGGTGTAGGGCGTACTAGGCTTGGGCGATCGTGCAAAATTCAAATCGGCAATCACTGGGGGGCAGCGATCGGCGATAAACAATTTTATTGGGGTCGCGTGCATGTGCGCGGTGGGGTTCGCGCGCCCATAGAACGTGATGTAATGCGGTAAATGTCTCCCCATTCCAGAAGTGCAGGATTAATCATTTACAAGTAAAGGATTTACACAAAAAACAATGAGCGACGAAAAGCAATGGGGAGACGTGCGTCAGTGAGGAGGCAAAGTTTTTTTTGGAACAGTACACACAACAGAACTCATTTTCAAATACTTACTCATTTTCAAATATTTCCCTCGTCTGCAGTTTTGTCACGGACAGTTGGTATTAATTCCTCTCTCTTTTAAAAGATTTGTGCTGGTCTCCGCAGCCAACAACAGAGCCCTTCCCATGCTGAGCCCTGAGCTCCCGTCCACGGACACGGACGGAGGACAGAGCCCCCGTCCCCAGACACACCCTGAGGGAGGACAGAGCCCCCGTCCCCAGACACACCCTGAGGGAGGACAGAGCCCCCGTCCCCGGACACGGACGGAGGACAGAGCCCCCGTCCCCAGACACGGAGCGAGGACAGGGCCCCCGTCCCCGGACACAACCTGAGGGAGGACAGAGCCCCCGTCCCCGGACACACCCTGAGGGAGGACAGAGCCCCCGTCCCCGGACACATCCTGAGGGAGGACAGAGCCCCTGTCCCCGGACACGGAGGGAGGACAGAGCCCCTGTCCCCGGACACACCCGGAGGGGGGACAGAGCCCCCGTCCCCACCAGGCTCTGACGAACCTTTCCTCAGTTTCATTGTTCCTCCTGACAGCAGCATCCCTCTGTCTCTTTGGCATGTTTGTTTATAAGCTTTACAAACATTACAAACATTTAAAAGAATTGGCGACATTTTTAAAGGCTTGTTGAATTAATTTTATATTGGTCAATTTGTAAAATCTGTATTAATTGCAAACTTTGTATAAAGCCTTTAAGAGAGTCAATTGACTTTTGAAATATATATCTCATGAATGAACCTTTTTTTTTTTAAATCTGTGCGCTACTTCAAGGGGAAAAAGAGACCAGAAGAAGATCAACTTCCTATGCTGAGGTCACCCTGCGGAGGTGCAGCCTGCGGAGGTGCAGCCTGCGGAGGTGCAGCCTGCGGAGGTACGCCATTTTGTCTTGTGATTTCATTCATAGTGACATGTCGGTGCCGTCTTCACTACGGATTGGGCAAGGGCCAAACAGTCATTATAGCAGAACTGCGTTAATGCGTAAAAAATGATTTTGTTAACTTTAACATCCGTGATCTATCTATCCATCTATCTATCTACCTATCATTCTATCTACTGTATATAGAGATGATTCATGATTTATATATATATATATATATATATATATATATATATATATATATATATATATATATATATATATACAGTGGTTACTGGTGTCAGTTTGTTAGGAACTGCACAAACAAAACAAAAAGAAAGTGGCCTTTCTGTAACTGCAACACGCCCGGTATAATCCAACCCCAAAGAAACATTTTTCACTACATTCCAAAAAAATGTAAACCAAAAAAGCAAAATCAATATTTAATCTTCGCCGAATATTGGACGATCCACAAAAAAAAAAAAATAGAAAGCCTGGGATAGTATATACCCGACAGTCGCAGGGGTTTGGCTGTCAGTGGATGACGAAGCATTGCATTCGGGGAAATGAACTTTGTAATTCCATTAAATTCAATTTACGATGCTACGTCCAACCATTTTTTTTTTCCTTCCTTGATCTGTTCCCGCCCAGCAACTTAAAGCATAAATATATACAGTATATTGAAGATTTATCTTTGGGATTCTCAGAAGGTTAGATCTGGACAGACAGACAGACAGACAGACAGACAGACAGACAGACAGACAGACAGACAGACAGACAGACAGACGGATAGATGTGAAAAAAAACCATTAAATAGAAGACTAAAAAAAGACAACAAACAATAGGAATAGAAATATTAACCTAAAATTGAACAGTAAACAGAATGTACTGAAGGCACTAAAACTCAAAAAGCATCGATATAGAAAATAGGATCAAGTCCTTCCAAGTGACCTTCACATGAAAGAGAACGAACATGATCAAATTGGTGTTGTAATTCATGCTTTCGCTTTACTCCACTACTGGATTTGTTCGCACGTGTGTAAGTGCACGTGTGTAAGTATATGTGTGTGTGTGTGTGTGTTCACAGTTCACACTCTACAGTATGTCTTATGCTTGCTCTAATAGGCTTTGCTCCACTGGGTGCAGGGCTTATTGCTTCCTGTCCCCTTAACGCGCACGCACGCACGCACGCACACGCACGCACACACACACACACACCTTAGTTTGTCTCTGGACAGACAATTTGCTGTTGCAATTTTTGGTATGTACTCACTGATTGTGTGTCCACTGTGTTGTATTCACTACGTTAGTTGTCATGATTTTCCCTGTGTTTGTTATGGGTTTATTCTGGTCTTTGTTGTTATCCTTCTCTGTGTGTGTGGTCTTGTGTTCCATCCGTCTCTCTCTCTCTCTCTCTCTCTCTCTCTCTCTCTCTCTCTCTCACTCTCTCACTCTCTCACTCTCTCACTCTCTCACTCTCTCTCTCTCACTCTCTCACTCTCTCACTCTCTCTCTCTCACTCTCTCACTCTCTCTCTCTCACTCTGGAACCCTTCCTCCAGGTCCTATGTTCCATTGATTGTCTTGCAGATGTCCTCAGTGTTTTTTCCCCCTCCTGCCAGCGGCCTGCTAGCCACCATTACGCTAGCTTTGGGCCTGATAGCCACCGGCCTGATAGCCACCGGCCTGATAGCCACCGGTCGGCTAGCTTTGTGCCTGCTAGTTGCCAGTCTGCTAGTTTTGGGCTGCTAAGTCTAGTCCCTAGTCTGAAGCCAGCTAGTCTGTTCTCACCTGTCTTGTCCCTGACCCTGAAGATCCCCAAAGGTCCCCTTGCAGGGGTTCGGGTCTTGCCATTTTCCGCAGGTGCCCTCAGAAAGGGCCCTCCAGGAGAAAGTGTGATCTCAAGGATCCCCGAGGCTGTCGGCTTTCTCCGTTGCCCTGCGCTCCTGAGTCTCCTCTGCCGCATGCTCCAGAGTTCCCGCGGTCCAGCATTCCAGAGGTGGCACAGTTGTCCAGTGCCACCTCCAGTGCAGTCTCCATAGTCTCTTCTGTTTCTCCTGAGTCCATCAGTCCTGTTTCCCTGTCCGAAGCGCAGTCCCTTCCTGTTTCCGAGCTTTCGGCCGCCCCTGCCAAGGCTTATTCCGTTCCTGGTCCCGAGCCGCTGGTCGCCCTTGCCGACGTCCGGCCTGTGCCTGTCTGTCTGTCCGCAGTCACTACAGCATGTGTGCCCACTATTCCATGTTTTTCCGCTGTTCCTACAGTATGTTTGTCTCCAGCCCCTGAACTGCAGATGTCACCTGCTCCCACGCTGCAGCTACCTCCAGTCCCTGGGCAGAAGCAGTACCCTAGTTTCCAGCCCCAGGTGCAGCAGCAGCCGGTTGTCTTCCAGGCCAAGGGGCAGTGTCAGATGCAGCTGCCACCTGTTTCCCTGGCTACACCGGTCCTCTGGACTGTCGCCCAGTCGGCCTTCTCCGCCGATCCCCAGCCTCTTGGCTGCCCTTTTAAGCAGCACCTCCTATGCGGTTGACCTTCGGAGCAGCTCCCCGCTTCTGTCCCAATGGTGGGTCGACCTCCCCAACGGTCCCACTCCCTTGCCATGTCTGCTGGTCACCCTCTGGAAAGACCACCTACCTGCCCTGTTTGCTGGTGTGGGTTTCTAGCTCCTGGGCGGAATGCCTCTCCACCCGCCCTGCTGGGTTCGACCCCTCCTTTTTATTTCCCCCGGCCTGTGGGGACGTCTGGGAGCCTTTGTTTGTTGTAAGTTTATTCTGTTCCTTGTTGTTGTTGTCCTTCTCTCCCTAGTGTATGTAGTCTTGTGTTCCACATGTCCCGAGCCCTTTCTGAGAGAGAGAAAGAGAGAGAGAGAGAGAGCGAGAGAGAGAGAGAGAGAGAGAGAGAGAGAGACCGGAGGCAAATTGCGTTTTCACAGCAGCTCACATCAAAAAATATGGAAAAAACATGAAATTATACGATAAAACCTATTGTATATTGTGCAATAAAACTACAAGATCAGTAGTTAAATGGCGCCGTTATTTAATTTACAGGATGTTAGCACGGGTAGAGAACAGGATGACTGTTTCTATCATAATTTCAGTTTTATCTCCCGAACTATTGTACAGACACCCGCTCATGCTGCTCTCTTCAAATGACTCCCTCCAGTCCTAATCCCACAAAGGCCCTGGCACCTGGACCTGGCGACGCCTCCGTCCCCCTGGACGCGGCACAAAAGCGGGCACGCCATCCCAGAGAAACGCCGGTCCCCCGAGGGGGGGCGCGTGCATCTGCCGCTCGCGACGGTGACGTGCAAAATATAAGCAGCTTATGGTTTTTCCCAAAAGTGCATTCTGGAAGCATTTAAAACAACAGGCTTGGATCACCATGGCGATCGGTTTCCGGCCCTTTGGTTGATGATGAGTGGAAAGTGGAAACGGGGAGGAGGGGTGTTGGCGGGATGGCAGGGAGTGTGTACCGTGTTTTTTTTGGAGGGGGGAGGGGGTTTCAGGGGGGGTTGTCACATTTAAGTAGCCGTCCTGGTGAGAGACGGACAGCTTGCCTCACAGTCGGCCTTGGCGTCGGCCTCGCCAAGGTCAGGAAAGGTCAGAGCCCGTACCACGTGCTTTCCTTAAACCGGAGCCATGTCGCCGGCAGAGCGCCCAAACCTCCACGTCACGGCTTTTTTTAGACGGAAAAGGAAGGTGCCACAACCTCTGTTTTTCCTCTTGGTTTTCTCTTACTCTGCACAAATTAGGGCCGTTTGCGGTCTCATATCAGATGAGATGGCATAAGATAAGGTCACACCTCAGGCTTTTAAGCTCTCATCCGGTGAAAATGATTTCAACGTCCAGCTGATCACGGCGCCCGTTTCCCCTGACGCATTTTATGACGTCAAACCTAAACGCAGTTCAGCGGACGGCCACTAGGGGTAGCAGATCCCACTACAGGACGCGTTTTCGGATTGAGTGTGAAGCCGGCTTCAGCCTCGGTTTTGGTCCAAGTAAACGAGTATTCGCAAGTGTTTCAGATAAGTATAGTGAAGTTAATCTTCAGATAAGATTAGATCAGAGTTCGTTAATCCTCTGAGGTAAAAAAATAATAATAATACATTTTAAAATATATAATAATAATTAATCAATTAATTAATTAGTTAATACGTCAATAAATAAACAAACAAACAAACAAACAAACAAATAAATAAATAAATAAGGGTTACAGCAGGCCATAACTGGCTATGTCCGTCTACGTGGCGGTCCCGTCGTCAGTCAGTAACGGTCGTCTAAGTAGACAGTCATCCCCAAACACAAACAACACAAACCCAACACGTACGAAACATTTTGAACAGCTGAAAACAACATCCTATATCACAACGACCCCAAAACCCATAAATCCCATGCATGGAAAACCAACATAACGCCGCGGCGCAACCACGGCGCAACCACGGCCTTTGGTCGCGACAATATTTAGATCAGATGTTTGCTTTGAAATCTCGTGTAGTTTAGCATTGTTGGGAGGACTGATGGTACCCTCCATTTACCTCAGAAGGCGGACGTCTGAGCTGGAAATGACGTCATAGTTCCAGTACAAGTCGGACAACCAAGATGGACGCCTACTTTGTTGTGCTTGCTGTTTTGGAATAGAGACAACTATAGTGCAAATATGGGATCGGGGAAGGGAGTGCTCCTCTGGGGGTCCACCAACATGTTCACAAACAAATCCAGACTAAAAAACAAACAATCGTTCACATCACACCCGTTACTACAGCTTTCACTTATTGTTTGTACGCGGAGCAGCCGTCTTGGATTTTGAGGTCGGGTTGGCGAGGTCCTTCCGACTTTTCGAGTCGTGAATCCGACTGGGAACAAGGAAATTATGGCTTCCCAGTTCAAATGAAACGCATCAAAGGACCCCGGATGTAAAATCATACTAAAATATTCAAGTAAAAATACCTCCAAATTGTACTCAAGTGCAAAACCAGTAAAACATACTTAACTATCGTAATTTAAAGTCATTGCCTTTTAGCTGCTACAGTATGTGAGAAGTGAACACTCCTGGTTTGGAAACGTCAATAGAAATACGTGGGAAATTTTCCCCAAATGAAACTGCATGCAATATCTATGTGAAGGAGAAAATATGTATCTTTCACCCTCATTAAAACCGTAACGCATTATGTAGCATTATGCTAACTCATTGCTCTGTGCTAGATCGTAGCATTGTGCTAAATAGTAGTTCTATGCCAACTAGTAGCACGGTGCTAACTAGTAGCACAATGCAAACTAGCAGCACAATGCTAACTAGTTGCACAATTCTAGCTAGTGACTAGTGAGCCCAATATGGCAGGTGGCAGTTGATCTACAGTCAGAACAAAGTTTCATTATTGGGGCATTACAATTACGAATAAAAAGTGGCATCCAGTACTAACAATAGTCAACAAAAATGTATAAATATGACTACGGTTAATAAATAAATATAACGACAAATTGTTTACTTGTGTGATCTAATCACGCAAATTGATATTATATTCCTTTAAACATGAACGACCTTAGCTTTAACATGGACAAAGTGAAACCCTTGCCAGGGATAATCCTGACCTCGCGTCGGAGCTCGCGACGGGCACGAGGTCGTGAAGCAGAGAGTGGAAAACACTCTCCAAGCACAGTTTTGTCATCATGAACATTTACAGTAAAGCCCGACAGACTGTGACGGCGAGTCCCTAATAACGCGCGGATGAATATTTCATGCACATTAGGGAGTTGCGAAGGGATTGTAGAGTCATTGAGAGGAGAACGGCGTTGCGTTCGCCAGGAAAGGTTTTGAACGCAGCGCGGGCGGCTCCCCTCTGCTTCCACGTGTTTGGGTATCGGCCGGGGTTCCCGAAAAGAGGGGTTGAAATATCCTCCTTTCCGCCTCGTCTTTTAAAAATGCATGACAGGAAAACACGGGTGGGTTTCTAATCCGGCACGCTCAGTTCCACTGCCACGCTGGGAGATGCGAGCTGCAGCTACAGCTTCATTAGAGATCATTAGGGTCAAGTAATAACATTCACAACATTTATTTATATACATTGCTCAGCCCATTTTTTTTTAATGCACTCCATTTCACCATGTACACTGTCTAGCAGCTCATTATGACTTATTTTACTCACCTTTTACTCTATCTTACTTATTACTGTAAGCTGTTTGTTACTCATTTATTTATTCAAATGTATTTATTTATTGAATGTTTGTTCATCTGTTTGTTTATCGATTTTTTTTTTTTTTTTTTTTTTTTACTTTAATTGCATTTTCTTTTTTCTTAAAATGTTTTAATTGTACCTTTATTTTTGTTTTTATTTGTATTTTTTATGTATATTTTTGGTTCTGGTTAGGAGGGATATGGAGGATTAATAAAGAACTATCTCATGTTATCGAGGGTGATTGAACAAACTTACCATGGCGAGGTATTATTCTCTGTATATTTCTCCACGATAACTCAGAACAACAGAACATAATTATTGCTTAACTTGTATGATTAAATGATCACAATAAGACCCTCAGATAGTGGAGAAGTAAGTCTATGTGCTCTCTTGTGTGAGGATTCAAAAGAGTTCCCCGCAAAGTAAGTTATTCATTCATTCATTGGGCTCCTGCCATCGATCGTCGTTGTTTCGAAGCAGAATATTGTTTTTCCGTGCGACTGTACATCAGCTTTTTCAAGTCGACTCCACAAATCAATGGGCGGGGCGCTCCCATTCATCATTATTTGCCGCGCCGTCATTCCGCCCATAGCTCAATGCATCGGCGCTGATGGTTTTAATGGTTGGAAGCCAATTCCACTGCTGCCGAAACTGAATAAAGGACTTATTTGTGTATTAGAGGTTGTTATCTTGTTAACTGGCAGCCGATAATGCTTTTCACTGAATGGGGCGAGGTAAGAAAATGGAAATATTGGCTTTCCCCCCCCCCACACAAAATGATTCAGATTTGTAATGAGAATGGATGAATGAACAAATAAGTTAAAAAAAAAAAGCAAATAAATGAATTAATAAATAACGCTTAACAAAGGAATAGGTGTGTAAAGAGAATGGATGGGTGGATGGATTAATAAATAAAGAGAAATTTGTGGTATTACAGCAGCACAAATCAGAACAAAAATAGAAGAAAATGCAAATATTATGTATACAATAAATAAATAGGAAATAAAGTGATGAAAATAAAAAATAGAAAAATTGGCAATATACCATTAGCATAAAAAATGGCAATATAGAAAGATTTTCATTTCAAATGAGCATTTTCATTCCATCTTTTATATCTACGCTTTGTGCAGATGAAGTCAAGGTAGCTTGTACCAACTCCTAATTAAGGTTCGCCCCTTTTGCCCTCAAGCCTTCGAAGCGAACGCATAAGAAGTCTTTCTTTCCTGCTTCGGAGGAGGCCAAACAAGGGCGACCACAGGTCAGCACATAGAGGAGAACAGAGAGAGGGAGTCTCGAGAGAGAGAGAGAGAGAGAGAGAGAGAGAGAGAGAGAGACGCACACAGCTAAAGGTGGAGCGCTGCTTGAGGAACATTATAACGATGTTTGTCACCGCCGACGTATATTCCGCTCGAGTAGCGGAGGAGAAGGGAAGGGCCACGAGGGCTGCACGGCCAATGGAGCGGAAGAATGGGACGAGAGAGGGGGCACGAGAGAGAGAGAGACAGAGAGAGAGAGAGCGTGATTGGATGGCGTCACTTTGTGTGCCGAGTCCAATGCCTGGGGTCTTGTATTACAAAAGGTGTGTGTGTGTGTGTGTGTGTGTGTGTGTGTGTGTGTGTGTGTGTGTGTGTGTGTGTGCGTGTGCGCCCTGGGAAATGACATCACTGCTGAAATGGGCCTGATCAGTCGGCTCCGGCGCTTCTTTTTATAAAATGGAATTGTGAATTCTGCGTCACAATTAGACAAAAAAAAAAAAAGAAGCAAAATCCGTATTAAGATTTATGAAAGCCAAAGCACAAAATGATAAATCTATCTCTCCATCTCCAACTGAATGTAGCATCATTTGAATGTGATTAAATATATTTAGGTCTGTACGCGCTATTGTTATTGCTAGTGTTGTTATTATTATGCCAGCACTTTCTCTGATTTGCCACATTCTGCCTGGTCAGTTTTTCCGCAATTTGGCAAATTGGTGGATATTGACCCCAACTGTGGAAACGTAAAATTTTGTACCAATCGGAACATGCGTCTAGCGCCACCATCAGGTCAAAGTCACAAATTGACTTCTGTCAAATCAGATTTTCCGCCGTTTAGATTTTTTTGTCAATTTGGATTTCCTCTTCCTAGGCCATTTGTCCAATTTCGACCAAACCAACCAAACCAACTTTGTTAGATTCCATGGACTCCCATTTCTCAAAGTCATCCAAAGAGTTCTGAAAGTCCCGACAATATGGCCGCCACAGGCGCCAACGTATTGGCGAAAACCGCCACATAAACAGGAAGTAGGTGTACGCTCTGAACATAGACCGATGAGCACATTTTAAAATGTACAACTCAACGCAGCTTTGGCTCAATGGTCCCAATAACTCCACAATGGATGGCCCGATGGATGGCCGTTGCCAGACTTTCAGTCGGATGCTGTGTGGCTATCTAATACACAGCTCTCCTGTGGTCATCTCCTGCTCATCTGCTCAAGCCATAAGCTGCATTTTGGGTTGATCAAATTATTTTTCAGCTCTGTGAAAGCACACGATCGCTTTGTTTCAGGTGATAAATATCAGACTCCATAAAAAACAGCTCACACTGCAGAAGCAAAAGCCTTTTTTCCCCGAGTTTGTCTAACGTTTCGGTGTTCATCTCCAATCTATACTTGACGCTGGCCCCATTCAGTCCCGATCGCTTGTTGGCCAATCCAAGCCGTTTGTCTAAACATCCCCTTGGGCATTGTCATGGCAATCAGAGGCTTGACCCTTCAGATGATTGGAGAGGTCATGGTCTGCTCCCGCACCGCTGATAAACTGTGTATATCAACAGTATATACAGTATTTGGGATGTGCATCTCCCTCACTGAGGCCGATGCGATACGCATCTCGATGCGTTGCCCAAGGATCCGATACATTAAAGAGACACATGAAGCAACTACCAATGGGATGCGATTCACCCCTATTGCGATGGGATTCAACATGATACGATGCGACTCAACGAGATGCAAAAGAATATGATTCAATGCAATTCAATATGGTTCAGAGAGTTTGATTTCCATTTCTTTGGGTATTCTTCAGCAAACAGCAAATCGTAAATGAACAAAAGAAACTCCCATTTTTACTTCTCTCGTGCTTCAACTCAGTAAGCGTCTTACTTATGCCGTTTCTTTTCTACCTTGGCCTTTTCACAAGCAGTGCAAAAAATAAAGTCTCTCACAACACATAAAATCGTACCTGGCCTGGACCTTGCCCTAAACCCGTCCTTCTTTCCTGTTCTCTGTCTCCAGTTCGGTTTTTATGACACATGTGCCGTAACCACTGCCAGCAGACAGATGTGCTCTTTCAGCAGGTAGGCTTATTCGGCAATAAGCAGAAAGCAGTGGTGCTGTTTCTATATGAAAAATATTTTAAAAAAGCTTTCACAAACAGGTCTTTCATAACTGCTTTGTAAATGTAAAACAGGAAAACTTTGATTGGCAGCGACAGGCTGCTGAAAATACCAGTCACCCTGTCATAACACCTCACACACCAAATTTAACTCATACGTCCTACTTTAAAGTTTTTCTTCAGGAATATTAGTTCATCCACATGATCAGGATGAAGCAAACCGGTCGACCGTGGTTTTCAAGACTATTTTCGAAAAGTACTTTTTGAGGACCGAATCTAGTTTTAATTAAGTTTCATCATCATCATCATCATCATCAATTTATTTGAAAACAATGATAACACAGCGTGCAGTCGTACAGAGAATGTCTAGCCTATGTACGAACATAATGAACAAACCTTAAGCTGCAGAACCCCGGAAGCCGTTGGCAAGCGAGCAACATAAGTGCAGGGTTATAAGCTGTGTTGAAAAATTATGTCAGTCACTACTATACTTTACTATACTATACTGAACCCACTGGTGCCGGATGAAGCCATACGTCCAGCCGAGGCCTTCTCCGTGTTCCGCGGCGACAGAACGGCAGAGTCGGGGAAATCCAAAGGTGGAGGCGTCTGCCTAATGGTAAACAACCGCTGGTGTAACGCCAACAACACCAAATTCCTCTCCCACTCCTGCTCGCCGAACCTGGAACAGCTGACCATACTATGCCGTCCATTTTATCTCCCCCGGGAATTCAGCACGGTCATCATTACAGCCGTTTATATCCCACCGCAAGCGGACACCGACGCAGCTCTGTCGGTTCTGCACGATGTGTTGTGCGGATTTCAGAACAGACATCCCGACGCGGCTGTGGTGGTGACTGGGGACTTTAACAGGGCCAACCTGAAAAAAGTTCTGCCGAATTTCCACCAACACATCACGTGTGCCACCAGGGGAGACAGAACTCTGGACCATTGTTACACTCCTTACAAGAACGGATACAAGCCCGTGTCGCTTCCTGCTTTCGGGAAATCAGATCACGCCGCGATCTGGCTGCTTCCTGTTTACAGGCCTCTGATCGCGCGGGATCTGGTGATGACGAGGGAAGTGAAGCGGTGGACGGACCAATCAGAGGCTGCGCTTCAGGACGCTCTGACTTCAAGTCTTCAAGTCTCTTCCTCTCTGTGGGGGCCCCAGTCACCTTCTGTTTCAGCTGCCTGGCCCTCATTCAGTGTGGGACTATCACCTGCCTGAAAATATCCGGAGACTAGCTGTTATATTGGATTTATTTAAACAAACAAAAAAATGAATGTAATTTAAGTAAGACACAGGTAAATAAAAGTAACAAAAAAGACATATGAGAGAGAGAGAGAGAGAGAGAGTTATAGCTATAGTATGCTGAGTATATTCTCTACCTCTCCATCCATCTACACCACCCCTGCTGTTATCCTCATGAACACCATGTCCTTGGCATCGTTGTCATCCAGGAAAGCCAGGTCTTTGAAGCGTGGATCAAGCGCCAAGGCATAGCGGAGGAGGTCTTGCAGATTTGTGTAGTGCAAATCTAAAGTCCTGTCTGAATTGTTCCTTCATCTGGGAAATTACCAGAAGCGTCGTTCTTATCTGCCTGGAAATGCCTGAAGTTTGGCATGGATTGGGGAGATCATTGAGATTTTATTTATTTTTTTCCCCTCACTGACGAGTGTGGTTGCCACTTTCAGGGGGGACATACATTTGATGACCTCTTTGATCAGTATCATGTTTTCCTCTTTCAGGCTGGCCATGCCTTCTCCCCTTTTTATCTTCCTTGACAAGAAGGGTGTTCAACACGGTAGGCTGCTGCTCCCAAACATGCTCCAACATGTCAAGGGAACCATCCTGTTCCTCATGGTGGAAACATTATGGATTAGCTTTTGGTTTGGCAAGTGTAACTGGGCCTGCATTTCCCGTGGAACTTCAGTTGCTCTTTGGCTTCTGTGAAAAAAAGCTACCACCTTCCTCACTTTCGTCAGAAGCTCTGACACCCTGTGAACCTTCAGGGATTTTTAGTCTATGCACGATGCAGCACACATAGGGGTCCACTTCTGCAACAACTTCAGCCGGTATCATGTTTTTTGTGCTATCCTTGAGCTCACGTGAACGCTGGGTTCTCGTCCTCAGTGTTCCATTCCCGGCAAACGCCCAGCAGTAACACTGCTAGATAGTTCCCTGTGTGAGCCTCATTGAACTCTCTAGTCTGTGGAATGTGGTTTTGCAAAACCCACTCATCATCATTGTCGTGTGCCGTGACATAAGAGTCATTGTCTCAAGATGTCCAGCCATTTACTCTTGTGGCAACTCTTTTAGCTGGGCATTTTGGGGCAACGCACTTTTGGCTGGGCGTGAAAAACTTTGGAAATTTCTTTTTTTGTCCAAAATGAGATTAGAGCAGATTTATATTCCTCAGGTTGTTTTCTATTTCTCAACGTATTTTCAAGAGTAAGTTCGAGGTTCAAAATATTATATAAACATTAAAAAGTCGAGGCTACTGAGATCCATCAGCATTTCACAGGGAAAACAAGTAGCTCACCAACTCGCTGATCTAACCATTCCCCTTTGAGCAAACATGTAGATCAGGATAATCCTTCGTTATTCCAAGTGTCAGAAAGTGAAGCAGTTTTGATAAAATAAGGTGATTATTTTAATTAACCTGGACAACACCGGGTCTTCTTCATGTAATAAAAAAAAAACTGTTGCGCCCACAGAGCCCCAGAGGACATGAAGAAGAAGAGCTGACGTCACTTCTGGGAGTAATGTTTTAACGCAACAACAGCAAAAAAACACCAGAGAGAGCAAGAGATTTCACTTCTCCGTGAAAACATCATCTCCGTGAAGAAGCTCAATTATATCACGAAATGGCAGAGTGAGGCGGCGCAGCAGGGTGCTCCCAGAAACCAACCATTCCAAGAATGCAAATGGCTGGGAGTAGCTCGCCAATTGCATTCTGGGAATTGGTCCCCTGGTGATTGGTTTTCATGCGCGCAATCTGAAATGGGCTACTTTCTTAAAATCATCATTGTTATGAAACAATATGTGCAGGAAATGGGAATGTTTAGAACATAGAGAATAATAAAGGAGTCATGTGAGTATAGTGAATATGAACTTAGAATAAAAATTAAAAAAAACTTAAAATTAAAGGATGAACTTGAATTTTGCATTTATATTGTTACACTAATCTCTGTCGCAATGTAGCTGAATGTTATTCTCCCTTGTAAGTCGCTTTGGATAAAAGCGTCTGCCAAATGACCAAATGTAAATGTAAATGTATATTTTCCATAAATGAATGATTCAAATTTTATTTCAGAAAAACACATTCAACATTATTTCATTGAAGGAGTACAGCACTATCCAAATGTTACCATTTAAAGCACTCATTGTGTTTCTAAATGTGTATTTTGTGCTGCAAACATCTGGAAATTGAAACATTTTAAAGC
Organism: Zeus faber; assembly: GCF_960531495.2. NCBI lineage: Eukaryota > Metazoa > Chordata > Actinopteri > Zeiformes > Zeidae > Zeus > Zeus faber. Next base: position 9,389,036 of record NC_137194.1, on the reverse strand, counting down.
CTGATTTCTCAGAACATCTCTTTTTAAAACTTTAATCTTTCATAAGACATAGCTTCCAAAATATTTTCTTGATTCCCATAAGTGATACGTTGTTTTGAAGCTCTGATTCTACACATACATTGTAAGCTTTTTACAAATTATGTAAAAATAATGTCAAATTTCAAAATGTTACCCTAAAGTATGCGCACAAGTATGAGTTGCACAATACTGTGAGTGACCTGTTGTCTTGCTAATAGCAGGAAGGAGGGGCGAGGGAGTGAACAAGGTAGTGGAGATGAGGACTCATCACTCCCGAGTCAGTAAAATGAGTCGTTAGTTTCTAACGATTTGTTCAAATTCGCACATCACTACTCACCAAAATAACAAAATAAAATAATATAATAGTGGAGGCAGAGAAATCAACAGTGTTGACCCCTTAACACACACAAAATTAGGCACATAGTACACCTGAAATAATTGGAGTACCCCTACCCTTACACCAAAAATGTACTTAATATGCTTCCAAGACTGCCAACACTAACCTTCCTAGGTCCACTGCATGCAATTAACAGACTCCTCAAATATTCCCAATGTGGCATTTTTGTTGTCAGTCAGTGTGCATTACAATAGCAGGATAGAAACAGAAGCTTACGAAATGCAAAGGGGTGACATTTCAATGAGGAACTATAAATAAGGGGAATCATCAAAATATTTTTATACGTGTGAAACAAACACGGCTCTCCGTGCTCCCCAATCGCCATGCCTTGTTGTTACAAATAAAACAACTAAAAACAGCGTTGAGACGGGGCAAGGAGGAATGGGACACGACTCGTAGAGTGGTTACAATTATTTTCTGTGGATAACGCAGAGAGAGGGGGTGATTGGGGAGAGAATCGCAGAGAAAGTGTTCCCGTTATGCATGGTTTTGTTCCATACTGTTCCATACGCACTTGTTTCACTCCATTAGCAGACGTAAAATGAAATAACCTACACCTAAAATAAAAACCCACTGTTTTGGCACCCCATCGCTGGCACGCGCATCATTGGCGCAGACATCGTCAGCACCGTCGGAGAGGGAGACAGGTGCGCAAAATGCGTCGCAATCGCTCCTTCTCCGAGTCCCTCTTTGGTATCACGGCCCAGGTGGCCGCCTATCTCGCCTATAGGAAGAGCGAGATGGCCCAGCCAACGCCCCCTGCTGAATAGTTGAACAGATGAATCCGATCGACTGACAAAAACAGAATCAGGTACAGCCCTAATAAACACATACAATATATTGTCTTTTTTTTGCATGTTTGCAATTATGCAGTTGCCCTGGTCCTTAATTCATTTATAATAAATATTTATATCAAGATTTATTTATATATTTATATTGTAATAATTCTTCCCAAAACATGTTTTTGATGTTTTTTTGCTGAAAATACCACTCAGATTATGCATTCGAGCAGTCACTGAACCGCAGTGAGACTGATATGACCGGTTTCTCTCTTTTTGCCTTGTTTTTTCTTATTTTTGTTTCTTGCTTTTGACAGAGGGCACAGACAGGCTCTTTCTTTCCACCTGGCTAAGTCAATTGTTTTGACTTTTTAGGCTCACATAGGCTGAATCCAGCATTATTTTTACTGACACAATTCTTTACCTGTTTTCTTTCAGGCACAAACTGGCCTATATTTAACTTAGTTGAACTTTTAATTTTATCTAGAATTTTTTTTAGGCTTTAGACCTTTTAGGCTGAGTGCAGAGACGGGCTCCTCCTCGACCCAGTTTATCTTTTTTTTTGTAATTTTACTGTATTTTCTACTGATCCATAGTAATTTTATCATTATTTTTTAAAGTTTAAAACTATTTTCAGCCTTTCAAATTATGGAGGGTTCACTCTTCCCCAGAGTAAAGTACCTCTGTTTGACAGAAAACATCCAACACTAATGCAGTCTTTTAGTTAAGATAGCTGCTTACCTTTATATACTAGGCCGGTTGTTGAATACTTTTAGTCAAACAAAAGCACCTCAGTTCAGATCCAATGTCAGATACAAATCTAGACTCCTGGCTAGCTTGCCAAATTGTGGAAGTTTTATTCTAAACTAGGCCTCCTCCGGAGCCTGCAGGTTTGCTGGCTGACATGGATGAGTGCGGAGCGAAACAATTCAAAATACGCCTTCTTGAATCTTTAAGTGCATTTTATAACAGCTGGGCACTCTGTCCAAGTGACAACAGGAGAGGAACAAAGAGTTTGTTGTATTAGCAGATATATATAGTTGGAGCATAAATGTAGGCTGTGGTGTGGGGATGGTGTTGTCTGAGCAGCCACACCTGACCTAGATCTAGATAATTGGGGACCCAGGATCAGAGTGGCTGCATACTTGTTGCTCTTTGGTTGGTGTAACCAGCAACAGGTAAAACCCCCATCCCCACATTCACTCAGGAGAGGAGCCCTTGTCAAGACATGTGTCCATCTGCTCGGGGGCTTGTTTTATCAAACCCCCTTTCCACAATAAACTTGTGGGTTTTCTACCCCTCTGTCTGTGTCTGAGCCGGAGGGCCCTGAATACGCCACTTGTGTGGCGTGTGGTAGGCGCAGCTGCCACACGGGCTTATACAGAGAAAGAGTTGGGCGTCGTCTTGAGACTACGCCCCCAACCATGTCTTGTTCTTCATATAATGATCAGCAGTCATAGTCCGAGCGCTTCCAGGTGCATTCACAGTCCACAATCCCCATAGTGTATGTGCAGGATCACTATAGCAAATAAGACAGGTCTATGTGTATCTAAGAGCAAAAAAAATCTGTATTGAAGAGTGAATATCATTATACAAGAGTAGAAAACCGGTATGCACCATATTGTCTAATCTCTACACGCTGATAAAGAGCAAAGGAAGGCCTTCACAAGCTTGAAAATAACAAGATCATTAACTCAAAGGATAGCACGACCCTATCTATCTATCTATCTATCTATCTATCTATCTATCTATCTATCTATCTATCTATCTATCTATCTATCTATCTATTAGTGATGCAACTGTACGCAGTATGTTATTGAACTGTTCGGTACACCCCCTTCGGTTCCATACGCAAAGCGTATGTTAAATCCACTGTTGGAGCTCCACCTAAATTTGTTGGTAAAGACAGGATTTAGTGTTTTTGCACACTGTAAAAAATATATATGAATTGGGATCCCTGGTAAAGACGCCATATTTGTGTGGTGCGTCACAGCCATGACTGTTTGAAAAGGAATCTCTTTGCAGCGGCAATTTCCGCATCTGAATTAGGATGTTTTTTTTTTCTGTATAAAGGGCATTTTGTTTTGATCCTTCAACTCATTTGAGAGATCAAAGCGCTCAGGGAAAATAGAGGGAGAAGCTCCCTTCGCATGTTTCACAAATGTATTGGTGTGAAAAAATAAAAATGATAGGAGATTATTTGGTGTTTTGTAGTCCCAGGGTGTGGATGAAAAGCAGGATAATTTGATGCATATGATTGTGGTGTCGGTGATTGGAGGAGTGTTGAAGATGCTGCACCTGGCCACTCCAATTGGCTCGCTAGCAGGAAAACACACACACACACACACACACACAGACACAAACACACACATGCACTCACACACACACACACACACACACACACACACACACACACACATGCACTCACATACGCACAGACACACAGACACACACACACACCATCAAAGGCTGGATGAAAAAAACATTAGAGAAGGTTCGTGTGGGTTGATGTGCTCCCTTGAGAGGTTGGATGCCTAGATGTGTGTGTGTGTGTGTGTGTGTGTGTGTGTGTGTGTGTGTGTGTCTGTGTGTGTGTGTGTGTGTGTGTGTGTGTGTGTGTGTGTGTGTGTGTGTGTGTGTGTGTGTGTGTGTCTGTGTGTGAACAGGCGCGTTTGTTTGCCTCCCATGTTATTCCCTTTTTGTGAACCTCCAGTGCCCTGGTTAAGGGGGGCTAAGGTGAAATGGGTGATATTGAAGAGAAAAAAAATCTCATATCACAATATATTTTCTCATTCTACGAATATCGCAATATCGATAATTTCACAATATTTTGGGGGGTTGGCGATTGGTGCTTTCACAAGAGATTGACACACACTATCCATGTTTTGTTGATTGAGAACAGCTCGAACAGTCAGGCAACTGCTTTACTTTCCTGTCAAGTCACCTTAAAGACAGAATTTAATGTTATATTGTGATATTACGATAAATGCAAGTCTGTGAAGTCATCCATCCATTTCTGAAGAGACATTTTGAAGCGTCAACCTCATCACACCAAGATCCCGCCCCACTGCCCTATTTGGAAATGTCTGGCTTCCTGCCAAGGTGGCTGCGAGCGTAAACCCAAACCCGAGGCTTAAAATCGGCAACAAATGGGTGATGTCACAGACACACTTTTTGTTGACCTCTTAAAATTGGGACTGATACGCCCATTAGTAAAATAAGGAGCTATTTCGAGCTTCCTTCCCTTTGGCTAACCTTGTAATATCAACTATTTTCAACCCAAGGAAAAATAACAACATCTTTCCCAGCACTGTGTGAACAACGACACACACACACACACACACACACACACATAACACACTACTGTACAACACACATTAATTCAATGCACAAAATATTTTCTGGCCTAGTTTATTACAGTTTGTTTCAAGAGTTATCTGGATCACAACAGGCTCCAAAAAGTAAATTGTAGATGCTGTACGATCCACTTAAAAAAATGGCAATATGCAATAAACCTTAGAATTTGCTATAAAATAAAAAAAAGCCAATAAATAATAATAATTAACCGAAAAAATAAACACTATACCAGAAAAAAAAGTTAATATGATCAATAAACAATAAAATTTGTGTGCAATCTACAATTAACCTAATGATTAACAATAAGCAATAAAAAATAAAGCTAAAAAAGAAACAATAAACAATCAAATGTGTTCAAATACAATGAGCCAGATAAATGATCTACAATATCAAAATATTTGGCAATAATACTATATATACCCCAAATGTACGTATGTACTCCACACTCCTACACCACTGTAACAAATCCTCCATGTTTTAACTTGGTTAAAGGCTTGAGGTTTGATGATTTCTGTAAGCCAGAAAAGCGATATTTGCTTTCACTTCACATTGACTCATTCAAATCTAAACGGAAGATTTATTTACCCCTTCCCACCAAGCTGACAGCTGGTACATAGCGGGGTTCGATCAGAAAACACTGCGGCATCTCTGAGAACCATGACCTGGAATCGATCGGCTTATCACATTTCAAGAACGGCAGCAATGTTCCGAGAGAGAAGGTAAGCTTCGTTTTGTGTTGACAGTTGGAGGTTATAAATGTATACCTTCAGTTTATTTCTTCCCTATTATCCTGTTCATTTTCTATTTATTTCTTTAAAGTGCATTGAGTTCATACATAACTCTAGTAGAGGCGTTTTTGACCTATTTGGGCCCTTGAGCCCGTTTTTAGAACTCAAAATTCAATAAAATAGTGACAAATGACTTGTTTGTCCTTGTATTGTTATCTTGTTATTTAACCCTTACTTGTCTGCATTCACATTAATACTAATTCACATTAAGGCCTCTAAGAAACAAATTGGGGCTAAATTAGAATATTCTTTACTGCTTTACTTTCAAAACTGTGCATTACTGGTCTGCGAATATTCCACATTCTATATTAGGACATTTGAGGCACACTTTTACACTATTATTACATCATAAAGCATGGAGGCAGCTCCAAAATACATTATTATTGAATTACCTTTTCTTTTTTTTATTAAAAATATCAGTCGATTCTCAATATTCTCCCTTTTGACCTGGTGTGGATGTCCCACGTGACCCCAGGTGGGGTTGCATCCCCATGGCTGAGAACCTCTGCTCTAGTATTTAAGGCTTTAAATTAATATTCACCCGCACACGAACGCCTTACAGCAGTTTTTTACGCCCTCAATTCTTCGCATCAACACATCATCATGCATGTGGCACAGGTTTCTTGTGCAAACATTTTCTCAACACGTCGTCTTCAACACGGCCCCCCACCGTCTCAGCAGGCTCCAAAAAAAAAGCCTTTTGATACATGTCACATTTCTGAGGCTTGGTTTTGATACTGATAGGCCCTTATGGGTGACACAACCTCAAACTATCATAAACAAAAAAAAAGGCAAAAGTGACATAATAAGGACAATGGAAAATGCTTTTTCCTCCAAACATGTGAGTGGAATAGAAGAACGCCAGCAGCGATCATGAAATGGAGCCGGGAAAAATAATAATAATAATTATGATAATAATAATAAGAAGAAGGAGAATAATATTAATGCTAATTACGACTGATAAGTCTTGTTTTTTCGCAATTAAAACGTGCTCCATTCCCAGTGGGAAGCTTGGCAAACAATGTGGAATGGCCGAGGTCATTATTTGGTGTCACATTAAATGGTGTCGGGCTTTGAGCAATTAATATATCATTCTAATGTCATGAAACATTTTGCTTTGATTCAGTGTTATAGTGCTCTTTGAGACGTTATCATTGTATTATTTTTGTGTTTGTTGTATATACCAGTTTTTCTATTATTCTAGATTTTTTGACGTTTTTGCCAATTTTTGCTAGTCGCGTTGACTCCCAAGCTTGTATGTACAGCCATACATAACATGCCCCAGCATGTGATGGTGGCCAAATATACTGGGGCAGATGAGGGGGCGTGGTTAAGCCAGGGTCTGTGGGCTACAGTGCGGGCTTCATCCCGTACCGGCGCAGCTGTTCTGATTTGGTGGATAAGCCCGTTGCAGCTGATTGGTCCGAATCAGCTGGAAGAGTTTTCATATGTGTTGTTTGTCTTGCAGTGAGGGGTGAGTGGTGCAGGATCCCAGAGCCTGCGGACAAGATAACAAAACGGATGTGTACTGAGAATTCTGATTTATAATCTATGTTCACGTTTGGCCAGCAGGCCTTTTTGTTTGGTTTGAATACAATAAAAAACACCTTGCCATGTCGGCACCTCATGGCCAGGAAGTCTTCTTCTCTCTCCCTGAACCCGTGTATGTGGACGAAGCAGTCCACAAGTGGCACCTGAACAAAGACAGGTTATATCAAGTTAGCCGGGACACTCAACCAGGACATGAAATAACCCAATTGTTAGTCCCGAAACGCCGCTTTCCCAGGCGGCTCACCATAACCTGATGGCCGGGCACCTCGGGCACAATAAAATACTACAACGGATAATGGCCCGCTTCTATTGGCCAGGCAGTTGGTCAGATGTGAGTAGGTGCCTATATCCCTAACCACCCCGGTGATCGAGGGAGTGGAGTTGAGGCTAGAGCTTCCTAGAACAACCTGTACCACGCAGGCCCTGCCAAGTAACAACACACATCATGATCTTCATCTCATACCTCAGGTGAGCACCTCTCTGGACCCACTGCAGTTTGCCTACAGCCCAAAGGTTGGAGTTGAAGACGCCATCATCTACCCGCATCAGCAAGCCCACTCTCACCTGAACAAAGCAGGCAGCACTGTGAGGATCATGTTTTTTTTCGATTACTCCAGTGCTTTCAACACGATCCAACCTGTACTGCTGCGAGAGAAGCTCCAAGAGATGAGGGTGGACACCTCCACAACCTCCTGGATTATTGACTACCTGACAGACAGACCACAGTTTGGGCGGCTGAAGGAATGCGTGTCTGAGCGGGTAGTTAGCAACACAGGAGCCTCACAAGGGACTGTACTCTCACCTTTCGTCTTCATCCTGTATACCTCAGACTTCCAATACAACTCTGAGTCCTTTCATCAGGACTCAGAGTTGCACATCAGGATGACTGTGCAGTTGTGGGCTGTATCACTGGTGGACAGGAAACTGGTGGACGGCTTTGGGACATGTTATGGAAACAACCACCTCCTCTTAAATGCGACCAAGTAAAAGGAGATGGTTGTGGATTTCAGGAGGACCAGGACAAAGCCAAACACTATTTCCATCCTGGGAGAAGAGGTGGAGGAGCTGGAGGAGGTGGAGGCTTACAGGTACCTGGGACTGGACTGTCTACAGGAAGGGACAGAGCAGACTTTTTCAGGAAGCTCAGTTCCTTCAATGTATGCAAGATTCAAGATTCAAGATTTTTATTTGTCACATACATATACATACTTCCATACATATATGCAGTGAAATGTAATATATGCAGTGAAATGTAATAGCAGCAAGATGTTGCATATCTTCTACAAGTCTGTTGTGGCTAGTGCAATTTTCTTTGCAGTCATCTGTTGGGGCAGCGGTATTAGAGCCAGAGACTCCAAGAAACTGAACAAACTGATAAATAAGGATGGCTCTGTGCTGGGGACTGCTCTGGAGCCCCTAGAGCTGGTTGTGGAGAGAAGGATGTTGCTTAAGCTACTAAGCATAATGGACAACACTGCACACCCCCTATGCAACCTACTGGTCGGACAACAGAGTGTCTTCAGCTAGAGGCTCCTTCAGCTCCGCTTCAATTCCTCCCCACTGCAATAGCCACCTACAATAGGTCCCCTCAGTGCCAGGAGAGGGAACAACTACTCTGAATGGCAATGCATAAGGTACATTTTTACTTCACATTTAACTTCCGCTTTTTAGCTTTACCTTTCACTAAGTTAAGTCCTATTTTATTTTATTTTAAAATGTTTTAGTTATTTGATATGTATAAAAACACACGTTGTTCACAAACGTGTGTTTTTCTAAATGAGGTGTGTGTTTTGTCATGTATGTCATTGCTGCTGCAATACAACAACCTTTGGGGATTAATGAAGTATGTTTAAATTTATTATTTATTTAACCATCTCTCTGATGTCTTGGACCTGGGGGTGATAGAGGAGTCTACAAGTGACTGGTGCTGGTAGGTAAGCCAGATGGGTCGGTCCAGTTTTGTGTAGACTGCCGAAAGGTGAACACGGTGTCAATATTTGATGCGTACCCGATGCCCCGGGTCAAGGAACTCCGTGACCGGTTGGGCACAGCTCAGTTTTTCACGAGACTGGATTTAACCAAAGGCTACTGGAAGATTCCCTTGTCTCCAGAGTCCAAGGAAAAATCGTTTTTTCTCCACTCCCCAGGGGTTGTACCAATTTGTCACACTTCTGTTCGGGTTGTTCGGAGCCCCAACTACCTTTCAGAAACTCATGGACTGTTTTCTGAAGGCATCATAGGCCGCAGCCTACCTAGATGACATAATTATTCATAGCGACAGAGTCCCTAAGGTGGGCGGGGCTCACTGCCAACCTTAAGAAATGTGCAGTTGGGCGGAGGGAGGTACGGTTTCTGGGGTACCACTTTGGTGGAGGACTGGTCCAGCCCCAGATGGATAAAACCATGCCATGTGCAAACTGTCCGAGGCCCAAGACAAGGAAAGAGGTAAAGCAGTTCTTGGGGCTGGCCTGCTACTACAGGAGGTTTATAGCCCCCATTTCAGAGCTGACCAGCCCTTTATCTGGTTTAAGCCAGTGCTGTTTACCCCTAACTTTTCTCTCCCCTTTTGCTTGCGAGACTGATGCGTCGGACAGAGGGCTGGGGGAAGTGTTGTCCCCTCAGGTGAAGGGGGCCGACCGACCGGTGCTGTACATCAGCCGGAACCTCTTTGAATGGGAAACGAAGTACAGCACAGTCGAGAAAGGAGTGTATGGCCATTAAGTGGGCCATCAGCACCCTCCAGTATTACCTCCTGGGGCGCCCTTTCAACCCTCTGTTCAGACCACGCCCTGCTGCAGTGGCTCCACTGCATGAAGGATACCAACACGCAGATCACCAGGCAGATAGCTCCCCGGCCTGAGTCGGGCAGTGGAGGTTTGTGGCATATGAGGGGTCGTGGTTAAGCCGGGGTCTGCGGGCTACAGTGCGGGCTTCGTACCATAACAGCGCAGCTGTTCTGACTTGGCCGATCAGCCCGTCGGAGTCAGCTGGGAGAGTTTGTCTTGCAGTGTGGGGCGTGTGGTGCAGGATTAAAGAGCCTGTGGACCACATCGCAGAACGGACAGTGATGCACAGAGAATTCTAATTTATAATTTATGTTCACATTTGGCCAGAGAGCCTTTTTGTTGTTTGATTATAATAATAACCCTTCCGTGTCGGCACCTCACTGCCAGGATGTCTTCGTCTCCCTCCCTGAACCCGTGTATGTGGACGGAGCAGTCCACACTAACTCACCACTGGAAGTCAAAAGAACAATACTGTGTCACATCATGAAAAAATATGGATGCCCATTGATGATATATACACCTAAAACTCTAGGAGGATATTGCAAAGATCTTTTTTTCTTCTTTGAGCATGAGGTAATTATGAACCCAAATAAAAACAGCAGCGTCATTTAATCACCCATGTGAATAGTGACTTGTTTTGATGAGCAGACTGTGCATCAAGACGCCACGCCCATTATGAAGATGTATGAAGTAATAAAGACCCACGGCAGCGAACAGCCGTGATTTAATCCTGACAGATGACAGGATGGAGGCAATTGCACAGATGAAGAGAGAGAGAAAAATAGAACAATTTTGTTCTGGATGTAGAGATGTAGGATGGATGGATGGATGGATGGATGGATAGATAGATAGATAGATAGATAGATAGATAGATAGATAGATAGATAGATAGATAGATAGATAGATAGATTGTAGGGCTTTGCAAAAAAAACGATACAGCTGAGTATTGCGATATTTTGTTAGACGATACAGCATCGATTTTCCTCATATCAATAATTATTTGGCCAGGTCGTCACCCTCACCTTACTTTGTCGCTGGGCAAATGTAATAATTCATGATCCATCCAATGATAAATTTCCCCACGTCCCTGCATTCAAGTTTGTTTACACATGTTCCCACGTGCAGTAACATAACGCAGCATAAAATACTGCTGTAAAGCAGTTCTGCCACTGATTTGCAGCAGGTCAGATCTCGCAATGTATTTATCATTGACAGACAGCCATCATGGCCAATGAGGCTAGTTACCCAATTGCAATATTTTAGAAGCGAGCATGGCTTTAGAGCAGCGCCTTTATCTTTCAAAGCCAAAATTTGGGTGCACTTTTGTTTTAACAAACAAAACAGGGATTGCAGATTTAGACAAAACAAATGCACTGGATAGCACCACCTCCAAGCTTCCATCTACCTCCGCTCATACACAGATGATTAGGGAGTGTTTCTTTTCAGGGAGTAGTTGGTGCATTTCATTTGTAAAGATTTGCACTAGTATAGTGTAGCTGAAGACCCCGGCTTTTGGCACACTGTAAACACTATGGAGCAGCGCTATGTGATCCCGATTTGCCGACACATGACAGACATTGCTGTGCCTAGGATTTACAAAGAGGTAAAGAAAACTGTTAAAATATCCCTTAACTATGCAGAGAGAGTGGCCCTGACATGCGACCGATGGACATCAAGAGCCACGGAATAGTATGTTATGATCACGTCCCACCATATTTCTGAGGAGTGGGAACAAATTTCACATGTTTGGCAGACAAGAGCAATGCACAAGAGCAATGCCGGCAGTAACAGTGCGGAGCTCCTGAAAACCGTACTGGAGGAATGGGACATAAAAGGGAAGGACCCAGCCATCATAACAGCCAATGCGTCGAAAATGACCATCTCAGCGACGCTAGCCGAGATGTTGTATTTGAAATGTCTCACGCACACCTTCAATTTGGCTTTACAGCGCGCGCGCGCTGAAGCTCTCAATAGTTGCAGGCTTACTGGAAAAAGTGAGACACATAAGCAGCCTTATCAGAGGCAGTGCTACAGCCAGCCATGTACTATGACAAAAACAAAAGGTACTACAGCTGCCCAAACACAAACTGATGACTGACGTTGTTACCAGATGGAACAGTGCTTATGTCATGCTGCAGCGGTCCCGGAGGAGCAGCCAGCCATCTGTGCCAGCGCCTCCTCTAACATGAGGTGAGGAAGACTGAAAAGGAGGTCTGCGCCCTCAACGAGGCAGACATAACATCGGCTGAAGAAGCAATGAAGCCCAGGAAGGTAACTGCTCTTGTTATGTCAGAGGAGTGCACCCCAGCACTATCCGTTGGAGCACCACTCCCTGCCCAGCTGATCAGTGATCTACAAGAGATCCCCAGTGATTCTACCATGACAAAGGAAAACAAAATGATGCCTGGATCTTAAGAAGAGGTGTTTGGACCATAAGAAGACTCTTTATGTGTCCTCAGCTATGGATCCAAGATTTAAGGCTTTGCCCTTCCTGTCCAAGGGGGAATGCCAGGACAGCTATAGCCCCCTTCCCACATGGACTGAAAGCCTTAAGTCCACTGGAAATGTTCCGTATTGGCGTAATGTTTGAAGACAAGGCGGTGTTGATGTTCCGTAAAAGTAATTCCGTAGATCTCCCCACTTTCGACCTAGTAATATGTTGGGCAAATGCCGGTACGGCTGTCAAAGGGTATGAACGGAAGCAGTAACATTGCCAGGACAAGCACGTAAAGTAGGGGTGGAGCCGAATCTGAATATTATTTCACACAAATATTTCGGGAACAACAAAAAAACATTCAGAAAAAAGCGAGTCCGATCCGTGGCGCTTGGCTGCAAAGACGAAAAACTGAAACACATCCCATCTCTAGGGAGACAGGAAATTTTACTCTTAAATTGTATTTTTTTTTTTCTTAAAAATGTCTCTCTGACCCTAGACGTGTTGTTTGGAGTTCGGGGTGCAGAGAGTGTCAGGTTGAAAGTGATCAGTTAGTTAGATTCGATAGATGACTTAGTGAGGGTTATTGCGTCCGGGGACACGTTCCCGTCCCGTCACCGCTGGGAATTGAGTCTGTCCAGGGGGACTAATGGTAAGTGAAGCGCTGATCTCTTGGTGCCAGGAAAAAACAAAACCGATTCATATTGTACGACCGTTGCCAACAAATTGTCCAAAAGATCATATCTACACTGGACACAACGTACTAACCCATTACATACTGTATCCATAACAGTCATCTAATGTGGGAACAGACTCCATACGGAACATCTCCATAAAGGAGGCCAACGTGGGAATGACTACCGACTGACTAGATATGAATTCCATGTGGGAAAGGAATATATGTTAGTCGCGGCAGAAGTGCTATGCAGAAAGCTATGCCATTAAACATTAGACTGCTTTGTCAATACTTAACACGAGATTAAAAAAATATATATATCCATTCACATTTTCACATAGAAAAAACAAGGTGAAACAATCAATACAAAGAAGTGAAGTAAGCGTTTAAAAAGCTTAAATACTAAAATTTTAAATTTAAAGTTTAACAAACATAAATACCGGGGAAAGATTTAAAAACATTTTTATTACATGAAAACATTTAATACATAATGTTGGCCTTTTGAATTATTATTGCATTTGGGCATATATAATGATTCACCTATTCCTAAGGAATCAAAAACTAATTTGATGTAATTTATTTGATGCATACATGTTTTTCAGCAGAGTGAGACTGGCGTGGAGACAGGAGAGACAGATGCGGATGTGGTGCCAGAGGAGGCGGGCAATCAAAGTCCTGTGCAAGAAGACATCTCTGCAGCACCCTCCCAGAGATCAAGGGATTCTTGCACTCTAGCTGACCTACTTGGTCAAACATATGTGCAGTGAGACCTGGTGCTGCTGCAAAGAGAACCCCAAAGGACCAGGCAGAGGAGGAGATGACAAGATCCAAGGAGGCAGGCCTCTCATGCCACTTTCAGCTGCAGCCAGTGCACTGGACCGGTGGAAGGAGCGCCTGAGAGAGTCTCTGCTCTTGTCACACCTTTGCGAAGGGATACCTGCGTATCCTGGGCACAAGTGCCTCCGCAGAGTCTTCTCTACCGCGGGGGCTGTGATCACAGCACAGAGGAGTGCACCTAACCCAGACCATGTTGATCAAATTCTGTTCCTGAACAAAAACCTGAAGACAAAAATAGGCCCGCCATTGTATCCATGTGTTGGAGAGTGTTCAGTGTTCACTTCAGACAGGAAGTTACTCAGCTAAAGACAAGGCGGTCAGATAGGCCTATTAAACATGTTACATGTAGGCCTGCATTATGTATTACGTTTATTTACGGCATACTGCTGACAATTTCTGTTTAATAAGAATTAAGTCTGTTTATAAGAATATTTTATTTGCACTTTATTTTCATATGATGTTATGGCATCTACATTTCAGGTCAGTGTGTTCAATGTGCATTGTGCAAATACCGTTCAAATGGAAATTTTGAATGAAATAGTTTTTAGACGTACATGTCAGACTACCCGGTTGGCACACAACACAGTTGTCTTTTCAGCTCTATTTTTACATTCTCAGTAAATTATGTAGAGTATTGCATTGTATCACAAAATTCAGACCAGTGCGCCTCTACGTGTGCAGTGTATCGTGCCGCGCACAGATACTGATGTGATGGAGTTACTAATGTGGAGGGTGGAGCGACGTGAGGGCTGGTGGGGTCGAGCTCAGAGTGCATGTAAGGTGGACGCGGTGTTCGAGTGCCTCTAATAAATGTTGAGCTCATGCGGTTGAGGTCAGGTCTCTGGATATCCTCCTCATCGACAGAGTCCTCCCGTCATACGGAACAACAACAGCGCGGATGTCAGGGTCATCACCGCTACGTGCCGGATGTGCAGGCGCAATAATTACGACAATGAATCAACAAAAGTAGGATTCTAACAAGTTATTTTTTGGGGGGGTAACTTTTATATTAAAATTTCATTAGTAATTGGTTACACTATTCGTTACACTCAAGTAATATCATTACTGTAACACGTCAATGCCACACCGGAGTGATGAGCAGCAGAGCCCAGACACCAAACTGAACAATACAAAATGAGAGAAGAACATTTTAGAGTAAATCTAACAATTGTCCGTCAGAACTGTATTCAATGTCAAGATACAACATATTTATGTATGACGCCCTTTGTTGCAGTTCCAGTTTCAGCGGGCTTTCCAGTCAAACATTCGGAGGACAGTTTAGGACAGTTTACCCCCCCCCCCCCCCACCCTCCCAAAAAAAAAACCCAGAGGCAACAAATAGAACAGAATAAATAGAGGAGAACGTTGGGAAGAGGGCTGTCACTCTGGGTGTGAGTGAGAGATATTATGTAAAAAAATAAAAAAATACATAAATACATTTGAAAAAACAAAATGCTTGAATCAAGCAAAATTATCTGCCCACTGGAGTGAGGAACAGTGGAGACTGATACATGTCCATTTTTGCACCAATTTTTTTAATTGTTTGTTTTTTAGGGTTTTTTTTTCTGGTTGATTGTTTTGTTTAATGTTCCTTTTAAGGTTTCACCTTCTATCTTCAAGTAAATTAAGAGGTTCAGTGTGGTTTGCCAAATTTTCAGCTAATCAATTATTTATTATTATTATATATTTATTTTTTTCATTTCTCATAAATTTCCTCTATTTTTCAGTTATTCGGTATCACACAATTTCAGTATCAATCAATCAATCTATCTATTGAGGTTTCATCCCGGGAAACGGGATTCCCGGAAATGCCCATCTAAACAATTTCCCTTTTCCCGGGAAATATAATAACGGGAAAACTGGATTCTTTGTACATTCACATGTTTTTTTTCGGATGTTTTTAAGTTTATGAAACAGCTGTGTGAGGGCGTTTTCTGTCTGCGGACAATTTGTTACAAAAACTCGCCTGAGCACAGGGTCCATCCACGCACTCTGCTTCCTGAAAGCGCACTGAAAAAAATAAAAATAAAAATCAAGTGAGTTGTAAAAATAGTCACGTCAGTTATTAAGGCTATGACTGTTTTTTTTTGTCTGATTGCCCATGGCAGGCCAAAGCCTTTTTGCAAAATCCTATCTCTAATGTTTTAGAGATTATAGTTATTATTTTGTTATAATGCAAATGCACTGAAGGCCTGCCCCGATTTGCATTTTGCACATGAAGTACGACATGCAGGCCAAAGTCTTTTGGATTTAATCAGGCTGATATCAGATTTATTTATTTATGACTGGCCACTGTCTGTGTTATTTCTAATAGACCGAAGCACATTTTGTTTTATAATGTAGTCAATTTGGTATTATTATAGGCCATTTTGTTACAATAAAGTCTGACCGCATAAACCGGAAACCATTGGGACAAGCCCTGCGCATTCAACAGTGGACACACACACACACACACACACACACACACACACACACACACACACACACACACACACACACACACACACACACACACACACACACACACACACACACACACACACACAGGTGGACTCATCACAGGCACACACACACACTACTAGCATTTGTCCTGAACACCCTCCTGATTACATCCTTCTCCATTTCTCTCCTTTATTGCCATAGCTATGACAAGAAGAGGCCACGTGTTGTAATTGCTGTTCCAAATTTCGTCTCCTTAATAAATCACGTTTTGTTAAATTCATGTTGTATACATACATGTCGTCGGATGTTTCTATGTTTATGTTTTGTCAAATACATATTGTTGTTTGTCTCTATGTTTATCGCTCTCAGCAGTGGTGATTCTCCCCCTCTTGGAGTAGTAATGATGATCAGTTGTTTATAGATCAAAACATGGTAAGACCATCCTCCAAACAGGGGGATTGGTGGCAGTCTTGTATAATCGAAAGGCTGTGCTCTTGTCATCCCACAGGTCGTCCACAGGACAGAGTCGTTGCGGAAGTCCTTGATGATTATTTAAGAGTGGCGTTGCAGGTTGACAATTTGAACTCCCCTTCCAGATTCT
Organism: Zeus faber; assembly: GCF_960531495.2. NCBI lineage: Eukaryota > Metazoa > Chordata > Actinopteri > Zeiformes > Zeidae > Zeus > Zeus faber. The sequence goes on along the minus strand of NC_137194.1, from coordinate 9,372,370 downwards.
GTGCCTCTCAAGACTCTGTCTTGGATGCAATGGCAGACAAATACCCTGTGTCTTATGCCAAGCTTGCTGACAGCACAGGTTTGAATAAAAAAAGGCAAAAAAAAGGGGATTGTTCACTGTATTGGTTCAAATAAAGTAAAAAAAAAAATGTTCTGTTAACTTTGAATGATCATTGACTTTATTATTATATCTAACATTGCTTGGCTGTAAGGATCGTGGTGCGCACTTTGCACCAGCAGCCTCTGAGCACTTAGAGAATATGGAATCTGTCTTAGCCTAATACAATGATTGTGGAAACCACAAATGATTTGCTTCAACACATTTTGTTTGTTTATACAATGAAGAACTGACAAATATCACTTCCATGAGGCTGTTCTTAGCAGACAAATCACCGGCGATGACCTTTGCATCTCATATTTACTTGCGGGAGTCGCAGCTAGAGTGAAATTCTAGATGATGCAAAGTTAATAATATTAACTTTGCATGCAACTTGAATAACTAACCCTAACCCTAACCCTAATCAATCAATTAGAATGAACATTATAACATAATATCATTCTAATTGATTGATTAAGATACATGGCTTTCTTTCGCCTTGATAATTATTAATACCACCAAATAAAACACTAAAGCGGTCAGGTTGGGAACCCATATTTCTCCTCATTGCATTTAGTGTTGCTTGTAATATGACCAATGTGTTTTGACAATAGCTGAAAACTATCGTCTAGCAAACTATCTATCTATCTATCTATCTATCTATCTATCTATCTATCTATCTATCTATCTATCTATCTATCTATCTATCTATCTATCTATCTATCTATCTATCTATCTATCTATCTATCATATCATATCATATCCTATATATATGCATATCTCTCTCTCTCTCTCTCGCTCTATCTAGGGTTAGGGTTAGGGCGAATCCTAACCCTAACCCTAGCTGATAACTTTTGTCAATTTTCCCAAGATTCCTGGGACAGTGTGCTTCTTTTCCTGGGATAGAAAATGTTGCTCATTTTTGGGAGCAACTATCTACTATCAACTATCAACTATCTATCTCTCTCTTGCTCTATCTAGGGTTAGGGTTAGGGTCAGGGTTAGGGATAGGGTTAGGGTTAGGGCTAGGCTAACTTTAACCCTAACCCTAACCCTAGCTGAAAATGAAATCAATTTTCCCAGGATTCCTAGGAGAGTGTGCTTCTTTTCCCGGGATAATAAATGTTGCTCACTTTTGGGATGAATATTCAACCCTACTATCTACCTTATCTTACCTTATCTTACCTTATCTTATCTTATCTTATCTTATCTTATCTTATCTTATCTTATCTTATCTTATCTTATAGCCACATAAGCACAGATTGTAATAAGGAAATAATGATGATATTTGAAGCTGTCATATTTGCGGTTATTGGAGCTCTTGCATTATGGTTCTTCCTCAGGGAGCACACTGACAGATTCATTCAGAGCCATTTTCCCCCTACGGGTCTTTCCGCGGCGTCTTATTTACACATGACACAAATGTCTAACGTTTAGTGTATGATGGTGACAAGACGTCTACGTTTTCCAAACCAACCGGAAAATGTGCACGCTTCCAGTTTCGGAACGATTGGGCTTTATCAACTGGTACACCTGGTGCACCATTTTTAAATGAATCCCAGGATGTTTACTCCTCAAGTGAATGAAGCCCCACTGAGATGTATACTCTTAGAATAATAATACACTTTTAATTTAGGTACAGATTGCATTTTTATATATATTATAACCGATATAATATGCAGTATACTGTATGTAAATTGTACATGTGTTTTGTATGCAAACTTTTACAATTTCCTATCTTTGTCAGAATGTACATTTTTAAGGCTTATTTTTACAGTTTATCATCCATTTTCTAGGTTTATTTAAATATTAATTTAAATTAAATATACATTTAAATTAATTGTAAATATAGATTATTGTTTCATGTTAAATTACAGGTTAGGGTCAGCGTTAGGTTTAAGGCCATTTTCTTTATTTTTTAGTGCATTTTTCAGATTTGATGTATATTGGATCTAAATAATGATTATTTGTCACACTTTGCATTATGCCTCATATTGTGGACTGCAATGCGTCACTAAGCCTCATTCACAAAAGTAAACAAGCATGTGATCAGATCTGATGGTTAAGTGTTCTGGCAGACGTTTCATCAAACAATCATCTTTTTTCAATTTTCTTATCTTCCTTATCTGAGTTAATTCTTTGGGGTGATCAACAAACTTATACAGTACATGTGCGTACATGTGTGTACTTGATTTCCTAATGAAAACCCAATTACATGATGGCAAACCTCATAAAAACAAGAAAATGCTTTATTTGTCGACCTAATAAGTTAATAATGATAATAATCCCATAAATACAGCTTGTTTAAAATGATTAATGATGATATATAAAAACCTAATAGCACTGTCAAAGCCAACAGTGTTATTGCTTTTATTGGAGCTAAAAATGCCACGGGGAGGGAGAGCTTTCCAATTCCCTGCTTTTTCCAGGTCTTTTCACCGTGGATTGTTGGACGACTCTAAAGTCCACCTGGCTTTTGTGGTGTTTACGGTTTGGTCCAGTGATGGAAATCAATCAATCATGTATAGATAATCAATTCTAGTTTAGGAACGACTGACATCCATCATCTATAGCTGTCGAAACAGGCCAATATAGGCCTTACTGTATATCCATTTTAAATTACATAAATCAATTTTCGTGTTGTGTTATTGTGTTATGTGGTGTTTCTATGGGATTTTAAAATTAGGCTACCTCCACAGGTGAAGGAAAATTATTTAATCAGTAAAGCACCCGAAGGTACAACGCAAGAATTGCTTTTTGCTGGTAAGAAGAATTTAGAATAACTGTTTAGGTCCATCAATAAGTCGTCATTGGATATGTGTGTGTGTGTGTGTGTGTGTGTGTGTGTGTGTGTGTGTATGTGTGTCTATGAAGTTCTCATTTGGGATCAGACCCAAACCCCAAACTGGCCCCGACCCAACCCCTCCAGATTCACACCCACTTTGGTTGAAAAGCCTCCTGCTCAGCTCACAGGGTTGCACAAGCGGTTGATGGGAGCGACGCCATGATGTCATTTCTGGTTTCAGGGCAGGATGTCTTGACTTTGTCAGGCCCAAATTGATCCGAGGAATTGCGACGGAAGAGGAAGAAGGAGAAGAAGAAGAAGAAGAAGAAGAATAAGAAGATGGAATGGATGGATGAGGAAGTGGAGCTGAGGAGGGCTTTCTTGAGCTAAAGTGCCAGTGAGTGGCCTGGCATGCATTATTTATCTTCCCCCTCCCTAACCGCCATTAAGCCTGTAACGAGCGAGTCTAATTCACTGGGAAAACAGCGTCCCAGCCGTCTTGTATCAATAAATGTTAATTGTTCGGCTCCCGGTCGCGACTCGGACGCTGCAGGTCCCGCCGCCCGCTTGGTCCGGCACGGAATCTGAAACGCCGGCTGTCAATGCACAAGTCAGATGAGGAATGCGGAGGCCTGTGCGGACAATTAGACCTCCAGGTTTAACAACAAAGCATCTGAATTTGTTATTGATCGGGGACGGATGGGCGTCTAATGCAGCGTATCATGGCGGCGGAACAGAGTTAGCATTAGGGGTGAGAACGGCAGAGTAACTCACGATATATATATCTTTAAATATTCAATCACTACTCGATTGTTAAATTAAAGCAATTGTAAAGTAGCAGCAACGCAGCGCGACGCAGCGGAAACCAGTCACTACGCTTCAGAGTAAAACACAGCGGCATCTGTCTCGTCTGTCTTCTTTTCACCGCAACTCTGCATCGACATTCAGGGAATTATCACTTTTGAAAAGTTACAGCGGCAGTGAAATTGTATTTCACTGTGACGGTTAAATCATGCGATTAATCCGCGGTTCACAAGCGTGCCGAACCGCAGGGGGTGACCCGTACGGATCACAGATCATTTACGTTCCTTTAGACCGCAAGTTTGGAACGCCAGCATGTTTAAATTAAAATATCGATATTTGGCACCAGTGCATGGATAACGTATCGCAAGAGGATCTATGGGGATGTATTAGAGTACTGATATTTTGTCCCACCTCTAGTTAGCATCCCGTTCCACTGGGAAGTCCAAATCAGCCTCCACACCGAGCGGAATAGAGGTTTGCTGAGCAAGCATTTAAGGATTTAAGAGGTGATTAAAATGTACCCACGTTAATCAGTTGCTACTGTAGGCCCGCCTCCCTATGCTGTGGATCGACAAAATTCAAGCGGTAATCCATCTTATTGGTTACATGTTGGCGGGGATATTTTTTGTGAACGTTCATCTATTGCCATTTTAGGAGCTCGGCGGCTGCCTTTGACTTCTTGCTTCTTGCACATACGTACCTGATCTTTGGATTCCTGCCGGGAAAGGCGTGGCGGACCCAGCCACCAACGATGGAAACGGCATACAAAAGAGCACATGCATAATGCAAAGTGGTCATTTTTTCCAGCGGAGATGCGGTTTCTCTCTCCTCTCTCCTCCCACCTCTCTTTCTCATATCGTTTGAATTTGAGCAAAACCCCAAAATAGCATAAATAAATAAAAATACAATCTTGAAATTCGAAGAACATGAGCAGTAAACTTAGTAATGTGATCAATGGTGCAATACAAAATGTATGTACTGACTAGTAAATGGGCTAAAACCTAATTTAACATGTTTTTTTTAAGTGCCTGCTCAATAAAGTATCAAACAAGGGATTTTTCAAGATCAGAACAAGAACTGTTTTTTTTTGTTCTTGCCACAGATCTGAGGCGTGTTTCACCACCCTGATCACCTCTCAACCTTCTCCACACTCGGATCATTTCATTAGAAGTGCTGCGTATTCCTTAAACTGTAAAAAGAAGAAGGAGCAGAATAAATTGCTCAGCCGCATTGGAAGAAAAAAGAAAGACAAGAAGAAAGACAGAAAGCAAGAGAGTCGTGGGGAGGCAGCAGTGTGATACTTGATCCAAGACTTGCTACAGAAAGTTCTTTTTGGAGCCAGATGAAAAGGCTGCGCTGTGTAGTGTGTGTGTTTGTGTGTGTGTGTGTGTGTGTGTGTGTGTGTGTGTGTGTGTGTGTGTGTGTGTGTGTGTGTGTGTGTGTGTGTGTGTGTGTGTGTGTGTGTGTGTGTGTGTGTGTGGATTGCTATACTTGTCAGGACCAGAGTGAGGTTTTAACGTTTTAGGTGAGGGCCTTTTTGGGTATTGGGGACATTTTGGCCAGACCTCACTTTTTTTCATGGTGTGTGTGTGTGTGTGTGTGCGTGTGTGTGTGTGTGTGTGTGTGTGTGTGTGTGTGTGTGTGTGTGTGTGTGTGTGTGTGTGTGTGTGTGTGCGTGTGTATTAGGCTTGGGTGATCGTGCGAAATTCCAATTGTAAATGCGGTTTATTATTTGCAAGTAAAGTATTTACACAAAAACTTTCAATTTTTACTAAATGAAGTCCCATAGCAACAGAAAGCAACGGGGAGACGTGTGTCCCGACAGTGTGGACGCACAGGGTTCTTTGGAACGGTACGGAGTAAGGACTTGGACAGTCCCTTAACTGAGTTGTGTTTAAAAATGTTGTTTCATACATGTAGGAAACAAACAAAATAGTAGATCTAAAATAAAAATACAGGCACGGGAGGCGTGCGCCGCTGTTTGGAGGAGAAACAAAAAAAGAACTCTGTTCCAATTCTCTGAGTTAAGTTGACCTTTTTCATGTGAAATAAAATAAATCAAAATCTTTCTCTATGGGATTATATTATACCCTATGGTGCCCTTCTTATCAGGCGCGCTTTTGCTGCGATGTGCTGTTCAGTTTGCCCAGAGCGGAAGAATGCCTAGAGCAGAACCGGAACTGGGGGTCCATGTGCCAATTCTTTTTTTTCAAGCACCTGCCCCTCAAAGTCTCTGTACGGGACTGTAGAGGGGAAGTGAGACCCCATCACCAGTGGTTACTGGAAAGCTCTGGGCAGAGGGAGAGACCCTCCAACCCCTCTGCCTCCCTCTCCCTCTTCACCCCTCTCTCACTCTCTCTGCTCCAGTTTCAGGACACGGTCAACTGCACTTACACTGTTTCAATGCTGATTTTTCCTGGCGGTTAAAAAAAACGAAAACGTCCGTCATCAACGTCAATCTTGACCGATGGAGTCGATTGGCGATAGACAATTTAATAGTAAATCTGCCCAAGCCTAGTGTGTGTGTGTGTGTGTGTGTGTGTGTGTGTCTTTGTGAAGGAGTGAATGTGTGTGTACCAACAAAACAAAACATTACTGTGAATTAGGAACACGCGTTCAGAAGGAATGACATCAGAAAGAAAGACAAACGCATCCTTCCGGACGGAGCGCCACCTCTTCTCCACATCTCCCTCTCACTCCTCGCTCACACATCCTCTCCATTTTTCTCTCCCTCTCCTTTGCTCTTTCTTTCTCCTTCCTCCTCTGCGATTTTCTGAAGATTTGCTTTGGTTCAGCCACTCTTCTACATCTCTCCCAGTTCAAATGCAGTTCAGTCCTCTGATCCCCGCACTGCTCCCCAGGGGTCGTCCAATGAGCGACGCTTGACATAATTTATGGCTGGAGGAGGTGGTGGAGGAGGCTGATGGAGAAGACGGAGGGAGGAGGCGGCACCAGCCATTTAGGCTCCGACGAGAAAGGAAGGATGAGGACGTTAAAGGGGTCTGCAGAAGTGCTACGCTGAAAGTGCTACGTTAAAGGATCATGTATCAAGTCAAGTTTCAGGCCTTTTACCCGTCAGCTCACACACCTTCACACAACTACGGTAGCACTTATTCAGACAGACACCTCTTAGATTCACTCAAAATTGATCTTTATTTATTTTGCATTTGAGTTTGGTGTCTGGGCTCTACTGCTCTTCAATCCCAGCGAGGTGTACAGCAAACATAGGCGCTTGATAGCTTGAAATGTAGGAGTGATCAAATACCCAGGTAGAGCAGGAGGGAGTGAGGAGCTTAAATAGGGTGGCCTAAGGGCGCCGAAACATGTGGCGCCGTCGAGTTGTCTGATAGAGAAATTTCTGCAAGCTACGCTTTATTTATTGTCACAGGTATTTAACTTTGCCATGTTTTGTATTTGTTGAAGCATAGGGGCAAAATCTGATGAAAAACTTTGAAGTATCCATGACAAAAATCTATGTTACTGTAGTTGTCAGTGGGACCGGGAGAAAATAGGAAGGAAGATTTCTTACCATATCGTTTCCAAGAACCTGAAAATAGAATTTTCCAAAATGTGAAAATAAATCTCCATCAGTAGATAGTTTTCAATTTGGATTTCTCACGCTAGTTTTTTTGTCCAAATTTTTCAAAACCCCGAAAAAATTGTTTTTTCCAAGACACAAAAAATTCATTTCCATTAGCAGATCATTTTCAGGTTTAGGAGATACGATTTCTCACCTCGCTCCCTCCTTTCTCATATCGCTTGAATTCGTAAAAATCTGGAAAAAGCACAAATAAATAACAATACAATATTAAAATTTAAAAAAAACATAAGCACTCAGTTCTCAGAACTCAGTAAGATGATGAAGGGAGCAAAGGAGATATTTTCGAATTACGTTTTATTACCTGAATTTATATTAATCAATATCCATACGCTTCATATAATATTCTTATATGCTCTGTATAAGCTTAAGTGCATCCTCCCTTCCTTTTCAATGTTTTTGTGTACAAGGCAGTACTAGGTACCAGGCCCCTTATCTACCAGATGTGTATACCTTGCATTCCTTCTCCTTTGTGAGTGTCCCACTTTGGGCTTTGGGTGTGTCTATTATAAGACACACCCAACTCTCTCTCTCTCTCTAGGCATGCCTCTATGGTCAGCTTATATTATTCTGCTGTGCTGTGAACCATTTTTGTGTTTCTGTTCTCGTGTGCCCTGCCGGGTGCACTTGAACAAAGTTCGCAGCTGTTAATCAATTTACTGAAAGCTTTCAGAAGTCGTATTTTGAATTATTTCTCTCCACACTCAGCTGTCTCAGCCAATGAACCTATAAACTCCAGAGGAGGCTTTGAGAAAATCTTCCACAATTTGCCTGCCAGCCAGGAGGGTTGCACTCCAGATCCGAGGTGAGGTGGTTCTGTTTGACCAAAAGTATCCAAAAACTGGCCACATAGATCAAGGTGAGCAGCAACCTATTTCACTAAATGCCTGCTTAAGTGCTGGATATGTGTGTGTTTGACAGTGTCACTTTACTCTGGGGAAGGGTGAACCCTCACAAGGGTGAAGGCGAAAAGAAAATTCTGAACCTATTTGATGTGTTAATAAATTCAAATTACTATGGATGAGAAGAGAAATACAGAAAAAATACAAAAGAAAGATAAAACCAGGCGGAAGGGAGGAGCCTGTCTGTGCCCTCTGCCTTAAAAGACAAAAAAAGCCCCGAAAAAATTAAAAGTACGACTTAGACAGAGCAGAAGGCCTGTTTGCACCTTAAAAACCAGCCCGTTTGTGCTGAAGAGGCCCGTTTGCACTAAATAATTAAAAAGAGAGACGGAGAGGCTGTGTCGGTTTCGGGCAGTTATTAATGTTAATAAATCCTTTATTATGCACTTATTAACATTTTGTTATGCTTTTCGCAGCTCCCCCATCGGGAATGAGCACTACATGTGGTCAAGGTTGATATGTGAGATAAAAAATCACATATAAATACAATATTTGAGCGGTGAAGCACAAAAACCCACTTTAAGACATCTCTTGGGAATTTTCCTTTTCACGTACTGTAAATGGCAGCCCATGCTGCAACAAAGAAAATGTTCTATACAACAAAGCCTCAAACAGGCTTTTGAAAAAAAAATACTACAGCTATTAGTACAATTACAGTATATTTCAACATTGAGCTAAATTGTCATAGTGTACAAATCTTTACCGCTACTTTTCCAGTAAAGCTGGTGATAATGGTGCATAATCAAACAGCATTTTCTATTTTCACCTTCACACTGAATCCAGTAATTAATGATAAACAGTATAAAACTTAGCAAATTGGTAAGTGCGAGAGAAGTGTTGAAAATGTGTGTGCGTTCACTTAGTAGTAAAAGTTGAAACAGTAAAATGAATGTGAAATACATTGGCCGTTTCAACAACGATTTAAATTTGGCATCCGCCTCTCGCCCAATGACAGCTGGAATTGGCTCCAGCCCTCCCGCAAACCCCACGAGGATAAGCGGTGTAGATAATGGATGGATGGATGGATCCTTTAGTCAGCTCGCATCTGACTGCGAGCGATTGGAAAGATCCGAAGAATCGTCAACAGAGAATTGATTTACATTTGGTTGAAAAACATAATATTTCCAGCATTGAAAGATCCTTGTCAATTATTGATATTTCTGCTATTTGTACTTAACTGATTTCCAAATACAATTTTTTGATAGGCTTAATTGGCATTCTTGTATGGTGAAATGCATACAAGCATGTAGATAGTTAGATCTTGACTAAATTTAGATACTTTATATTGGGTTCTGGCACTTAATTATTGTGAAATAGAACCAGAAACATTTAAATTAGTTTATCATTAAAATGAGATTCTTCTAAATTGACCTAGTTGTTGAAGCAATGCTCAGAAGTTCAGTTATACATTACCACTTTATGACACTGCATATTACTGTGGTAGACCTTTGCCCTCTATTGTTCTTTATCAATGGCTGTGTCTCACATGGTCAACAGTGTGAATTAAGACCAAAACGACAATCTGATGTGCTTTGATCCTATCTGACTAGTATCCTGCTGAAGGACTCTCTACCTCTGCAAAGGCCTTGTCTACAGAAATCCACCTTGGCCAACATCAGGTCGAATAACTTGGGACATTTTCTGAACAACGCACAAAAGTTGTGATATGAAATGCAAGTACCAACTTTTGCTGCTCCTCCACCAACGAAACATAAAGTTATTGGTTTCTAAGTGTCACAAACTATTACGGGGGAAAAATGAACTTTGCTGCTCTTCACCTCCCATTCTGTGATGTCACTGCATCGGACAATCAAAACGGAATGAAAGTTGAATGTATTGCAGGCATTGTTCTCCAATCCAGATGTGAGCAACAAGATGACCAGCATGACCTCAGTCCTTTTGTGACACCTGAATGATTGCCAAAGGGGGGGTTGCTTTCCGTGTGTGTTTGGAGCTGCTTCTCATTCTATCGCTATCCTAATACCACATTGGCCCAATCCCAATTCATCCCCTTGACCCTACCACTTGGCCTTACCCCTCCCTTTTAGGGTATTCCATTTATTTTGGGGACAGAGGGGTAGTGGTCATCTAGTCCCCCAAATGGCCCTCAAAATGGATGAGATGCAGACTCAGACTTTTTTTTGTTTCAATCAATCCATCTATAACATCTACATGTACAAAAAAACCACATGATATTTTAGACGTAGACGTTTTTATGTTTTGTTTGAAAGGTATGATAGAAAGATTAAAAATACTGGAGATTTACAGGAAAATATTTCAATGGTAGGACAGTGGGCGCGAAGAATAAAAGAATCCTGGTAAAAACTGGAGGGTTGACCGGTATTGTCTCCTGGCAATAGCACCTTACAGTGCTCCGGACTATTCCTCCATTTAAACAGATTAGATCTCTAGCCTGCCAAGTATTACAACTGTACAGGGTTCTCAAGATTTCTTACACTAGGTAGTGAATAGACTCACCTAGCTGCTCACTGTCTCCTTCCTGAAGTCTCCTCGGTTTAAGATCTCAGTTATACCCCCTCAGTAACTCTACAAACAAAAGGATATAACCCTAAGGCCAGGTATTCGATCAATACATGATACAGATAAGTTGTGTTTATTGGTATCCAACAATCAATCTAATCAATCTAATCTAATCAAAAATTGTATTTGGAGCCAGCAAGAAGGATCTGATCAGGAACCTTCAGACTGGTTTCACCAGCGGCGATGGTACCTGAGATGTCCTCCAGAACAGCCTGCCTCCTAGTACAAGGAGCTCAGTAGCCTCACTCAGTTGAGCAATCACTGCACGCTGGGGGGATTCCAGTGTCCTTATATTCCAGGGAAGGGTTGGCGTGACAAAGTCCCAGACTTCAAGTTGCTTCTTGGTCCAGTGTAGTAATCCTCTTGGAGTTCTTGTCGAGTCCTCTCCGGAACAAATAATCCCGATGAATTCTGCTTGTCTTTTTTTTTTATAGTTCTGCCAACGTTTCTTTCCCTTTAGGATCACATGGTCAGTGACTCATGCTTGCTGCCCTATCAACGTCCTTTTCCTCAATGCTTCTTTGTGCTTCTACAGAAATTACTTGTTCAGTACTTTCCCCATGATTCAGCCCCCTGTGACTTTCCGACATTTTAGGTTCTTTCCTAAAATGGTTGTCCCAGGCTCAGCCCACATAAAGTCTCACATTACATGTAAGTATTTAACTGCAAAATAACTTAGTTTTTCAGACTCCCCTGGTATATATACATATGTGACACACCTCATATTTTAGGTACTTTTGGTGTCGTTTGACTATATTTGTTTCACATCATTTGAAAGTGAAGAATCAGAGCTTCAAAACAAGGTGTCTATTGGGCAACCAAATATCTTTAAAGCTTTGACTTGTTAATGACGAGGGTGCGGCAAACTGTATTTCTGAGATAATCACCCTCAAAGTTTTCCCCACGCTTGGCTTCATTCAGCCGCTCCCAGGATGCAAAGGGGTTGGAGGACCAACGGAGCCACATGGCTACTTGTCACATGTCCACTGACACCCTGCTGAATGGGACATGACACCCTGCTGAATGCGGCAATCGCTGCATTGTTCTTGTGTTTCTAGGGAATGTTGAACAGCGTCATCAACACATAACATCTTTGTATTTAAAAATCTTTATTTAACAGTAAGATTATACATGTTTGATAAAATAATTATTATTAGGGAATATATTAGGGAATTATTTGGGAGTTTATAAGTGCAGAGAACACAACAAAATGTACAGCCTATCAATAATAATAGTCTTCGTATATCAACCTCGCTGTGTTATTTAATATATAAATGTGCATATTCCAAATATCTTCAAAATTCTTGGAGTTTTGATGTGGGCTAATCCCAACCATAGGCCAGCTACACTATGAGAGCCTGTTTGGGGCATTTTCTTTTCGCCCCTGGCTGCATTTGCAGGTAAACTTGAGAATCTTGTCCATTGCTACTTGATGCATAATCTGCATCACCAACCTAAACAGACTTCATCACGTCATCAACTTCTTCCGTTGTAACAACAACTGGCGTGTCGTCTGTCTCCTCCGGTGGTTCTTAAAAATATTCCATTTCATTGTCACATACAGGTTAAAATCAGCTGTTTGAAATGTTCTCGAAGTCTGGGATAACCTCGATATCAGATTCAGCATCGCTGTCGTTCTCAGTGTCGCTGTCGGAGAACTGACTATCATCGCGGAAAATAAAATCCAGTACACACTGCTTACACTGACTAGGATCTATCGCACTGGTCAGATTAAGGTCTGTGATATGATTTAGAGCTTCCGCTACCCGCTTCTCTTAATCCATAACAACACAGTGATTCAAGTTTTCACAGACAAGTGAAACCGAAGGCTCCTCGTCTTGTTTACGGAAGTGACATCAGCTTTACTTCTTCGTTGGTATAGGCCACCTACACAACAATGAATCCAAGTGTGTGTGTAAAACTAGTATCAAACTATCAAACTATCAAAACGGTTTCACATTGTGACTTCACGCCACATGGAATATGGAGGATGATCTTCATCTGGACGGTCGCTATTAAATAAATTATTGATCGGGATTGTTCAGCACTGTTCAGCGTGGATATATTTAACTTGACGGTTTAACATTTATCTACTATTTATAAATCAAACTAGGTTTTGAAAATATTTTGAGAGAGAAAAAAAAACCCACAATGGGACACAAATCTGGAAAAATCTAATTTTCCTTTTAGAAAGGTTACTTCAAATTATTTGGCGGCTGGTTCGTTCATTCGTTTGTTCGTGTAGGGCTACAAAGGCAATTGGGACATAAGCCAAGAAGTGGTATCCTCATCCAGTTCAATGAGCCCGCTGATTCCATGTGTTGATTTGAAGATTGGGCATTCATCAATGGTAGGTCACACCCAGGTGGATTGGTTGAAGGGCAGTTGATGAACTTCCTCAACGTGGAAGTTCATCAACTTCTTTTCTTTCTACTTTATTTCTCTCTCTTTTTCTGTCTTTTCTTCCCTTGTCTTGGCCTTGGTTTTATCCCTTGTTTTGCCTGCAGGCTTCTTCTCCCCGTTGTTCTTCTTCTCGTGCTAAGTCGTACTTATGTTGGGTGTTGGTTCTGATTTGACGTCCTTCTGCAGGAATCACCAGCTTCTCCTCGCAGCGGTCCTGTCTCGGGTCTTTCCAAAGATGATGTCTCCACCGTTTACTTTCCAGACCCAGCGGTGGTACCATATCCCCCGCTCGAAGCGGGCGCTTATCTTGTGGGGTCCAGGGTATATACAATGCGTCATGGCGGTGGAAGACCATATTCCGGGTATTGCCGACAGTATAAAACGGTAATTTTTTTTGAGTTTTCATTGGAAGGGAAGATTATTCACGCCCCTGCTACTGGTGTGGGGAAAGAAGCCCATATGTAAATACATCTTTGCAAATAATCATGCTTTTTTTTAATCCATTAGAATATTTTAGTTTAATGTAGATGTAAAATAATATGTAATTGGATCATTATTACAAGAATTTCAGAAAAGTCGCTTTTCACGATGTCAATAGAACTTCATGTTAACGACAATTTGTGAGTAACAGTACAGTTATTTCCATGTCCCATGTATGAAGCTTGAAAAATAATCCAGCAGCAAATTTTCTGCACTTCCCCTTCCTGCGCACCACTTCCCAGTGGTGGGCAGGAATTTCTATGGGCAGGACTACTCTGAAATAGCCTATGTGTAAACATGCTATATTGTTTCGTTCAGTAAGGAAGCAGACTAAAATAAAAAATACAATGTTTTAATTTGTTTTATTTTGGAAGAACGAGGCACCGGGACATGCAGTTGCTCCCTCTCCATGCACAAATCGCGGGCACAATTTGCGTCCGATCACTCCCTGTCCATGTACAGTTCACTGGGGGAAATTTGTGCCCTGATTGCTGGGCGCAAATTGCACCCCGATCACTAGCCGCTTATATCACCTATAGGAAAAGCTGGCACTGTGGCTATTGTCAATAGATTAATTTGTCTTGTCCTGTCCTGCAAATTTGATCAGACTTGTCACTATAATAGTCGATAATGGTACCAAGCAACAGGCTTTAATAAAAAAGTATGGTACTAAAGTACTATAAAGTTATAATCATGTTATAACATTCCAGGGACTCCTGAGCAAACAAGGCAGGTAATACAATTATAAGCAGAAAACAAGGAACAATTTACGAAAAGGAAATATGCTGCCAAACAGCTGTGGGAGTGAGTGACCTGACTCGTATTTGCTTGCCAATGTATAATTATCTGTGATAATTCTTTTAACCATGACGTAACTTATCTTCATCACTGTTTGTTATCTGTTTCAGGACACTGATCAACAACTGAGCCTTGAGGGCAAGGTGACTCCCTAACAGGTCTCCAAAAATGGGAGAACTTAAAAAATAAATATAACTTAATCAGAGGGCAACGTTGTAGAGAAGGTGTTACTGCATAACAGTTAATAAAAAAATTAAATAATTATGTCACAAAAATCGTCCATCTGTTCTAAATTATTGGTGTCATTGTGTTTGTGTGTGTGTGTGTGTGTGGGGGGGGGGTTTATTGCAGGACCTGAAAACTCCCAAGACTAGCTCAAGAACAGAAAATGGAGAGGTCACAGCAGCCACCTGGCAGTTTTATGCAGATATGCATGGTAATTTGGGTGCCAGACCTTCAATTGAGCCTTCTGTTTTGGTGGCATCTTGCAAATACTGATGCAACAACATAACTTTAGCAGTTTAGCAGGAAAGCAACAATCACATTTCTCAAATAAGTCATCAATATTTCAGTCAGGCAGGTTTATTTCCAAAAATAATATTGAGCCTGTATTGCTCAGTAGATCATGCAATAGGTCAAAAAGTCAAAGCTTTAGTTTCAGTTAGAGGTTAGAGGTGTGTCATTTCTCTGTGACAGGAAACTGTGTTAAGGATATTTTTCTCCTAGAAATTGGGTGTCCCTATGTACCTGACCTGAGTTAGGCAGGTTTATCTTTCAGGAGATCATCAAACATCCCATAAAAACCACCCTTTCTGAACCTGAACTGCACACTGAATACGCCTCAAGTCCTGGACAGTCCACTGCATCTACCTCGAGTACATTTGTCTCCACCCCATCTGCAGCTCTTCCCAGGGCCGCCCCCAACCACACCCGCGGTTCCGCCTATTTCTAGTTCGAACAGATTTGATGAAGTATTGTTTGTGAGCATTAATAGTAGATTCTCTTAGATACACTATTCTGTCATCATATCGTATATTTCCATGCATTAAATAATTCAATTCCTGAGACATACAAACTTATTAATATTTAAATTCAGGAGACACAAACTGTTGTACAAAAGGTTTTATTAAACAATGATGTAGTATAAAAATAGCAAAAGATGCAGCATCCAGTGAATCATGTTCCATCTGTCTGGTCTTTCCTCTGTAAAGATTTCAACCCCTACCCCTTGTGGCTCCGTTCTAAAGGTTCACTACCACGTCGAGGGCACTCCAAAACTAGGGGTAGGGCCAAGGGAAGGGAATTAGGATTGGCTCATATTATTTAATGTTTTCTAAGAACACTACACTGTCGTAAGGTTATTGGCTATATTAAGTTAAATAATACTTTCAAATTTAGGTCAGTTGTTTGAATAATTACTGGATTAAGGATTAGGCAGAAACAGGATTAGGCACAAATTAGGACAAAGTGAATTTGTTGACTATGTAAATAAAAGCCCCTCGAGGTTCTCATATGTCTCAGTTTGAATGGAGGTGATGTTATTGTCATGTTTGAGTCAAGGTGCATACCTCGATTGGAAATCCTAAGTAACCTCAAAATTTGTCTAAGCAGACTGCATAATAATTTGACTAATTGCTGAATGCATCCTGGCCAAAGGTAAGACTAGCAGTTCAAAGCAAAAAAACATAATGCATTTAGAGTTGAATACTACTTTGGCATGTCATAACTTGTCGATTTATTAAAGGTTAGGTAACACAAACTGACCATGAGATAATGGATGGTTGTTCAAATGTGACCCGACACATCCTAACCCGGTGCATTTCGCAGCGCTGTACTGTCGGCTGGAGTGAAAAACATCTGAAATTTCATCCTTGGTCAAAAATGAGATGATAGCGGATTTATGTTCCTCAAGTTGTTTTCAATCGTTACTTATTTTGAAAACTAAGTTTGATTTCTAAATACTAGACGAATATTAAAAGGCTCAGGCTACTAGATCCACCAGACTTTCACAGGGGGAAAAAAAAAAAGTCATTCATCAACTTGATGAGCAGCGCAAACGGCGAAGTCACGGTTCCCTTTGATGCAAATGTGCAGATCAAGATCCTCCTTCGATATTCTGAGTGAAGTGAAGTCAGAATGTGAGAGCGTTTTGATAAGATAAGGTTCTAAATGAACGCAGACCACACCGGGTCTTCCTTGCATGGTCAAAAAAAGACGTTGCGCTGATGCTGGCTCAGAGGACGCAAAGAAGGAGAACTGACGTCACCTCCGGAAACAATGTTTATAGATACATATAATCTCCGTGTTGTTATGGATTATGAGAAGAGGGAGGCAGGAGCTCTCAACACAATCCGGCAGTGGGAGGCGGAGTGGCCGAATTCAAATGGGGATGCCGGCATTTGAACTATGGGAACTGTTGTCTTCTGGTGATGGGTTTTCATGTGCACGATCTGAAACGGCCACTTAAAGCTATCTTTGTTAGAAAACAATAAAGGCAGGAAATGGGAATGTTTAGAAGTGACGGAATGATAGAGGAGGCCCGCTTGTATGGTGAGCATCAACCTAGAATGAAAGGTAATTGATTTAAATGTGGAATTAAAGGATTAAATCGAATTTACGCATTTTTCAATATTTTTTATAAATTAACGATTCAAATATTATTTCAGAAAGACACATTCAACATGCTCCCGCTGAAGGAGTACATCCAAATGTAACCACCTAAAGCACCCATGTTTGTGCTTCAGTTATTGTCAGGACGGACTAAACAGCTGCAAATGTC
The DNA here is from genome assembly GCF_960531495.2 of Zeus faber. NCBI lineage: Eukaryota > Metazoa > Chordata > Actinopteri > Zeiformes > Zeidae > Zeus > Zeus faber. The sequence goes on along the minus strand of NC_137194.1, from coordinate 9,355,184 downwards.
CGGTACTGTTGTGAATAATCTGGTCTGCTGTCTGCTGTGTCTCAGAATTAGCGCTGATGATGGAACGAGCACAGGAGATTAGGAGGGGTGCTTGTGTTGTTATGCAACGCTTCCAAAAGGTGGTTGAGTTGACACACGGTCATGTGTCCGCTTGCGTGGCCATTTCCATACCAATTCGTTTTGTTTTATAACTTGTTTTATTCCCCTAAAGTGGGATTTTGACGCAGCCCGTGTGCCATGATAACCGGGGAGTGACGTGGTTGTGTGATTCTGCAAGACGCAGCGACGCAAGCCGGACAGTGTCGCAAGCCATTTTCATGAAGGTTAACAGCGAAATGCGAAGGACTGAGGAGGAGACCACGCGCGAGCAACGCGTCTCCGGACCCATGTGAGTGGGTTGGGGGAGGGGCCCCACCTGCCCTCCCCGTCCAACCCGAACGACCGCTACACAACCTCTGACCAGACGACAGGGTGGGAATCCGTGACTTCGGGAGAGAGCGAGAGAGAGAGAGAGAGAGAGAGAGAGAGAGAGAGAGAGAGCTGGAACTCAGCCCGGTTCCTGGGTCCGTTCCAGAGCCTCACCGCCACCGCCATCATCCTGCTCATCGCCCCAACCCTGGAACGTTGTACCACATCGGGACTTAAATAAAAAGCCAACCCGGCACCTCGCACCGCAGCCAGGACGCATTCGTGATGTTTGTGTCTAATCATGGCGATCCCGTACTCATAAGATGCGTCATTTATCATCTTCACAAAACAAATTATCGTTATTATCGAAACTGCATTTTCTTTAAGGTATTTGTTCCATTTGTAGGAAAAAAAAAAAAAAAAAGTGAGGAATGGGTTTAAGATTGTGTTTTTAGCAGATGTTTTATAACCACAGCTTTAAGTAAGTGTGAGAAAACACCAGAGTGAAGGTGAAGGGAGGAATTGACAATGTCCAAATTCATGGCATTTCAAGTCAGATAAAAGAAGAAAGGAGAGGGGAGGGAAAAAAGGAAAAAAGATGTGTCCAAATGTCCATTGCTCCTGTTCTTATTTATTATCTAAAACAAAAATAAGACGCCCTGGATAGTGTCGTGATTTTAACACTGTAATTGATGCTTATGGATGTCATACTTAATTTAAAAGTTTTATTTTCCGCCAAAAGGCTCTCACCCATCCTGCACTCTCTTTTAGACCTCCTGACGATTTTGGTGTTACCCCATGTGGGTTTTTTTTTTGTTTATTTTCAGGATGTGTTGATGAATTGAATGTTTTGGGTTCAGTCGATAATTGAGTCACAATTTGTTGAGGGAATGAAGGAAATATTCTAAAATGACCCTCAATTTCTGTGTCTCGCTTATATAATCAATATCCATACGCTTCATATAATATTCTTATATGCTTGATTTAAGAAATACAGTATATGTTTTTGTGCATACTTTTGTTATGTTTTTTTGGTTGCTTCGTGATGAAGTTGCTGCTGCTGTGACATGACTTACTGCAAATAAAGGTACCTTAAAAGTCAAAGTCTCTCTCCCTCTCTCTCTAGCTTATATTATTCTACTGTGCTGTTATGCATTTTCGTATTTCTCCGGTGTGCCCTGCGGGGGCACTTCGCCCTGGTTGCCGGCTGTTATTAATTTTACTTAAAGCTTTTAGAAGTCGAACTTTGAGTTACTTCTCTCTTCACTCATCCGCCTCAGCCAACAAACCTTTAAGTTCCGAAGGAGGTCTTCAGTGTGTGTGTGTGTGTGTGTGTGTGTGTGTGTGTGCGCCCGTGCGTGCGTGTTTGTGCTCTTGTTTGTGTGCGGCTTGTGACACAGACAGGGGGTGGGGGTGATGGGGTTACAGAATGTGCGCCTTCTGGGCTGCTTGTAATTATCTGCCAATTTTCCCTCCGTCACTTGCCTTTATCATCCCTTTCAGATCTCACCTCGGGGTCGGACGCTGTCACTCCGTGCACACCTCCGTCTCTCTCTCTCTCTCTCTCTCTCCCCCGCTGTCCTCCCCCATCCTCCCCCCCCCCGTGCCGGATGAAATGTAGAAGGCCCGGCAATGACCTCTGGCTGCCAGATCGAGATCCTACCATCCCACCATCCCATCATCACCTCCTCCATCACTCCCCTCTCCCACCCCCACTGATTGTTTCCTGGTAACAGGAGACACAGGGAGATAAGATTAATTATCAATCAGCAATCTCTGCAGCTATTAATACAGTGCAGCCACGGGTGGTGAGGGGTGGAGGGCATGAGCGTTATTCTCTGACACCATGTCCGCAGATCTCCGGCTGATGTCATGTTTTAAATTTGACTTCGTCCAAAAAGTTTGTTAAATTTGGAAACACAAAAGAGGAGAGGTCAGAGGTCAGAGGTCGGCTAGGGTTGTTTTTTTGTTTTTTGTTTTTTTTTTCCAGTTATTGATAGTCGTATGACTCTTGATGCACTGGTAAACTGTTCATCGTCTTTTTTACTCTTCTCTTTTATTTCAGGTTATGGATTGTGTCAAACATCTGAGGACACAGTTGGCAGAGTGGCAGGGGGATCTCAGGAGAGTAAGTAGTATATGTATTTTTGCTTGTGTAGATTAAATGTGTTTCCTTTGCAGGAGATAAGTTATGTTCCCCTGCATGGATGATTCATTCTGTTACAGGGGATCCTCTGGAAGTCCTGATGGGCTAGCTCAGCACAGGTCAACGCCCAGGAACCAGGGTGAGCCCCAAGGGGGGCTCAGGGGAGGGAGGACCAGGGGGCACAGAGTCTCAGGGCGGCTGTTCATGATAGAGCTGCACATGTCAACAAGGTAAGCAAAATAGACATTCTATTCACACATGCACGCGCATGCGCACATGCACACGCGCACACTCAAACACACACAGTTCCGAAGGAACACATGTCACCCGGCAGGAATTAAGTCCATTATCAAAGGCGGAACACGATATTCTGGCACGTCGTCTCGTCAACGGCTAAGTCATTTCCCTCTTCAGGTCTTAATTGCGTTGGGTCGTCTTATTTCTAAAGTGTCACAACTTTACCAGCTGAAAAAAAAATAAAGACCTCTTCCATCAGCCGACTGAAGGGCTGTACATAAAAATAACAAAATATCCTCCAGCTCAGGGAAAACGCGATAATGCTGAGAGGCCTCTCAGGGTTTTACTCTTGATTATTCCTTGGGACACATCCCAGAAATGAACAGTGGTCATTATGTTCAGTCTGGTGTCTGAAGCTGTTTGTTGACAAAACAAAATGAGACCAACACATAGCCGCCTGGGAGCTTGGCGGTTCAAATCAGCAGTAAAGACGCCTTTACTCTGAATTCATCAAACAAGACAATCGTACAAGAAGTCCTGCAATTCTTATGGAGAATAACCGACCCCTTCTGAAAAGCTCCGCCCCTCTGCAATAAGCCCCGCCCCTCTGCAATAAGCCCCGCCCCGACCGCTTAACCGGTGCAAATAAGAGAAAAATTGAGCATGAAATTCACAAAGCACCCGCAGATGGTGAAATGCACCGCTAACTGTGATGCCGCGCAAAGAGCGTCTTGATGCGCCGGTGTTATTTGTGCCATCTGTGGTGGTTTTCAAGTGGTCAAAACTGGCATTGAACCACAGATGGCATCGAACCTACAGAACCATGGACAGCTCTGCGGCAGCGCGGCCTTTCCCGTGCAGCAGCACGGAGCTTTGTAGAGCAAAAACGATTAAATCAGCTGTCATCATTTCTACATTGTAATATTAAGATTCATTGAAAACTAGACACATTTCATTAATGTAATAAAATGTGGGAAGAGTACATTTTATTATAGATTTTGTTTGCTATTGAATTGATTTATGTTCTATAGTCCCAGCACATAAACCTAAAAACCAACCAAGTAAGATTAAGACTGCAAGCTACCATTATTGGAACTGAGCTTAAAAATAAGGTTTAAACATATAAATTAATGACATTTTTAATGTTAACATTGTGTGCAACCTTTTTTAACTATCACTAAATCTGTTTTTATGTTGATGAATTGTGTATTTGTTTGTGACAGATAAATAGATAGATAGATAGATAGATAGATAGATAGATAGATAGATAGATAGATAGATAGATAGATAGATAGATAGATAGATAGATAGATAAGGTTTTAGAATACAAATATGCAATAAAACAAAAATAACCCAAATATTTGTCAATATACAATAAATGCAAAAATTATCCACAAAATAGACAAATTAGTCAATGTTCATTGAACATCAAAATGAACAATAAAAAATACTTGAAAACATGACAAACCAGAGAAATTACCCTTAAATAAACAAGAAACTGTAAAAAATGTTTAACAGTGTTTCTGTTGTGGTTGACTTCGCAAATCTCTCCGACTACTACAAAAAGAAAACACAACCTGATATTTTTACGTCAAAGTTGACTTTCCCACGACGCGTTTCACGCTATTTCCACTTTCTCAGTCGCACTCGCGGTGGGGATAATAATGTAAACTGATACCTCGTGTCCCTGAACTTCCTCGGTGACGGCGCCGAGCCGGCCTCTGGCCCGAGCCGCCGACGGCTCTAATGCCTCAGACAGGTTTCACGGTGGGGGCCATTAGAGCCCAGTGGCCCTTGGGCCTGGAAACGCTGCTCTGACACTGATTGTGGGTGCAGTGACTCCAGCCACCGGGGGATTTGACAACTGGGATTAGTTTGGGTGGGTGTCCATGCAGCGAGGCGGAAATGCGGCCAGAGTTGAACCACATCCACCCACCGCATGTCACACAGCGCTGACACCGTGTCCCCCTGTCCCCACCACAAAGTGTAATTAATGTCACACCACGGCCTTTGAAATATCAATGTGCTGTTTATTCACCTGTCCGATGAAAAAAGTTGGGAAAAGTGAACTTTTTAAATAAGCGAATACATTGTTTACATAGCTTTTACGAGTTCTGTTGGAATATTAGAAGTACTATATGACATAATGATATGTGTGAGAGTATGCATATACAATGTATGTGCATACTCTCACTTCATTATGCTAGAGATAAATGTGTGTATGAGATTCAGCAAAAAAAATAAAAAATAACGTCCCATCCCACTTCCCACGCCGCAGCGACGGGAGGTATTATTCATGTTCACGTCTTTGGTTTCATACGAATAGGAAACTGGGAAATAAATTTAAAATCTAACGTAAAAACAGACTGAGCATCTATTGCCGAGTTCACTGCCACTCAGGCTCTGCCCCGTCTCCTTCATGTGTCGTCACGTCCAAGTTCGCGGGCAATGTCAGATGTTTAGGTGGCCGTGGCTAATTGCTTCACAAAAATGAGTCCAGCTGTAAGTCTAAGTAAAAAAAATGTAATAAAATAACTCTCAAATTAAATTACGACATTATTTCCCCACACATTAATTTACTGGGTATGCCGAGCTGCAAGCTGCCCTTTAAGCTCTGTGTGCATTCAGTCTACTAACATTTTGAACACACCAAGGGTTCAATCATGGCTGAATGTGCACTGAACCGGCAGCTTTCTATCTGCAGCTCGCATTGGGTTCAGTTTACCCATAGAGACGCTCTCACCGGCCCAAAGGTCCGCCTCTGACCTGGCAGACAGCCAATCAGATTTTAGGCTTTTGGAGTGGCGGGTGGGATGACGAATCAAACTCCACCCCCCGGACACACGCTCGCCTAAAAGTTGCCTTCAGCGTGAACCGTTTGAAGAGACTCGATAAGGGGGCTTCAGTGCCATTTCGGAGAACTCAGCGGAGAAATAAAATACTTTGTGAATACAGCCCCGGGGTCCTTTACGCAAAATAACACCCACCCACATGCGCAGTATTTCGGAGGACACAGAGGGAAAAGTTGGATATAACGACCAGGAGCTCCTCGTCGTCCTGTTCCAAAGCCAGGAGGTGCTGGATGGTGATAATTTGCCCTTCAGCGTCATCACCATCTGTCAGCGCATCTGGATCCAAAGTTCCCCCGAAAGAGAAGGTGGTGTCGAACATTATCTCATCTATATTTAGCGGCGGTAATATCAACCGGTGTTGACACCCCCTCTTTCTCATTACCCTGTTATCACAACCTTGCAACCTTTGAATTAATTAGCTGCAGCGAGTCAATTAGCCTCCTTCAGCAACGCTCAGCGGGAGACAAAACGCTCCTCCAACCCTGGCACGGCGCGCGCCAGCTAAAGAGACACGATATCCGAGATCAAGAACAGAAAGCTCCTACTTGATTTCCTGTGTGTGTGGGCGGGGTTGGAGGGTCAGTCTTGGAGCCTTTTATTTTGAATGAGGACGTTTATTTTGAATTGACGGTTCTCTCTGTGGAGTAGCAGGAGCCCAAATAGATTAAGAGTTTCCAAACTCATTACACACAGACTTGAAAAAAAAAAGTTGGCCGAGGAAAAGATAAATATCATATCAGGGAGAAATGTGTAACTAAATAGCAAATAATATGTGACAACCAGACACTGCTGAGCTTTCGCTGCATCGACTGAAAATAGCTGTGTTCACCATCAAAAATAAAGCACAACATAAAATGTGAATGCTTTTTTTGTACAGAAGGAAACACTTTCAAAAGCATAAAAAAACATGGGGTTTTTTTTCAACATGCTCCGCAAAAACATAAAAAATTTAATTATGTATAAAGAAGAAATACAGCAAGTCATTCAGCCTATGCATGTTTTAAAATAAGAACTATAGCCTAATGGTTGGTATGTCACTCACTTTCGGTGACAAAATAACAAATGAAAGGCAGCAACCAGAGAAAGTTGAACTTTGTCTGGATATATGGTGGCTGTATGCAACAAAAAATAAAGCACAATATAAAATGTGAATGCTATTTATGTACAGAAAATAACACTTTCAAAAGCATTAAAAATCACGTTTTTTTACACACATTCTGAAAACATGATAATTAAAACAATAGCACCAATTTGCACCGCAGGAACTTTTTAATAGTTCAAAGAACTTTTGCATGAGGAACTGTCCTATTTTTGAGTCCGCACTGCAGGAACTAGGAACAATCGTGGTTCTTAGAACTCTGTTTTGAGGGACTTTTTTTGAGCTCCAATTCCAGGGCAGGGACTAAGAACCAGAGGAGCAAGAGGAACCTTCAATGACGTAAAGGCATGGTGATTGGTCCAGACATATGTCCATGGTCCCTCGCTGGTTCCTCGGACAGTCCACCTCGTCGAGTTGCATCGCTCTGGGTGGGGACCAGCCCACGTACAATCAGCGGTATAGTAAAATAACCAATAAAAATTGTGTTTTTATTGCAGATGCATTTATTTCATTTTCCGATATTCACCGAATGAAACAAAAAAGTCCCTGTGCGATGCGTGCCCGTGCTTTACGAAAGTCGGAACCAACTCTTAAATTACACCTTGTAGATCTAATATGAGTGAAGATTCAGCAACTGGAATTTGTTCATAAACTTATTTTGGTGGACTGATAAGGCGAAATAAGTGAAAGTTTATAGTATTAACGTGCCTTATTTATTTCTTGTACGTGCCCAATCTTCCATGCATTCTTAGTGGTGGAAAAGGCGGACCCCGCCAACAACAATGTCAAACAGCGTAAAGAGGAGCACATGCATAACAAACATAGAAATACATTGAATGGCTGTTTCTTATAAAATGCAAGCAATATGAGGTGAAGAATGTTTAGAAAAATTGCCACGGCGGCCATCAGTTCATCAGAAACTAAGCACTATAAGAAGGAACCACGGCGAGCCTTGCACTCCGCGTAGTCGTCCACAATGCAACCAACCGTGTCCTTAATTCCTATGTGACTTACGTGTATACACTGTTCACAATTTAGATTGAAGGTATGTTACTGCTTAAAAAGATTCAAGATTCAAGAGGTTTATTTGTCACATACATATACATACCTTCATACATATATGCAGTGAAAATGTCTTAATATATGCAGTGAAATGTCTCAAAAGGGCCCCCAAGTGACATTGTACTTACGTTCCGTAAGGTGGAAGGCTTCCAAATCTGCTTCTTGATAAAGGTTGATGACGACATAAATTAATTTCCCCTTTACAGAAGTTAACTTCGCTTAGGTGTGTGTCTCATTATATTATTATGATGAAAGTCAAATAACTTCTTGCCTCACTATTGTCTCTGAGTTAAAGTTTTTTACCGTATTAAATTCCTGCATTCATTTGATTATTTTCTTCATCATTGATTTGACTCTTTTTCATATATTTTACTATTATTTTCTGTATTATTTGTGACCCACCACGTCCCAACCCGGTGCATTTCGCAGCACTGTACTTTGGGCTGTGCATAAAAAACATCGGAAATTCCTTTTCTGGTCCAAAAGGAGATTATAGCAGATTTACTGTATGTTCCTGAAGTTGTTTTCTATGTCAACTTATTTTCAAAACTTAGTTTTATTTCCAAATATTAAATAAATATTAAAAAGTTGAGGCTATGTACTCCATTATCATTCGTTTGAATACTCAACAAGTTGTTGAACAAATGGCGATCTCACGGTTCCCTTTTGTGCAAGCATGCAAATCAAGATCATGGCTGTTTCTTATAAAATGCAAGCAAAATAAGGTATAATTATTATTTTTTTTATACAAAATAATCAGATGGATTTCCTCTTTAAAAAAGACCAGCTTAAACAACATAAAATATGGGATTTTTTTCTCGACCAATTTCTGTTGATAACTAATGCATGTATTCATAACCCTAAATGCTCCACTTCTGAGCAAAAATTAAACCAAATTCAACAATCTTTTTGAGACTCTTCTCTTTGCCTCATAAATTAAGGCACGTACTGTTATTATGCAGAGATGTGGGGAAGAAATGAAAGAGATAAATCCTTGAAAAGGCTTCCCTTTAGAGAAGGAATGATTTAAAAAAAATACAGCTGTGTCAAGGACATTTCCTTTTGTCATCCCTCCATCTCTTCCTTTTTGATGCGATAACCGGTGAAAAAGTGGGACGAACATTACAAAGTGACCTGTGGCCGTCCACACTTTCAACCGGTGGACTCTGCGCTCCTCTAAGTAATTATTTATCCATCACATTTACTTTTATCCCTAAAATAAAAACAGCTATTTAGTATCTGATACTGGAAAAAAAATATCTTGTGGGTCACAATAAAAAAATAATTTATAGGTAGTGGGAAAACAATTACAGGAAATAAAAAAATACCAAAGACCAAAAGACAAGTAAGTTTAGTCCCCATTCACTACGTTGCTTTATTTAAGATTTCAGGTCATGTCTGCAGTGAATTATCCCGTCTGCTCTGTGGATGAGAAATGGCTGTGAGAGACCTGCAGCAGCATAAAACAACTATTTATATCACCACTGGTTTCAATGCTGGATTTATGGCTCTTTTAACACGTCTTCCCAAAAAGCCAATGCTGTCATGAGCTCCGTGGTGGAGAAAATACACTCTAAACACTATAGAATCCTTAAAAAGCAAGTGGCTGTACAATATAATCAACCCGGTCTCATGCTTTTATGTACTCATAGTTACATCTTGTCCCGGAGTATGATTGTTCAACTTTTTCCGTGCTACACAGAATTTTTTTTTAACCATTTAATTTGAATGGGGAGATTTAATTTGACTTTAGAACGAAAACTAACTTGATGAAAGTAGGCTACTGTGGGGAGATAGGGGTGGGTGTGCATGGATGTATTTATTTTAAGTGCATGGGTTTAAATTTCGTTCTGACTTGCACAAAATTAAAGCAGGATACTAGTTTCACTTTTTCTCTATTGAATGGTCTATTAAATTCAAGGATGGGCGAGAATAGGGATATAGGGTCATACTCAGTATGAATTTCATTCAAAGATCTATTTTAACTGGGTATATCAATATCAGTGTTTGCGCGCCTATGTACCCATCAGCCAGTGTGGTAAACACGTCAATGGTAAGAGCAAGATCCACCAATCAGAGACGTCGCTGTTACACTTAGGACAGTGTTATGGGCAGTGTAGTCTCCATGACATCCTGAATATAACATGTTTTTCTCAAAACAAGGTTGATATCATACAGACTTGTGGCTTCTACAGGACCAAAAACGAATAATTATATACATTTTGTTAGGTTTACGCAATTTTTTACAAACATTTTAAACCCCATCATTAACCTTAGAAACTACAAAAACTACAAATCTGCACCATTTTGTAATGCTTCTTAATGCAATTGCCTTATGGGTAAAGTAGTTTCACTATTATAAACCTAAAAATTGAAAGTAAGTATGGGTGAAAACATGATGCATGGGTTACAAGGGGTTAATCTGGTTGGGGAATATACCTGTGTTGTCAGAATTAAACATATGTAATTTGTAAATCCCTGAATTATATGTTAGGCCATTTTTAGTGATGCCCCCTATTGACACTGCCACTCCTCTAAAAGTACATGTTCAGAGCGGTCCAAAACAGTTGACCTAATTTTGGTGCATTCTTTTAGTATGTATTATATCAATATATCAGTTTAGGGGTTTTTTTATCTACGACAAATAAAAAAAATAAAAAAAAAATCCATTTAGATTGTGGAATCTAGGAATCTACATTGCAATTGGCAGGGTTGGATTTTCTTTTACTTCTACTTTATCATAGAACAAAACCAAACACGTTTTTATTTTCATTTCCTGTATTCTGGTGAATTTTGTGCCTTTTCCGCATCAATTAATGGCAGAAATGTCTATTTATGTGAAGCAAAGCTTCTATCAAAATAACACTACAATGCTTGCCTGCCTTTATAGCACCCAAATTGTGCACGATAGTGCCCACACACAGCATCACTGACAGGTTGTGATTGCTGTCACAGCGATCATGTAATTTTGGAAACTGCTTTGGAAAATGCTCTTCAGGGGCGGGTAGGCTCCCGTAAATTATCAATAGCTAGATTGTTTAGAAAAATTGCCACAGCGGCCATCAGTTCATCAAGTACTTAGCACTATAAGAAGGAACCACGGCGAGCCGTCCACAATGCGCCCTATGTCCAACTTCTTCGCCCTTTAATTTTCAATTGATATCATGGCCAATTCACTCAGTCTATCCTGTCCTACTGTGCTCCTTAGATAGGTTTCAATTTGTTTTAGTTTGGAGAATGAGCGCCCGGCAGGCACGACGGTGACAGGAAGAGTCAGAAGCGGTTGACGAGTGATTGATGAGGATGTATGGATTTGTTTGGCAGTTGTTGATGATGCCGCGTGTATTACCCGGCATACATTTGGAGGCGAATCACTCGTACATCTGCATGTTGTAACTTTAACTGTGAGCATGCAAATAAAACAACTATGCCTACGATACGTTTCAAAATTATTTAATGGTTTTATTTGAGTCATGACTCAAATTGTTGCCAATTTTTTGCGCTGATTGAAGGTATGTTACTGCTTAAAAAGATTCAAGATTCAAGAGGTTTATTTGTCACATACATATACATACCATACTTCTTGCCTCAATATTGTCTCTGAGTTCAAGTTTGTCACCATTTCAAATTCCTGCATTCATTTGACTATTTTCTTCATCATTTATTTGACTCTTTTTCATATATTTTACTATTATTACTTTATTATTTGGTGCATTTCGCAGCACTGTACTTTGGGCTGTGCATAAAGAACATCGGAAATTCCTTTTCTGGTCCAAAATGAGATTGTTCTTGAAATATTAGATAAAAATGAAAAAGTTGAGGCTACCTGCTCCATCAGCATTCGTTTGAATACTCACCAGCAAGTTGTTGAACAAATGGCGATCTCACGGTTCCCTTTGGTGCAAGCATGCAGATCAAGATCATCCTTCGACATTTCGAGTGATGTGAAGTCGGAATGTGAAAAGGTTTTAATAAAATGATGTTATAAAGTGTATCTAATAGTGAATGACTACACCACGTCTTTTTTGTGTGATAAAAAAAAAAAAAAAGTTGCACTGACGCCATCTCAAAGGGCACCAAGAAGAAGAGCTGAGGTCACTCCCGTAAGCAATGTTTAAAGAAACAACAACAAATAAACAACAGAAGCAAGAGATTTCAGTTTTCTGTGAAAACGTAATCTCTGCGTTGTTATGGATTGTCATGGAGGGTGGAAGAAGCTCTCAATCATATTCAATCAGCAGCCGGAGGCGGAGTGGGGTGTTCCCAGAAAACATTTCCCGGAATGCAAATGGCTGCGAGGACCCCACCATTTGCATTCTGGAAACTGCTGTTTTCTGGTGATAGGCTTGAATGTGCATAACCTGAAATGAGCAAATTTCTTAAACAGCTACCGTTGTATATACACAAAATAAAACAAATGCAGGAAATGGGAATGCTTAGAAGTTACAGAATAATAGTGGGGTCATGCTAATATAGTGAGCATGAATTTAGGATGAAAAAAAAAAATCACTTAAAACTTAAAATTACAGGACTAGCTTGAATTATGCAATTTCAACATTTTGAATACATTCATGATTCAAATATTTCAGAAAAACACATTCAATATTAACTCATAGAAGGAGTATAGCACTATCCAAATGTAACCAGTTAAAGCACGAATTGTGTTTCTAAAAGGGCATTTTGTGCCGCAAGTCTGGAAATGCTTCTAAAACTTTTAAGCCTGACGCTTGATTCCCACAAGCAATACCTTGCTTTGAAGCTGTGATTCTACACTTTCATGTTTTGTGAACAAACAAAAATGACAATGCGGCAGGTCCGCCTGCCACACGCCGCCCGAGCCCTGTTTTCAGGGCCCTCCGACACAGAGACACAGGCGGAGATGTTGCAAACACACCGGTTTATTGTAGAGTGGCAAGATGGAACAAGCCTGGAGCAGATGGACACGTGTCATGACAGAGGCTCTCCGGGTGTGTGTGGGGAGGATGGGTGATTTACCTGTTGCTCGTTGATTGCTCCGATGAGCACCAGCAGTACAGGACCTCTGATCCTGACAGACAGGTGTGGCTGTTTAAACCGCAGCACCTCCACGCCGCAGTCAAGTTTTTAAATGTCTCCCAAATGTACGGGGTCTACGGGGGGTGTGTGTGAGAGAAAAATGCATACGATCAACTAATTTGAATGAGGACAAAGGCCTCTACCTCCAGAGGGGCGTTTTGAGACATTTGTCTCCGTTTACCCAGGAACCCCCCAGAGTTTATGTAAAGGGAAATGTTTTTGCGTGTGTGAAAGAATGAAAGAATCAGAGCACATTTGGCCCTGTTTACCTTCTATGGAGATGAAGACACTCAACAGGGGAGCCTTAGAGGTGCATTGTAAGATTAGATTAGATAAGATTCAACTTTATTGTCACTAGCAGAGTAACGGTACAGAACCAATGAAATGCAGTTGACGTCTAACCAGAAGTGCAAAACAAGCATTTAAATACCAAAGTGCTATTTGAGTGCAGTGTTTCTGTGCAGTTATGTAGGCAAAAGAGATGTATTGTGTACAACAGTGTAGGGTTATAAATACAGGTTTGTCATGAGTATAGGGGGGTTATGTACAGAGAGTATAAATAGACATTTTATATCAATCCTATATATATACATGTAGTATATCTATGTATATTGTGCAGGTTTTGGTCAGGTTATGGAATATAAAAAAAAATTAAACATAAAAAAAGTATTGTGCAGTTTTTTTTTTGGGTGATAGCAGCGCAAGGGCAATTGATGAAACAGTGCAGTAGTGAGTGTGATCAGTTATACAGTGCAAGGCAGTAAATGCAAACAGGTGAACAATGCAGAAAGTGAGATGCAGCAGGTAAGCAGGTAGCCAGGGATCGTAATCTGCGTCTGCCAGGTCAAGTTTGCAAGTACCTGTGAATTTCACTGTCTGAGGGTGGCACCCAAGGAAACAGTGGGGGGTCACAGACTTGTAAGGGACTTCTGACCCAAGCCACACCCTGTTCTTTTTTTGTATAAAGCCTGCTGTCTTGTTTATTGTAGCGGGCAGATTAACCTCACTGATCTTTGCGGAAGGATTTCTTTCACAGGTGTTAGATTTATCCTCTTTATCATTCATTTTCATGTCATTTATTTTACTATTATTTCATTTATTGAAGTAGTTACCAGGATAAAATAAATATCATTTATTGGAAATAAGTTTGTCTGTTAGTGTCGCCTTGAGAATTTCGGTGAATGTATCGACACAAATTCCAATCCTTACGAAACTGATCAGTTATTGTTAATTAAGTTTATATTATTTTCCTTTGTAATTAAGGGTGCTGCGCTGTAAATAAGTCATTCAATATGATGATTTAATAAACCATATAATGCTACGTAATTTGATCCACTTTTTAACAAGTGCAATTTAAATTCTGAATGTGGTTATAACGCAACATTTATTTTCCCCTTACAATGTTAAGCTTTATTTTTTAAATGCTCATCGTTTGTAGAGAAACCCAAAACACACAAATGTATTCAGATTCTGAAATAACAGCACATTTAAGGGCTGGATATCTGGTTATTAGAGCTCCAGGCTATCAGTACATATGGCATTGTGTACGTGCACGTGTTTATTCTTCAAAAGCAGCTCTCCTGCTGGTCCTAATCTGACACATTGTCCTTTGAGACGCAGAGATGCTGATGCCCCACCGGGCCGCTCGCCTCCATCGTATGAACATAAAATCTCTATAACGGCTTATACTGTACATCAGAAATGGGGGATGGGGGGGAGAAAATAGCGGGAGAGGACGCACAGTGAAAGAAATGAAATTTCAGCATGAATTCGAGTGGGAGTGGAGGGAAATGGCGCAGGTTAATAACGTGGATAAATCATACCTCTCGCAGCTTGAGGCGGCGGCTTGTCGATCCTTCTGCATCGTTAGTCGTTCCTAAAAAAAAAAAAGAAGAAGAAGAAGAAGAAGAAGAAGAAGAAGAAAAGAAAAAAACATCAAACACTTAAATAGACAAATCTGAGGCAGCTGCTCTGACGTTGCGTCTTGGGGAATCAAATGAGAAAAGGGAAGAAAAAAAAATAAAATAAATAAAAAAGAAAAAAAGGGGGGGAGGCTTAGACGCAACTTTTTTTTTTTTCGTACCCATGGAGGCTTTTTTTCAGCGTGAATGCCAATTTTGTGCAGAAACAGTAAACACTTTGCAGACAGAGTTTAATCTCAATAAGGACTAAAATAATCCTACTTAAATCATTCCGGAATTTTAAAAAACGTGCTTCGTTGTAGACTAGGAAGTCCTAGACTCAGGTGATGAAGGACTAGTCAGCTCCTTCTTGTCTGGTCTTGGTGCTGGTCTCAGTCCAGATCAACCTGGTCCACCTGGAGACAACACCCTTTAATCCAAACATTTAATTTAAACCTTAATTTAGAGCTAGATTACCTCTAATCCTCCTTCTGGAAATCAGATCTTTTTTTTTTTAACCCAAGACTAGGGCAAGTCTGACACTATTTTAAACTGTGACTGAAAAAGGCCATGTCAGTGTGTCCAGATCAAAAGTGTGATTTAGTCTAAAATTAGTCCTCTGTGTCCACGAAACCGCCCCACCGGGAAACATGTTTTTTCATAGTACACGTGTTGGACAGTCATCAGCACTGTACTTAGCAGCCAGTCCAGCTGTATACGCACGGACGGACGGACGGACGCACGCACGCACGCACGCACAATCCGCACGCACGCACGCACGCACAATCTTATAAATAGTCCTTCACGTCCTCTATGATTTCTTTATGATCAAAATGCAGATGCTGGCCGGGTCAATGCTCTCATCGCATCGATTAATTTTTCATGACCGAGGATTCACAGGTAGCGGATTTCACAGCTCACCACCACAGCCGAGATTCAGTTTCAAGCGGGAGTGGGCCCAGGAAACGCTATCGCCCCGAGGAGATGCGATCTCTCCTCCAGGGTAAACTGAGGTTAATAAGGATATGGGGCCTTGGAGTCAGCTAGGGTCCGGCTCCTTTATGGCAAGCAAATAACAATGCCGAATTTATCTTAAGACAGAGTCACTCACCCTGGGGATTGAGAATCTTTTGTGCGCCATCTATTCAACGAGACATCAATCTCCCTACCAGCAAGCAAGGTTTATGCCGGTAAAGACAAAGCGGGGAGAGCAGGAGTGAGAAAAACACTTTGCCCTTTAAGATGTTTTCTGTGAGAGGACCAGTGGTGATGGTGATTGACCTCACCTATAGGTGAAGGGCAGCAGCACCTGGAGGTGGCCATGTGAGAAATTCTTCATTTTCACCCTGTGGTGCATCCTAGGCCAGTAATAGCCTCACAAATAAAGTCCTGTAAGAACACATAGCTATAAATCGATAGATATATAGAATTCCATACATTCTACGCTGCAGGGAAGTCACACAGGCTTTTCAATAGTCAATAGCAGATTAAAGAGCAACTGGTTATTTTTCGTAGATGTTGAGCAGTGAAGGAGAAGTATTTATCGCCTAAAACATGACGGGATATTGTTCCTCATTAAAAGTGATATTCCGGTTTTTGTGGAAATGATATAGATTTTGTCACTTACCTGGATTTCCAGAGATCGGGCTTCATGCCTGCGCATCCAGAAGTGAGATGAGATACTGATGGTTAGCTCAATGCATGGCAACAGTAGGGATCAACGAGCTTAGCTCGAGTGAAATTAGGGAAATGCATGTTCCAACCTTTCACAATCAAAGTTAAGCAATAAATCTTGCGTCTTTAGGACAAGTAATAAATATAAAAACAAGCTGCTTCGACAAACTAACAAATGCTTTGACTGTGGTTAATACTTGATGTCATATTTCACTGCTATATTACTGCATTCCTCTTTTGTTAAGGTTACTACTGTACAGCACTTCTACTCGTAATGCTGCAATACTGTAACTTGACTTACTGCCACTAATAGTCACTAGTTAGCATAGTGCTACTAGTTAGCATAGTGCTACTAGCTAGCATCGTGTTACCTCATTCAAGAATATGTAGGTAGAAGCGTTGGTACTTTGTGCAAAAGAGCTGGATACGCAAAGCCAGCACCAGACTCATGATGTTTGCACACTGGCCATATTTTGTTCCATGGGCATGGCACATGGGCCTATGGCGCATGTGTGAAAAAGAGGGTGAGAACTCTCCTTTACCTACCACTTGCCCCGTACATGTTCATCTTATACAGTACACCATATTATTTCTACATATGTTCATTATGATATGATTGAGCATTGCTATCGTAACATTGCACCACTTACTGTCCGGGGTTTTTTGTGTTAGCGGGACGTTACAGTTCATATCAAAGCACATGAGTAGGTCAAAGCAAACACACAGTCATAAGTCATAAGTTGGTTTCGGTGTTTCAGGTTTGAACATTGTTTGACTGTTTGTTCATACCTACAGTTGTTTGTTCCTTTGTTCAGACTGAGCAGGCAGGACTACTGCGTGGGAGGGCAGCGCCGAGCATTTCCTGACTCGATGCCCTTGGTGAAGGCTGACATCGCTGGGCCAAACCAAGTGGAGGGTGTTTCCTTTCTGTTTGAATGCTCTTTTTTTGTTTGTTTGTTTGTTTGTTTGTTTGTTTGATACATCCTAAAGTGACGTGTAAGGATTACTTGCCTCTAACAGAGACATTTGGCATTCTAAATGAGCTTGTGAATTACTCTAAGAATGTTATTTGATTTCCCGGTATGAAGGTCACTGGAGTAGGTTAAACTTCCTTGTTTGCGGTACTGACTGAAGCAGCCCGGGTGTGAATTGACGCCGTATGTAGTCAGTTGGCCGCCTGCCTTCTGGTTGATTAACTGAGTTGTTTTTCCCGGCGTTTTCCTTTGTATATTGTCCGAGTTATACACGTTATGGAGAGCGCGCTAAATAAATATTCACCTCGGCTAAATCAGGATGTGGACTGAGTCTGCCTGGATACCGCCTTCCTTGACATGGGAGCCGGACTATCTCACAGCGCGCTGGCGAGTGCGAACTGGCACAAACGCCGCGATCTCTACGCACAGGGAACTTTCCGGTTCCGGCACGGAGGTAAACGAAGAGGAGAAGCCAACCGTACTGCACATGCAACAGAGCATCGCTCCTAAACTTATGGCGGCTTCATAGCCGGCTCGTGTAACGTTCACCGACTGAGTTAATTTAAGGATCCTATACTTAAACATATAGCAAAACACAAATCAGGACACGCAAAAAAGAAGATAAATAATCAGCGTCAGATTATTATTGGCGGTAAAACATTTTCATTTGTATGTTGTGGAACGTTGATTATTTACTCCCGTTTTACCAACTGCTGTTGTACTTTGCCACTTACAGGGAGTTAAAGTTCGGCGATATCATTTTCCTAGACTAGATATGTACATTATGTGTTGTTTCTAATTTTATTTTGGATCTCTTCCTCGACAGCACTGTTTACTGCTGCTGTAGCGCCCGTACGTCCCTCCAGGGATGAGGTCTTATCTCATAGTGAGTTGGAGGTTGCCAGGTACGAGATGCAAAAACCAAACCCAGCAAATACGAGTCGAGTTTCACGGGTGGATTCAAGGCTGATATACCACCCAGCACCCAGTTGATAATTACAGTATATACTGTATATACTGTATATACTTTGTGTACTGTATGTGTAACCTCTAGAAAAACCCAGGGGAGACAAAGACTGGGTCTAAACGACAAAAATAAGCGGGAGGACCTTTCACGGCTGGAGACGGAGATAAGAAGCAGTTCAACCACAGAGTTTTTGGGGCCACACTGTGCGTGCGAGACAACCCCTCAGCTCCAAACCGCCGTAGCCACAGTTTCCATAGCGACCCGTCTTTGATTTCCATGATCGATCACGACTCGATTAATCCCGTGCAGACGGGCCCGCCGTACGACGGGAACTCGACCCCTCAACCTCCGTTCTTTTGTCTTGTCATCGGGGGGTACGCTCACGGTCAGACTTTTGGTTTGTACAATAGGCTGATGAAATACATTTTGTTTCCTGTTCAAGGCTTATAATTCAGTGTCTGGTTCGTCACCATTTCTATCTTAATTTCATCTTTCTGGTCCACTGCCGCCCAATAAATTATTGTATAGGACTGTGTGTTTCACTTTTGGCCATGACCTTATTATCTCTGGGTCATTCTCAAGTTTAGTCTTGCGTTTAGTTTATTTTAAGGTTGTATTTGTTGTTTAGTTTTAGTGTACAGCCATGTATTTATTGTGTACACAAAATTAAGCTCCCTGTATAATTTAATTCATTATATTTTTACTTTTCCATAGAAACACAAGTTAAAACTACGTAAATGTACGTAAAAATTTGTGTAGAGGGTGCAATCAATTTAAATGTGTTTTATATGAGTCTTTATTGTACCAGAGACCTGGAGCTGCTGTCGGATTTGGGTATTGATTAAGACCCGTTTTAAATACAAAGAACAAACACGTAATACATATAAGTAATGCAATACAGTACAAACATGTCTCACTGACCAATTTCAACAATTACATCCCTCACATTTCAATCATGTGAATATACAACATAAACGTTATTTATGGCAGACTACTATAAAAACGTTTTTTTTTAATACTTTAACTGATAACTGAAATGTTAAACTTAAGGTGTTGTAGATGACGGGACATTTGTTGATAACGTGTCATTTTTAAACAAGTAAATAAGCAGAAATCAAAGATTTATTTTTCACACAATAACTAATAAAAGCATTGGTGATATTTCAGACATAAAAAAAAAAATCATCAAACTGTTTGATAAAGATTGAAATCAGTGTTTTCAGTACTCCTCCTCTTTATGATAACCCGGGTGGAGCCGGTGAAAAACCACACGCCATGCCTGTACGCTGCACCAACGCGTTGGTGTATTTCGGATGTCTGGGTTTTTTTTGTTTGTTTTTTTAAGCAATTTCCCTCCGGGGATGAATAATGTATGCATTAGTAATGGACATAAATGTATTGAATCATTTCTATGTAATCATGGAATCAAACTTGTTTTTCCAAATTGTTATTTCTCGATTTCAACGCGTGTGTTGATTTCGGACTTACTGCAGAACCAGTGTTTACATCTCGTCTCTAATCAGATGCACAAATCTCATTTACAAGCAAAACATGTCTTAAAAACGTACAGTAATGGTATATTGGTGCATTCAATCCCCTCCCAAAGATTCTACTTCCACAATATGAATACATTTCTAGAACTCCATATCCTGCAGAACGAGCTTAGCAATGACCATGGTTTGAGATAATGAGCGGCCGTGAGCATTTCAGCGGAGCCGGCGGGGACGAGGTTTGGTTAGTTTGGTTTTACCTTCTTGGTTCCAAGTTCGTCCTTCACTTAATGGATGAATTTCCCGGAAGCGACACATTTGGCTTCAGAGCCGTTTTGACCAATTAAGAGCCACGAGAGGTAATAAATACAGATTGGATTAGTGATTCCCGAATTTGAATGAGGATTAGACAGGGTGGAGCATTTCATCCTAAAATGGGCGCCGCACAAAAAAAATATACCCATTAAATAACAAAAGCAGTAAAGAACATGTTTATTCATACATATTTATTTTAAAAACTGTTTTCTCTATCTCATATCCGTGACGGGGTGGATAGCGTATGCTTGACAGACCCCATCAAACATGATAAATCATCAAGTTATCAGTGATAAATAACATGATTTATCAGCTTTTGAATTGAGCTCCTCTGAAGACATAACTGATGTCACTTAAGGCAACAGTGCATTTGTTTTGGAGGGAAAATAAGTTGGTGTGACAAATGCGGTCTGTGGATTGGGAAACAGATTAAAATAACAAAATTGTGACGGTAACACATCTTTCATTCTGTAATCTTTGCAATGCAACTTCCGTGACTATACACAGACACAAAAAGTCCTTTCATGGAGCACTCATCCGCATCCAAATGTAGACGGTGGCCCCTCTATTAATATTTATTTATTTATTTATTTATTTATTTATTTATTATTATTATTATTATTATTATTATTATTATTATTATTATCATCCTCATCATCATCATCATCATCATCATCATCACCCTCCTCCCTTCTCCTTACTTCTTCTGTTAGAAAACTGCCTCCCTGATTAACCACAAAGTGTACATATATATATATATATATATATATATAGAGAGAGAGAGAGAGAGAGAGAGAGCGAGAGAGAGAGTATAGTTGGTGTGGATGATGATGATGATGATGATGATGATTGGCTGATTGACTAATTACGAAGAAACAGGATAGGCCAGTGCTGCTGCCGACACATCAACCAAATTTTCCAGAATTAATCCATTGAAACACAACAAACAAAGCACATGGCCCATGACACGTAGCAATCTATTTTTTCTTTTTATATTTCAATTTTGAGTTGCTAAATTTTATTACAGATTTTTTTGCATTTTCATTTTGAATTCCTTATTTTTCAATTATTTTCATTTTTAAAAATGTTTTTACCCGTCCGTATACTGTACCTAAATCGACCTATTAAGCAAGCAAACCTTTATTTGTATAGCACATTTCATTCGACATAAAATCCAAATAAAGTGTGGTGCACAGAGAACTAAATAAAACTTTGAAAGCATAAAGAGAGTTTTACAAAGAGACACAATTACACATACAGGTACATGCATGCAGCAATTACATAAATATACAAAAAAAAACCCATGAAGAACCAAAATGAATCAAACGCAGATGAAAACAATAACATTTTTAAACCCAATTTTTTTTAGGCTGGGTCAGATCATTATTCATCCAAACATTTGTATTTAATTGAGAATTCTCAAAGAAGTGCTCTACACCCGGAACGTATCAACATCTTAAAGTAGGGAGGCGGAAACAAAAAAAAGAGCTGAATTTGACTTTATCGTATCCATGCAGAGTCATTTGGTTAAAATCTTGTGAGAGCTCCCCCACAGCCCCCCGAGGCCAAACTCCATCATTAAGCCACGAAATGTGCACAGTCACTGTCATTGCTCTCCTATTTTTATTTTTCCCCTCTTACATTTATTCCAAAATCGCCTTTTCTTTTAACTCACAAACCACACACAAATGCATTCGCTCGCGGCACACCAGGTCCACACACACACACATTAACATTCCACTGCAACAACAACAACAACAACAACAACAACAACAAAAAGCCAAAACATTTCCATCGCGAGATTTATTCCAAACTGTTCGGCGGCTCGTACTTCAGTCTTCCGTTTTTTTCCTCTTTCTTTCCCCCGCAGAAGCATAAACAACATGCGCCTTTGTCATATATTGCTTCATTGGAAAAAACAAAGCCAATTTCCACAATTAGCTGTTTGCATCTCGCCGCCATCGAGAAGCTGTTCAAATGGGATTTCCATTAAGTGCAACCACAGGTGTTCATCAGCGCTCCTGTCCGTTTGAAACCCTTTTTTGATTTGTTTTGTTTTTTACATTAGTCAGAAAAATGCAATTTGTACTGGAAGGCTATTGTGTGCGTGTAAGAAGGGGGGGGGGGGTCCTCCAAAAAAAAAAAAGAAAAGGCCAGGAAGGATGACAAAGACACCCGAACACACTACACCACACAGCAATGTTTCATTAAATCAATGAGAGAGAGTGAAACTGCGAACAGAAAGCCTGCGATTTTCACCTCATGAATGTCAATGAGGAAGTGTGTGTGTGCGTGTGTGTGTGTGTATGTGTGTGTTATTTATAGTCAGACACTGGATCCCGGGTCTATCCCTGAGCCCGATAATGCCCCCTGTTTGTCTTCACGTGGAGATGGAGAGATGTTTACGCTTACAGCAACACAGCCCGGCATCACACCCCGAGCCCCCGTCGCAGACAGAAAACAGAGCAGAGGGGGGGAGGTGGGGATAGCTGGGACAGAAATCGTATTATTTGGGTTATAGTTGTAGCAGAGGCCCATAGCGAGGGCAAAGACATACAGAGCGAGCATGGAGACTGTGTGTGTGTGTGTGTGCGTGTGTTTGTGTGTGTGTGCGCGTGTGTGCGGGCGTCCTTCCAGTGACGGCCGCTCGGCAGACACACAGCAGGCCGGAGTCGTCGCCGGCTGCCGCGCATCATCGCCCTAATGAACGCAAGGCACCGCGGAGGGCAGCGCGGTAACACACGCGGACAGGGCTGCACAGCACGACGCGACTACACGACACGCCGCAAGGTGACACGACAGCAACGCGGAAGGAATGTAACGCACACGGGCGGGAGCGAGACGACGCAACCACGCGAAGGGCGACCCGCCAGGACAGGGTGACGCGACCACGCGACCACGCAACCACACCACAACGTGACAGGACGACAGAAATTTCCCCCAGTAGTTTCCCCCTGGGATTATCAAAGTATTTCTGATTCTGATTCAAGATTCAAGATTCAAGATTTTTTATTTGTCACATACATATACATACTTTCATACATATATGCAGTGAAATGTAATGCAACGCACCCGGTGATAGCACGCAATATGTCCTAGGAAAAAAGAAATAAAAGTAAAGAATTCCTTTCTAATAGACCGACTTACTGACTCCTAAAACGTAATACAGTAAGTTGAATACTTATAGAATAAGATAAAAATATATAGAATAAAATACAATAAAAATAAAATGAAATAAAATGAAATAGATAGAGGGAATATGCCTATGTATGTACAGATATGTGCAATTAAAGTGGCATGTGAATTAAAGTGGCATGTGAATGTGAATAGAGTGAGGTAGTGTTGGGGATAATACAGCACAGTATACAACAGTACGGCGCAGCAATACGGCATCACAAACAACCCTGAACAGTGACACAGTATGCGGTACAGTATGCTAAATACAGTACAGTAGGTAGTGGAGCCTAGTGTATGGCTCGGTTAGGACCCCTGGTTCTGATTCTGAAATGATGTGGCACAAGGAGAAGACAACACAACATGACGCCAGTACGCAACACAACACGACGCAACAAGACAACAACAGCAACAAGAACACAGAAAATGACCCACAAAGACAGCACAACACAACGCCACACCATGACACAAAACAATGACAAAGCAACACGTCAACGCTGCCTTCCATCCCAAAATAACCAGTCAGGTGGATGCGATTCCTGTATCGCTTCCTGTGATATATTGCCCTAAAAAACATATACATTGAACATATTGAAACATATTGAACACATTGCACACATTGTTTATTGTCTATGTTGTATGTTATGCGCCAACAAACCACAGCAAATTCCTTGTATGTAAAAACTAAGTTGGCAGAAAAAGTGATTCTGATTCTGATTCTCATTCTGATCGTATACCATAATGTACTATACTACACTGTACAGTATTATGGCCTACTATATACTATACTGTATGTATTATACTACTGTATACTGATCAATAAGCAGTTTCCCTATAGTATACTATAGTACATATAATACAACACTGTACTATATATATATAACACTGTACTGTACTATAGCGTACCATACAACACAGTTCACAATACAATACTGTACTTCACTACAATATACTATGTACACAACACTATACTATACTACACTATAGTAATATACTAATATGTACTATACTAAAGCTGCCTTCTATCCTCCTAAATGAGGGTTAGGCTTGGGGTTGCAGTCGGGCGGCATGCTGAGATTCCCATAATCGCCGTTCCCATCGGTCGGTTTGAGACGCAGACATTTTTCGTTGTTGTTGTTATTTTATAGTCAGCGTCTAAAATTTATGATAATTGAAATGCTGGACTTCAGGAAACTTTGGTGAGCTGCCAAACGCTGACATATTACCTTTTGGCTCCGTGAGACATGGCGGCAATTGCCCCGTCACTGCTTTGCACGTATAAATAATGGTGAACCCTCACATATCTTACAGCGTATTGAATAATTCATGGCTGAAATTACAGTTGCTGTGATATCTGCCTCTGTTGTATCAAGAGTCCTCGCTCTCAACTGATCACTGCAGCCCATAATTCTCTCTGTCTGGGAGTGGGATGAGGCCAGCCAAACCCAGATAAAAAGATTCCGATTTGTCACTTTTGAATGTTAACATCAACAACAGCAAAGAAATCTATTTTGCGGTAGCAAGCAACCTTTGCAAGTGTATGAGCCTGGGGAAAAAGTGGCTACCTCAGGTAAACACTATAATAACCACACGGACCTCGGAAATGACCGTGGAAACAAACCCTACAGCCATCCCATCTTTGGCTGCCGGGCATTTCTCCTTTGTTTAAAAAAAAAAACCATTTTTTTTTTAGTTTTGTTTACTATAGCCCTGGGGGTCTGTCCGTACCTTAAAATTAACTTAATACATCATTCAAACAAACGGATTTCTTCCCTGTCGAGAGCGGACACTTGTCCAATAAAATGAGGGAACAGCATACAGTGTTTTAACAGGGAAGCGCTGCCCAGTTTATTTGAGGAATTACAGAAAAAGTACAACTTGAAACATGAAATGAAATCTTCTCAGATTGGGCTCCTAGAGACAAAATCGTATCAAATGGTTTAAGTCAGTGACTAATTCACATCAAATTTGGCGTAGTTGATGTGAAAAAGCTTGAGAATCACCGCTTTTATTTATTGAAAAAGGGACCTTATTATGCAAAACTTACTTTTTCAGTGCTTGTGCACATGCATTTGGGTTTCCGATGGTTCTACAAACACACAAAATGTGAAATAAGACAAACCAGTCAGTTTATTGTGAGCTGCCTATTTCATAAAACATGGCATAACGCGTAATATAAGTGGTATTTTCAGCAAAAAAAAAATTCAAAAACATGTTTTGGGGACCTCAGAGGCCTATATTAACATTAGCATAATAGGTCCCCTTTAAAGTCTTAATAAAATAAAATATAAACTATAAAATCTTTTTTCTTTTTTGCACACTTTATTGAGCGTGCTCTTTAAATCTTTAATAATAAGACACATCACAAAATCCTACCATCTCGGAAATGTCGACGACTTCTCGGTTATAAGTCACACAACACACAATCGTACTGAAACGCGTCTACTCCGTCCGCTCTAATGAATGAGAGAAAACAATTGGGCAGCTACTTTGTGAGTCTCATCCCTAAATAAAACATTAGGGAAATGCTTCGCCTTGCAAGGGCATCGCTCGCCCCTTCAGGCAGGGACCCATTGAACCAAACCTCCCAGAGGAGCCAAGAGTCGCCCTTAAAAATACAATTACTGCACAGCAAGCACCCTCCGCTCCACAAGGTGTCTTTCTTTCTTTCTGTCTTTCTTTCTGTCTTTCGTTCTTTCTTTCTTTCTGTCTTTCGTTCTTTCTTTCTTTCTTTCTTTCTTTCTTTCATTCTTTCCTCATCGTATTATTTCCAAATGTTCCCATTGTTCACCTCTACCGTTATTTCATATATTTCAACTTTTTGGTTTGATCCATTTCTCTACAAACCATTAGCATAATAAAAAAAAATCTGAAACAGGCAAAAAATACATATATAGAAAAATAATAAAATAAAATAGATTAAAAATGAAAGTAAAAAAAATGATAATGTATACAGGTATATAGTATACTATAGTAACCAAATAATACAAAACAGAAATTGTCAAATATATAAAAACACAGAATATACAAATGTGATTCTATGCACAGGATGCATTATTGGTATGTGTATATAGGGTATAAATTATAATTATTAATTTTTACTAAGTTATTACAGTTTGTAAAAAACATTTGTTATATCGAACCCCCGTAGCGACTGCACAGGTAATTCATATCGTAATTGTCTCGAGTGTCCAAGGAACTTTTTTCTCCCCTCGCCTCAGAACCGCAGAGAAAAAGGAAAGTCCCCCAGCTGTGGCTTTATGACCCGCTGTATTGTTTTCTGTTTATGTTCTCCTCAGGGGCCTGGACACTGCCCGAAAAACCTCATATAACACATGGTGGTCCAATAAGATATACTGGAAATGACAATAAGAGTTACCATCTGCATTCATCTTCTTCATTACCTGCTTCCAGACACTCACTGGGATGGAGCCAGCACCAACGCTGCCCCGCCGCCCCCCCCCCCCCCCATGTTTTGTTTATTTTTTTTAATCGACAACTCGGCACATTTTTCAACAGCCCGTGTTAATTCAAGCCTTTGTGAGTGTTATAAATCCATGTTTTAAGGATCGCTCCGTGAGCTTGGAAAACAAAAACAAAATTGTATTCTGAACTTATTCAACTACACAAAATGGAACACAGAAAAAAATACAAGACAGATGTGAGCAGGTTCTGCTTGTTACGGAATAAATATAATCAGTGGTGCAAAGTAACAAAGAACTTGTACGTTGATACTCAAGTAGGTACTGTACCCAAATTGTATTTTTATGAATTACGAATTTCTCCTTTGATATCAGCATTTATGTTTGTCCCATGAATCTGTTTACGTGCTTATTCCTGTTCATGGATGCGCGAGGCTACTCGACACGGGAACACACTGTTAACAGCTATACGTCCAATCCGATGGGGGCAAAGCCTCAAATAAGCCTTGAAAAAGAAAGTTTTCGTCAGCAGGAAACTCACATTATAGTGACACGTGTCTTACGGGCCTTTGCATTGACACCTGCTTTTAATAAGCATTGTTGTTATTGTGGTTCTGCCCACATTGTGATGGGCTCTCAGTATGCAAATTAGGGAGGTGAACTCGTCAACAGGAAGTGATGCTACTCGATGGCCTTCACTTAATTTTCCAAATATTTTTTGCAATTCTCCCCAATAGGACAACGGCAACGAATTTCTTGCAGCACTTGCAGCCACAGTGAATGCTACCAACTGAAATGGCTCTCTGTGGATCATCGGTGGGAGTGGATTATTCGGTCCTTCAACGATGCTGAGTGGAAACTTTCCAACGAGTCCAAACACGTTCCATTACATTTGCAAGAAATTTCGACCTCTCCCGTCAGCGTGGAAAGCACCCTTTTAGGCGGAGTTACTGTAGAACTACACCAGCGTACGGGCGCAGCACGGAGTGCCATCAGTGCACGCTTCCTATTTAATCCAAATTAATCCACTGTTGGAGCTAGAGTACACAAGACAGTACACAATTTAAATATGTTTTATATGAACCTAAAGTGTACCAGAGACCCAGAGCTGCTGTGGGATTTGCTCATTGATCAAGATCCGTTTTAAATACAAATACAAATACAAATTCAAATACAAACACAAAGACAATGTCATGTGCAACACTGACCATTTTCAGCAATAACTGTTCTCAAATTTCAATTATATGAAAAGTTATTTATGGCAGACTACTATAAAAATATTTTTTTTCTACTTTTTTTTAACTGAATAACAGCAAGACATTGTTTAACTTAAAGTGTCTGCAGAGTTGGAGATCCCATAATATGTGATCTCCAACTGCATATGTGATATGTAATATATAATGTAATATTATTACATTATATATTACATATCACATATTATGTTTATGACATGTTATGTATGTATATGTATGGACATACAGTATCTATAGAACATGTTGTGTCATTTTAAAACAAGCAAAGATAAAATAAATATCACAATAATTAATATTTATTTTTCACACAATATCTAATAAAATAATTGGTGGTATTTCGGACAGAAAACATATTAAGAAACTGTGTGTTAAAAAATATTTAATATGGTGTTTTCAATATTCCTCCTCATCGACGCGTCTGCATCGCTTCACCTTGTAGCAGGTGTAGCTGGTAAAAAAACGTGTTCCGTGCCGCGCCCGTACGCTCCACCAACGCGGCTGGTTTAGTTCTACCGTCACAGTGGGTAACATTTTGAAATTGCGGCCGGATCTTTTCTTTCAAATGTGGCCCTCCCCCTCCACCCCTCCAGCCCTCCACCCCTACAGCCCCCCAGCCCCCCAGCCCCGAGCCCTCCAGCCCCCCAGCCCTCCAGCCCCGAGCCCTCCAGCCCTCCAACCCTCCAGCCCCCCAGCCCTCCAGCCTTCCAGCCCTCCAGCCCTCCAACCCTCCAGCTCCCAGCCCTCCAGCCCTCCAGCCCTCTAGCCTTCCAGCCCTCCAGCCCCGCAGCCCCCCAGCCCTCCATCCCTCCAGCCCTCCTGTCCCCCAGCCCTCCATCCCTCCAACCCTCCATCCATCCAGCCCTCCATCCCTCCATCCCTCCATCCAGGAACACACATTAATTAATAATCACTTCAAGTGGGTGTGAAGATGAAACTCTTTACTGTAGCTCCAGGGGCCGGGAGTAGAAAGGAGTAGAAAGGATCTTTCAAGCGCTGGGATGTTGCCATGCATGCTTATCTCTTTAAGAGTGTGTGTGTAGATCCATGTACAGCACAGTTCATTCACTCATTTAATGTTCAGCACATTAAGCAACATGCAACTCCACCTCACAATACAATGTCACTCAATACTGTTTATACGGGAAATAGCCCAGATCGTGTTAACCTCTAATGCACAATACCATCATGTTTACTACACACTGCCATCGTGTTTACGGGACACTGCCATCGAGTATACTACACACTGCCACCATGTATACTACACAATGCCATAGAGTATACTATACAATACCATCATGTATATTGCATGATGTCCCTTAGTGTTCTCATCTGTGTTCTGTTCTATATGTTCTATACTGCGATCACATTTCCCCATGGGAATAATAGCAACATTACGATACTAGTATATACTGTATACTATATATTTGTAAAATCTTGTTAATACTATACTGTACTATAATGAAGTGTATTAGACTATACTACACTATATCATACTATACTTTACTATACTATACTATACTATATTACACTGGATTGTACTATACTGTGCTATACTGCACTAGTATACTGTATTATGCTTTACTATGCCACACTACACTACACCATACTATATACACTGTACTAGAATACACTGCACTACACCGTACTGTACTTTACACATCACACTACAATACACTACGCTACACTACACTACATTACACTTCACTATACTATACCACACTACGCTACACTACACTACACTAACAATTAAGCCTATTAATCACAAATCTTTATCAAATATTCCCTCACCTAAATAACTTATTTCCTTAACGTGCGTACACAGAACGGCACATTAGGAGAAAGATTCAGCACGTTGCTTTTCGTTGGCGCAGGATGAGGTTCCATCACAGCTGAGTAAGTATAATGGGAGAGGACAGCGAGAGGCATTCTGGTAATCACGCACGTCGGGGGAGATTTCTCGCGGCGGTAAAGGGTGGAGGAAAAGAGGGATGGAGCGGGGGACGGGCAGGAACTGAATTGTTTCCAGAGCAGGATGATTGACCACTAATTGGGGGAAGTGGCAAGCCTGTTTTGTCTTGTCACGTGTAGCTGTGAAAATGGAGGGAAGATGAGATTTCATGGAGTCATATGGGAGATATAAGATGTGATAGAGTGTGATAGAGGCAAATGAAATGAGGTGGTATAGACTGGAGGGAGGACACAGGAAAAGTTTAGGATTATGGATCTTGCATGAATCACACCCTGTGAGGTCAGATTTATATTTCAGACACTTGGGAAGATTTAGGCCTCGTCCATCTGTGTACAGATTTTTCTGAAACCAAATTTTTCCCCCTCTGTTAAAAAAACTCTCCGTCCACACGGGAACGCAAAAATGATTGAAAGTGCTCCAGGCCAGTAGGGGGCGAAAATATCTCATAAAACTTGATGTAAAAACGTCACAGAAGAACTTGAGGAGCATGCGGCGGATGGAGCTTCTTCTTAATATTCAGACGCAACACGGCATGGACACCGTCCCTCAAGTTGAAGAGACTTCAAGAAACTTCTAATGGACACAGCGTGGACAAGACAGGGGGCGTCGGGCGTCGCCCGTCGCTTCCTGACGCACGCCATGCGGACGTTGAGGGCTCGACGTCGGCGTTTACACGAAGCTGCCCTTTACCTGTCCACCAGTCTGCCATAAAATGAGTTTTGGAAAAACCTGGAAAGCGTTTTCCAAAACCTTTGTTTCCAGTGACCTAAAATGCTGCGTTGCTGTGGACGGTAGGCCGAAATGCAGAGGAAACACTACCTTTTCAAAAATATCCATTATGTGTGGACGAGGCCTATATATAAAAAAAAACTAAACTGGGAAGATAAAACTGTCGCATCCTGTTCCGACATGCGTTCGGTCCTTGTTTATACAGCGAGTGTTTATTCACACTCTCTAATCTGTTTTTTTTTTATCCATATCAATACTGAGCACGACAGAGATCTCAGCCGACATATCATTTTAATATCTCTTCCGGGAGCTGGCACGGAATTCGTGTTGTGGCGCAGGACAAAGGCCATCGCGACGATCAATCTCCATTGAACGGACTTGAAAGAACAGAATTAGCCACCGCCGTCCCTTTCACGCGAGTGTTCTGCGGCCATTTGTTTTGAGTCGATTGTGTGATGGGACGGAAATTATCCATGGGTAAATGATACATTTTTTGGACTTGTTATACCAGCCATTTTCATCTAATAGGGTTCTCGCCTTTCAACAACAATTACAGTAAATGGAAGCGCCGAAATGACAACGAAATTGCCATGAGGTCGGGAGTGGAGGGCGGGGGCGGGGTGGGGGGGGTCGATGTTCCACAAAAACGACACGGGTCTTTTGTGATTGAAAACTTTGCTCTACCGAATAGATATTCACGATGAGCAACCGGCACAAATTATCAAGGGGCCCCCGCAGCGAAAAGGTTAAAAAAGTAAAATATCAAGGGAGGGTTGGAAAAAGGTTTTGGAATTCTCTGAATAAAGTTCAGCGCATGGTTCTGACCTTTTGAGCTGTAAAGCGGGGCTGGCGGCAGCATCCCGGGTTCCGTGAGTAGACTTTGGTATTGCCTTGCGGTGTCACAAAATCTTTGTGTGATATTAATTAGGATTACATTGATTGCAGGCAGTATTTAAATGCACCTGACATGCCGATCATTTCCGGTAAGGTGTTTGCATGACAGCTGCAATATTGCAAGCGTCACGTAAACACCTTACTCGGATTATCTTAGCGGACTTAGACTCGAAATCAGCCTGAGCATGACCTGATGAACCGACCTGAATTTCCTCCTCAATCGTTCCTTTCAACGTGGCAAACCACAAAAGACAGCGATTCCACCGCACATTTGACCCGGAAGGGGTTGTTTTGGTGGATAAACGGAGGCCACCGCCGGTAAACGTGACGACTATTGGATGGACAGCGATGGCAGTTTTATGTGGAGTTTGATGAGGGAGCTAAATACAGTGAGATATTTGCAGGGGCGCAAGAACCCAAATGGGGACGTGCAGGATTGAACAAAGTGTCAGAGAGGATCGTAGACGGAGGTTTTTCCCAGACGGCAGAGCAAGTACTTCCGCGGCACTTGCCGTGTAAACTCTGTTTTTTCAGAAATCGCATTATTCCAAACGCCTGTATACACCTTAAACGCATTATTACCTGAAGCGTAATATTGAGATTGATCTGGGTGTCGAGTGCCTGTAAAACGCACTGTGTATGGCGTTGGTTCATCTGTTCGTCGGTTATCTATGGAATCGGGTAATTGGCAGATCTGCAGGCAGCAAGCATGGCTCTCTTTCTGCACATCGTCAAAACTGTGTGTGTGTGTGTGTGTGTGTGTGTGTGTGTGTGTGTGTGTGTGTGTGTGTGTGTGTGTGTGTGTGTGTGTGTGTGTGTGTGTGTTTTTGTTATACTTGCGAGGACCGGTCTCCGAAATTGGCAGTTTTTGGTCAAGAAGTGCACGAGAAACATGGGTTCTCCACACGTACCAGGTGTGTTTACACAGGCCTCACTTTGCTACCAGTTCAATAATATGTGTGTGCGTGTGTGGTTGCATGTGTATACATATAAATCCCTGAGTGTGCGTGTGTGTGTGTGTGTGTATGTGTGTGTGTGTGTGTGTGTGTGTGCGTGTGTGTGTTGATATAAACAAAGATTTACTTTTGACATATCGCCGATCCCAAGCGTCCGTATTGATAGGATACAGGTTCAGCTGCGGCACCGTTCGCTGGAGGCATTTATTTCACGTTCTCTACTTCCTGTCTCTCGTGCAGTGGAACAATGTACAAGTTTTTTCCTTATACAGTATTTCTGTGCAATGCCATACAGTGTGTATTTCCTACTGCGCAGTACTGATGCTTTTAATTTATTTTTCATTGTATTCTTGTATCTTTGTCACCTGTGATAAGAAAGTCCTTAGCACACTGTATGTAAAAAACGATTCAAATAGAGCAGTTAAAATGTATTTCTGTGTGTGTGTGTGCGCGTGTGCGTGTGCGTGCGTGTGTGTGTGTGTGCATTTGGATCTATTCTGTTTATCTTATAAAGATATACAAATGTAATATCCTAAAATACACAATTTAGACAACAAGATTTACATCAAGTTTGAATTGTTGCTTGGATGGGTTTCCCCCGGTCCCAAATGCAAACCCTGCATTTTATCAGGTTTTTCAGGGTTTTCCATTCACTCAAAAACAAAAAGGACAAAAAAAATGTGAGAGACTAGAGACAGGAAGTTGCGTTGCTTCCCGAAACCGCTGTAGCCGATATTACAGGCTGGTACCGTACTGTCCATGTACCGCGGCAATAACAAAAGCTGTTTTTAAAAAAAATTTGAAATAACTGTTATTCAAAACAGGTTAGAAAACAGAATGATTGACTAAGATCAAAGGGAAATTTTGTAAATTCTCACATTTTCAATCCAGCCAATTCCAAATTCCAACGCAGATCGAGTGAATGTGTCCAGTTAGGCATCTCAGTCAACATTCCCCCCTGATAATTCATTTTTTTCCACCGTGTGTATTTCACTCAACTCCTTTGAGTGGATGGAGCTCTTCGCATTCTGACCCACTTTCATCTCTGCGTGATGGCTTTTCATTGGGTAAACATTCAACATAAAATAAATAACAAAAAAAAAAAAAAAAAAAATGTGGCGAGCATTATCATCAGTTTATCGAGTCTTTTCAAGCCGTGCCTCTTTCGGTCGTCCGGTCACCTTGCGCTAAATAATTTGACATGTACAACGGGATCAAAAGCACTAATGCGTCCTGTACCGCGGCTCTGCACGCTATGCAAATGGTGGTGTTTTTAATGAAGGCGTGATGAATAATTCACCAGTGGTGTTCCACGAGGTTGCATGGCAGGAAGAAATTAATGGAAAAATAAATAAATTTGACGTGGTGGTGGTATCTCTGCATTCTGTTTGATATCCGCTGCCTCTCATCGGCTTCTCATTAATGGACCACGCCGCGGCGAAATACCGTGTTTGGTTACCGCGAGGAGCGTCTGAGCGCACGCACATGCTAAATGTTCTCCCGCCGACTTTGAACCTTTTTTTCTTTTTTCTGTTTTACTTTTTGGTGTTTGCAAAGCCCCCTTGTCCAGTGTTCCAAGCTCAAATGGCCCCTTTCAGATTCGTTTGTGGCCCCTGCGACGCAAATGACTTTGACTCAATGCAGCCCACATTTCACTGAATTCTGAAAAACCCATTAATATAGACTTGCTTTTATGTTATGAATCATTATTTATTTATTCTTTTTTGTTGTTGTTGTTTGTTTATTTATTTATTCTTAGTTTATTTATTTATTCGTTTGTTTGTTTGTTTGTTTGTTCGTTTATTTATTTACTTATTTATTAATTTGATATTAATTATTCTTGGGGCACAAATTTTGGAGCCTTATTGATCATACCCACGTATATTACTCTCTGAATTATTCCTTGTAACTCGCTTTTACCTGCGGTAGTTCTGCAAAACAGCTGTTTTTAAGATCTGTAGGAATGAGGTCATCATTTAATATATATATAATACACCTCATAAATTACTCAGATGCCAGATAGTCTGACCCAACCCCGTTCACAAGTACAGTGGAAACCCATTATAGTAATCACGTCTGTCGGGGTCAAATTGATCACTATAAGCGGATGATAATTATAACCCTTTTTTTAAATTTCACATGCTGATTATAATATCATATAAATAATAAATAAAATAGAAACTTTTCATAGATAAAAATAAAAACGTCTTTTTTTGGAGAAACAGGAAAGGGGACGCAGAGCGGAGAGGAGATCAGTCCCTCTCCATTACGCATTTACACCACTGCTCTGCAACCGCCTGTTTTACAAATCATCGGTCTTGAATTAATTTTCAAATTACAATAATTGTTGGACAGGATTTAAAGTGTTTAGTGAGAATGTAATGCCCCAAGCCCCGGCACAGCGCCGCCACCGCCAACAAGCTATCGCGAGGCAAAGTATAATTGGAGTAAAGTAAAAAAAACATTTTTTGAATATCCACAGTTTAAAAACATTTTTTTCCATTATGTTGTCATGCATGAAAAGACCCAAAATGACCACTATAAGCGGACTACTTGATAACTAGAACTGAATGACCTAAACAGCATTGGTATAGGTATGATGACTGTAACCATGATCGTTATCAGCGGCTTTCCACTGTATTAGGAATATGTAGTGGATGTATAGACATTGGCCCGGCCTCATTTTCTATCATGTGTTATATACAGTAGATCCACCCAACAACAAAAAGAGATTGGAACTGACAGAGAAACTCCCGGTAGAGCGTGTACAGTCAACATCTCCCAGACAGCTCCGTTGCCGGGACCTGTTCCACGGTATTGGCGGCACGTTTTTTTTTTTTGTGTGTGCAGATTGTTCCGGCGCCTCCCTTTGTCAGCCAAGGGCCAAGAAAGGGAGGTGAAAATGACTCCGCCACCAAACGGCACTCAGGCCTCTCGTATCCCACCCTCCAGCGGGATCGGTCTGCGGCACGATCTGCAGCTTCCCTCCCGCAGTCGGAGCACTCCCGCCGTCACCTTGACGCGCTGCTGACGTCTGAAGCGCAGTCTCGGCCGTTGATCGACGTGGCCGTCATGACTTTGTAATCATGTTACCAATGCACGTCTCATTAGTTTTCGCCATGGCTGATTGTCCCTCTCTTTTTCTCTCTCCGTCTCTCTCACCTCACACACACGCCGGCACACACATGCGCACACACCCGGGCAGAGTTGTTCAATTGCGGGCCGGCATTTGAGGGTGCCTGGGCTTGCATCTAAAGCAGTTTAATAGAGGAATAATAGCCCTCTAAAAGGCGCCTCTGTGTGCAGGATCGTGAGGCAAATTAAATGTAGGTTTCAGGGTGAGATGATATGAGACGGGAGCAGATGTAGAAAAACAGCAGGCAACGAACAAGAACAGAGCCCTGACCCCAGGGCGAGGCGGTGACGTGGAGAGGCATTTCTGAGCATTTCAGTTCGGAGCATTTTTATCTATTATTGTATTTGGGTGTTATTATATTATTTGTATTATTATTTGTTTTTACCCACTGAATGAACGTGTTTTTTTTTAGTTCGACGCTTTATATAGATTTACCCGGCATCCACTTGAAAGACCAGTACAAACAGTACATCATGTGAAAATATGGAAGTATGAAAACATCATCTAAAGGTGTTAGGTGTGACGTGGAGGTCACCAGGGGATCCAGGGGGTCTGTTCCTCAGCTCCTTCCTCTTCAATAAAACACGCGCCAACATAACCTCCATCCTTGCCCTCCGTTACCTTCGTTCTCTGCTGGAGTGGTTGTCCTTGGGAGTGTTTGTGTATGTGTTGGCCCCTTGAAAAAAAAAAAACGCGGAGCGGCGGCGTCCGCGTTCGACTCCTGATGTGTAAGCGTCACCCAGTGTCGTCGCCACTGCCGCTCCGAGAAGGGCTCCGTTGACGAGCGGGCACAACTCTCCCTAAGTGCATTCCCAGGCAACACCTGTCACAATTCCCCTCTCGGTGAACCCCACGCGGAGCCTTCATTATTGATGGGTTCTTCACGGCGAACGACACGCGTCCTCCTCGGCAAGCGTGGCGACCGAATTCAGTGTCCAGCGGGCGGAGGGGGGACCGCCTCAGAGCTTGCAACCCGACAGTTTTGTTGCCCGCTCTTGTCGTCCGTGTGGCCCCTCGATCTGCTCTGGAGCTGATGTAACCCTTGGATGGATGCTTTCAGTCTGGGCGGGGGTCGGCTGCACAGCATGCACTAGCGTGCCATTGATTTCCTCCCACCAGGCGATATCCAGGATACTTAGCCTAAATATCATCTCCCAACATCAGTGGCTGAGAGTGAGTGATCCCCTTCGATCTTTGGTCTGTGTGCGCGCGAGCGTAGGAGCTCGCTAGAGAATAGACCAGCTCGAATGAGGGCAGAGCGATAAGGAAGAGCGGTTCACTCACATGGCATTTTGGAAATTGCTGGATGATGATGCTCAGACATGCACCACTTAGAAAAAAATAGCGCTAATGTGGCTTTCAAAAGGTCACCTGCACCTCTTCAAAAAGTGTACTTGCCGGAGCCGGGAAAGGTGGCGGTGTGATGTGTGTCACAAGGGCTCTGACTAAAATAATCTTTTGTTATTGTTTAGTGCGGGTTGTTGTTCTTTTTCGTTCCAGCAAGAAAACAATTTTAAGACGGATGAGGGCGTAATCCCCAACAATGCAGGGATTATCTCCTTAAATGACCTTTATCTCGCCATGCGGCGTGGAACCCCCTTCAGCTGAAATATCCCCGGTCTGGGTTGATTACAGCCACGGCTGCGGGCGTGACAACCAGCGAGCAGGACGCCGGGGGTTCAAAGGAAAAAAATAGGCAACGTGGATGTTTACTTGAAGTCTATCGTGGACATGTAAGGATTTAAAACGGGGTGACCATTACCCTGTTCAAATCCTTACAGGAGCCCTTTGAAAGTTTGTGGATGAAAATGTCCGTCTGCCAACTATTTTCAAAAGGGACTTTTCCTCCACAGGAACAAGGGACTGAACCAGTACTGATACCTTTTTCCACAGAAGGAACTTAAGTCTCTGAAATTGGTCCCACTTGGATAGTTCCTAGTGCCAAAATAGTCCCTGCCAGCAAGGTGGTACTTTTTGGGGGGAGCAGGAACCATTTGCTTGTAGCACTGAACAATGCTGGTTGGTTAACACTCACTGCTTGATTCTCGTGCTTCCCCTCACTGCTTTTGCTTTAGAAAAGAAAACCGAATGCCAGAGCCCAACATGAAGCAAATGATGGATCAACGACGAGGTTCAAGCCGAAATGAGGAATTGCCAAAAATGATGAATCAACCCCCAAGAGTTGCCTGTTTTACGTCACTTCCTCCAGAGTTCCTTGAAGGCGACACATTTTATTGATCCCCGCGGGTAAATTTGTCCTCGGCATTTGTCCTAACCAATTCCAGCTCTAGAGCAAAATGCCTTGCTCAAGGGCATCGGCAGGACTGTGAAAACGCCTGTCTAGTGTCTTTTAGGTTGACCAATGGATGGGAAGCAACCAAGAACTCTTCTAGGAACAACTAAGGTCCCTGTTTCAGGAGGTTTTGGAGTGCGATAGTTCCTGGTTGAGTTCCTGCATCTTGGTGGAATATGCCTCAGTCTTTAATAACTTGCTGTAAAACTCCCACCTGACACCGCAGCGCAGTTGGAAATACTTCTATCGACTTAAATCAGAGGTGGAGATGAAAGTCGTCTTTGGCAATGTAGATAAAATTGTGAAGTGAATGCATGTGTTAAGCCGCTGAAGATGATGACAAACACATTTACTTAAAGGACCAAAATCCTGCAGTGACTGAGGCTTTCACCCGGGGGCCTCCCAGGGTTTAAAGTGGGAGTTTTGAAACTAATGCAATTTGTTATCATGCTATTTATAAGATTTGTGTCATATTCTTGCCAGACTTGCCATTTCCCTGGCTCTCCGCTGAGCATCAGCGGGTGAATCACTCAACTCCAGTTTTTCGGGGGCTGTCGGGTCATTTTCTGTTGTGGAATTAGTGCCAGTCACTTCCTCCTGTGTTATTTGCATTTCACATCCATTTCTGTCGCTTCTGCCTCTTTTTTTGTAATTTTAGAAATCAATGTCACGGTCCAGCACTCCGGGGGAAGGTAGGCACCTCCAAAAGAAAAATACAAATTCCCAATTTTTATTTTTTTTTTTACTATTTCCCCCCAATTCTACAGCAACTTTCTTTCACAAAATAGACATGGAGTATGAATGAAGCCAAATTAACCTGATTTAAAAAAAAAAAAATTTTTTTAACTATTCTTATGTTACTGTATTGCTGCAATATAGAGAAATCCAGCATGTATAAAATATTGCGCTGAAATATTCATCAAGGATAAAACTCAAATAAAGTTGAGACAATTTTAGTTAAAACAGAGGGAATAATGCAGGATTTAGAAGAACAAGTGAATATTTCATCCACTGTGGGTGCCCAAAGCGATTAAATGTGTAAATTTGGTAAGCCGCATCATGTTTGCCAAAAGAAAAATCAGCATTCGTGGTCTTAGCAAATACAAACAGGAAACCTTTAAACCTAAAATTGTACATTCTGTGAGAAAGCAGCTTTGAGGATACTACAGACAACGCACTGCGCCATGAAAGGATGGTCTCCTCCAAAAAAAAAAATGGAAGATATTTTGCCTTCAAACCAAAAAGGAAAAGTGGTCACATGGTACGAAGTTTAATAACGAAATAGATTCAACACCGCAGTCGATTCCTTTCCCATTAATCTTCCCGAAAGTCCCTTGGCTCCAATTAGCCCAAACAAAAACAAGTGCTCCCTCTCCTCCCCCTCCTTCCTTTCTGAGGGGAAAACACCTTTGAAGAGGTAAAACGCCAGCTAACGAAGATGGGAGAGGGGGGGGGGGTCTTTCCATCCTTCTCAGACTACCCCTCATTCAGTCAATCACTTCAGGAATATTCTTTTCTCTCTCTCTCTCTCTCGCTCTCTCTCAAGCTCAGAAATTCAATGACATTAGAAGTGAAGATGTTTACGGTAAAATTATGTGAAAATAAATGAACTGCAACACATTCGTTCAAAACAGCACATCCCTTTATGCTCGTCGTGTTGTATATCACGATACAAAAACAAACAGAATTCGACATCTTCGCCGCATATAAAACTATTTGGGCAGTTTCACTTTTCAGTGCGTACAAAAGCAAAAATGCAGAAACACTCTTTTCTACAGTATGTACAGAGAGCATAAAAGACTAATAGGCACAAAGGTGAATATTGATCCTTTTCTGTGACAGTGGTACAGCTTCAATACAAAAGGGAGTTAATGAAACATACAAGGATGCGTGAATTTATGGAAGGTGGAGAACATGCTCGTTATGGAAGATATTTAAGTTAAAAATGCTCAGATAGTTTGTTCTATGACTTGCAAACTCGTAACAAACACACTGAAATGGCAGCAAGTTCACAATAATCTGCATTACAAGTGAAAAATCTGAAAGAGAAAGTCACAGTGCATCAAGTATTATTATTATTATTATCATTATTATTATAGATTTTCTCTCAAAAAACAGGGTAAAAAAACAACATCTCATTCATCTTATCACACACTCACTTCAAATGAGTCACCCATTCATCCCAAATGATCGACGCCCTTGAAGAGTCTTTCCATAATCTATTTAAATACAAATCAGTTATGTATTTATTTTCTGTACATACCTCTTGACATGCTAGGTGTGCACACGTTTGCACATTTGACACAGTTTTCAATCATCCACAACATAATATAATATAATATAATATAATATAATATAATATAATATAACATAACATAACAACACCAGCCAGGCATGTTTGGAACGATTTTGGGGCCTCATGCGCTGACCAGGCCGGGGCCGTTGGACTCGCCCGTGGATCCCTGTTGCTTGTATGCGGAATATTCCCCGATAAACGAGCCGTCCTCGTCGAACTCCGCTCCTCCATCGGCGTAGTCCACCAGGCTGTCCCTGCTGATGCTGTCGCCGCCCATGTCGTCCTGAATGCCGGCCTTCAGCGGCTTCTCATCGCTGTCACTGGAATGACGACAAAGGAGAAGAATCCATAAACTAAATAGGAGACCCACACTCAATACTGCATGACACTAGTGATGAAAGGTTCGACTCCTTTGTGATATTGAGTTCTTGTCGAGGAAAAACACAGGTTTGATTATCTCACTTTGTCCGCTTGATTCAGTTTAATTACTACGGCAATGCACGGGTGGGCGAGGGAGGACTTCTAGTGAACGAACGTGTAACACAAGTCCGCCCACTTCAAAGGGGGTAAGCTTTCTTTTTATCTGAGCCTCATCGCCGCATCTCGCCGCTCCGGACCGATTAGTACATGGGGATCCGCGGTGTCATTCGCGAACAAGGACAATAGTCCAACCATCTGGAACCGACCCATCGGCGTCCCAGGATAACGCGGAACCAGTAAGCCCGGGAATCCGGGAAGTTCATGGCATTTGATGCTGGTTGGGGACTGTGATCTCTTTGTTTTATTACTCGGCTGAGAGTGAGTTACAGTAGCTGCACCCTTCTTATGCGTTTCAATGCAATCCCGCCAATTCAATCTGTAGTTAAACTGCCTTTTCAACAGAATACCTTTTACTTCCCTTGTGTGTGTGTTTGCTCTTTTTATCTTTTTATTACCTCACCCTTTTACCACATTATTGACTCCTTTATTATGAACAAACATTAATTGTTTGATTAAGAACTAATTGTGCATTTCTCTGTGTGAGAATTTCTGAGACGGAGAGCACGCAACACTGAGTTAAGGACCTATTAAACTAACTTTTAACTATTTTTTATATTTTAAAATTGGTGGCACCCAACTAAATTGTGAATATTAATTATAGATCTTCATTACGTTAAATAGTGGCGTAATGACGCGTGATGAAAACACCATAGTGGTGTTTTCCTTTGAGAGTGGCTAAAATGTGAGCTGTGTGTGAATTCACCCTGCGTCTTGCTGAAAACGTTGGCTGTACTGCTAAAGCACTGTGTTGTTTGAATTTAAGCGACAAGGGCGGCCATTTGTGCATGGTTTGAAGGTGCCTGAGTACGCCATTATTATTTTAAGGCCTAATTGAGGAGTATTTGATAGCTTCGCTGTGCCAGTTGTAAACTACTATTGTCCGGGATTGATTCTGCTTGTTGCTGCCGTTTGGGACCTGCAGTGTCAATTGTTGTTTAAACAGGATCCACCTCGATAGTAGACTGGATCCCTGATGACCTAACAGTGCCCCTAGTGCTTTATAGGGGTAAATAGCTCACTCTGGGAGTAAGAGAAACACCGCCATCCGGTGGAATCACAGAGTCATTGCACTCCCACTGCGGAGTACTGGGAGAACTTCCTGACAGAGAAAAGAGGTAGTATCCTCCAAATACTAAATGTAATGCTAAATGCCCCATCTAGTATTGAAAGTGATAGTACACTGTGGCAGTCGACTCGGATAATAGAATTGAATGTGTTTGGTGCCATCCTCCCATCCAAAATGTCTACCGTTGATGTGAAACGGTCTGTTGAATCCGCTCAGGCAGTATTAAACAAACTGGACGGTATATGTATATTTTGTATTATTTGTTCATGAGAAAGATGTGCTTGCTGTACTTTTGACAGGATTTGGTCAAAGTTTAATTTACCAACCCACTCGCTCAGCGCTACGTCAAACGTTTCATGGCTCTGATTGGTTGTAGGTCTATCCAATTGCATCCAGAGACATTTCGGGCATGTCTCGAATTACACATTTGCGAATTAGTCTGGCCAT
Source organism: Zeus faber (assembly GCF_960531495.2). Taxonomy (NCBI): domain Eukaryota; kingdom Metazoa; phylum Chordata; class Actinopteri; order Zeiformes; family Zeidae; genus Zeus; species Zeus faber. The sequence goes on along the minus strand of NC_137194.1, from coordinate 9,312,829 downwards.
GCCAGGCTAGTAAAACCCAACACTGAATGAAACTCTTGAGCTGTAAATTCATTTTAATAATGACTTTTTAAATCTATTTTATTATTCTTGTTTATTTTATTTGAATTTAAAATTTTGGAATGCCCTCCTCCGATTCAAAGACATACACCGCCAGTCAGCTTTATCGTAAATTTAAAGACCTCACCGCTGACACAGTGGAACACTATACGAGAGGCAGAAATAGATGTTAGGGACCATGGCAGCCCTTATGTACTCACGACTCCTGAGTAAGGAGGAGGAGCTACAAATGTAAAGAAGATTATATGCATGACTTGTATTCAGCTGTGAGTTGACCACACAGCATCTCAAGATGACAAAGCAGAACTCAACATATCGTGAGCTGAGGTCGCCAGAACCAGGCACACGGATCAAGAAAATATACGGTACCGGAAAACAGCGGAGCGAAGCAATCCAAACCCACAGGCCTCGCCACGTACGCTGCGGACTACACACTGCACTCTGGGTACCATGAGATCCGACCTGGCCAAGGAAGTAAGGCCCCTAGTCCATGACGCAAATCCATCCCTGGACAAGCTTTCCGAGGACATATCACATTTCGACCCCAACACCACAGACAGCCAGGACACTGGGAAAATATCCAGTTCAAGCCCAACCCCAACTCGCAAATGTCAGAGACAACTATGGACTCCTCTATGAGGCACTAATGAAGGAATTCTCGGACCCGTTAACACCAAAAAAGCCTAAGTGCAGCCATGTCAAGAGCAGCCATCTCAAGTCATGTGCATTCTAAGCATGCAGAACAAAGAGAAAAAGGAAATTGGCCGCATCTCGGTGACCGCTATAAGTTATAAAACCTCCCCCACACATACACTGCCTGTCCAGTCTGACAGGGTGGTCGAGGAAAGCCATTTGGGAAACCCCAATGCCCTGAGAGCGCACCACCCCAAGGCCTAGAATCCAACAGCCCAGAATGGTGCATCTGGACACCCTGACCCCGGGAAGGAGAAGACAGTACCTCCGAGTGCAGTTCTGGTGGTGCAGCTAGATTTGCAAGAAGACCCCTCCAAGGTGGGTCCTGCACTAAGACAGGTAGCTCCACCCTTCCACCAGTTCCTGTGGAGACTCACGGAGAAAGGCATCTACGGAAACTCTACCTTTTGATGGCCCTTGAAGTAGAGCTCACACATGAAGCCCTCCTTAACATGGCTGTAGACATCAACTTGATGTCATTAGACCTCTTCCAGGATCTGTGGTCAGCGGCACGACAATCCAAAAAGGAGCTGAAGCTGAAGACCTGTGCTCTCAAAATCCAACCACACATCCAGGTGAACCACCTTGAAAGAAAAGGCTTTGATACAGTTTGGGATTGGACCCATTAAATGCACCCACCTCTGTCCATGTTGGGCCACATTCCATTGCTCATGCGATTAACCAATTAGAGACATTGATCAAATTCAAGCAACTGAACCTCTGGGGACCTCTTAGTCAATGAGACACCTTCTTGTGCACACTCACTTCCGCCATGATGGCAAACTATTGTCCACTGGTCGGAAAAGGGATTAAGCTCGAGGGAACCAATTTTGAGAATGTGGCTTTGGCCCTCAGGGCCGACAAGTGGCCATCAGGAAAAGATTGTACGAGTGCCTGGCACAGGACCACCTGGACTTCCATTTGAAGGGACACCTGGCTGCTTCCCTCAAGACCCAAAGCCTCAGACGACTTTGTCTGCTGATGGCTTCTGCGCCCTGAACGTGTGATGGAACCAGGGGGAACTCATCTCTTTCTGGTCATGCACGACCGCCAACAGAAGGTGACGCTTCGCTTGAGACAAACCCCAAATTGACTCCTGTAGATAACGGCTTTAGAGAAATTGCCTGTCAGGCCAAGGCCCCGAGTTGACCTATCACCTATGCTTGGTCCATCCCTGACACCACTCCGGTGTTCACAATAGGCTTAGCATATCTCTTGATCTTTGGCATAGCGTTCCTCTATGTCAAGTGCACCCAGGACGTACTGGGTAAGTTAGACAAGTGCAAGTGCTGCCTGGCTAGGTTGGTTGGAGGCAATAAACCTGTGATGAAGAATCCTCCAGCAAGTTCGAGATAGATGAAGGGAATAACAAAGATGATTCCACCCTCTAGAACAGGTTGACCCTTAACTTAGAGTAGGCCCCCCTTTGTTAGCCTCGCTATACTGTAGAATAGCAAGGTATTTTTTTCCTTCTTTATTTTCCCTGTTTTGTTTGAGTCTATGCCTATAACCAACATGAACTGTTACTATGTTAAGTCGTTATTATGCCCTTTGACCGCGTGGGACGGCCCTCTTATCAACGGTCCAAAGATACATAAAGGGGCAGGCTTCCTTTCATCTGCGCCCTGTGGTGTCTACGGATGCATTAAAGGACAGTCAACAGAGATTAAGCAGATACCTGATGATGCCGAAAGAACATAACAGCAGACACATTCAGCTCGTCCTTTGTTTCCCACTCACCATTCCTGGACACCCGCTAGGGTTGATTAGCAGGGGTAATCCGCCAAATGGCCCGGCTCATTAACTGTGGCTAATTCTGCGGGGACCTTTGCATTCTGCAGCTCTGTGCTCCCCTAGGAGCAAGATTGGACTGACCTTATGTCTAAATCAATGAGTAATCACCATAATGTTTTTCCCTCTGTGATTTTGTGAAGAACGATACTATTCTCAACTTTGGTGGAGGAGAAATGACAAAATTAGAAATGTGTTCTTAAACGTGACTAAGATGTTGATCCATTTGTTGAGCTTGGACTCCCCCTAGCTTCCACAAACGGGTCCTTACTAACCTGTGGAATTGTGTGTTTAAAACCCTTGATTATATCACGTATCACCCGTTTTGTGTTTTGGGAGCGCTCTGAATGCTACATCCATTAACATCACTCCAATAAGAGTAATCCACAAACTATTAAACTCCTATGCAGTCCACCCAATGTGAAACGATATTGACTTTCTTTCGCCTGGTTCAAGATTTATTTGCGTGTGTGGCTTTCTCTTCTTTTTTTCAAGATTTACTTGACAAACACAAATTTAATACCTGCATTAAATAATTGAATGGGAAGGATTGCAGAATTCAGGCAGGAGGAGAGATGAGAGGAGAGAAATTACCCACGTCAAAAGGGAATGGCTTTCCCCAACAACGGACCAATACGAAAACCTCTGTCCAACCCCCCTCAACCATGGTCGTCAAAGAAAGTCACTTCCGGTTCCACCCCCTAGAGGTAAAAAAAAAGCATTGGACTCACTCTCCCCACCAGCTCTCTCACGCATTGACTCCTTGTTTACTAGTTACTTTGCATTCCTTGGCACATTGTCAAGCAGCCTTTCCTCTTTGTCCTTTATTTTCTGAAACCATGTTTACACGCCACAACCCTTTTGGGTCATCAAGATCCTCAGAGACACTTTTTTTTGTTTACTTTTTGTCGAGTGAATAGTTATTTTTGAACGAGCCACCAACTTCTTCGTTCCAACGAGCGCACCGGACTCTTCAAATCTGCTGACTCGAACCACCAACATACAATCCAACCGAGCCCCTGGAGAACCCCGCCAAGCCCCATCTGCGCATCTTGCTGTTCCGGGCCGAATGGTACGTGGGGATCTGATTATCCGGTACCAAGGACGAGACTCCAATCATCTTGAACCGACCCATCGGTGTCCCAGAATAATGCAGAACCAGTAAGCCCGGGAATCCGGGAAACTCATGGCATTTGATGTTGGTTGGGCACTGTGATCTCTTTTTTTTATTATTCAGCTTTGAGTGAGTTAGCTGCGTCCTTTTTACGCACTCCAATTCAATATATAGTTGTACTGCCTTTTCACCAGAATACCCATTACTTCCAGTGTGTTGTGTTTAACTGCTTTATTTCTCTTTTGTTTTTTTACCTAAAACTTTGACCGCATTATTGACCTCTTTATTATAAATAAACATTCATTGTTTGTTGAAGAAGTAGTTGTGTGCTCTCTGATATCCCGTTTGAGAATTTGTCGTTGTTTAAGAGCATGCAACCCGGCGTCACGGACCTATTAAACAGACTTTTAACTTTCAAATATTCATTATAAAATTGGTGATACCCAACTCAATTATAATTATAGGTCTTCATTATGGAACGAAATGAACGACAATTTTGCCGGAGTGACTCCTGAGATTTGAGAGATTTGAGAGATATGAACGAATTGTTCGTCACACAAGTCTTGCATTACTATTACACACTCACACATGCACACATGATAAGACGGGAATTCGAATGTAGAGTTGATCTACACAGAAATGAGGATTTAAATGGTTGGTTGCTCCAAAAGATACACACAAGAAGTGAGTGCCCAAGGCTCCGCTACATTGGTCCGGGTGGTAGGAAGGAGCATATGTTGTGGGAGGCTAACAGGCAGCAGGCAGGTGGGTGTAGGTTAGGGTAGGTGGGTGTGGGGCAAGGAGGGCAACCACTTCACTAATTGCTAATTGCCAAAGGCTGCAGGACTGAAGGCCGTTTCAAATCTCTTGGAGCCGGTAATGGAAATTGCTCAAGTGCAGCTCATTCCAGACAGTGAGACAGCGAGGGGTGGGGTTGGACACAGGGAGAGCGGGAGAGAGAGAGAGAGAGAGAGAGAGAGAGAAGAAGAGAGGGGTGGTGGTGGTGGTATGCAATCCCAGACAAACAGCCTGTCATTCCCAGTATTCCCATGTGGCCCCACACACACACACACACACACACACACACACACACACACACACACACACACGGCAGATTAGACGCCAATTTGCATCCAGGCGTCAGGCCAAAGCGCAGGTTTCTTGGCAGCAGACACAGGGTCACCTCAAAACACAGAGCGCTCTCTCTCTCTCTCTCTCTCTTCTCTCCCTTTTTCTAATAAACAAGTGGGCTGTGAAACACAATACCCCCCCCCTCTTTCTCTCTCGTGATTTATGATGTTTTTATTTGTTTACTTTTATTTTCTACTTTTTTATTTGTATTAGTATTATGATTACTATATGATGATTAATAATCTGTATTCATTTATTTATTGCATTATTCATTGAATTGTCCACCAGTTTTTTGTGCTTGTGCCACTGGAATCTCTCTCTCTGTCTCTCTCTGTCTCGTCGGGTGGCTGTTGTGCGATATGGGTGCCATTTGCGAGCGTTTTGAAAGGTGGCGTTTGAACACCGAGATACGCTTCAAAACTTTGATTACACACTGTTGTCGTCATCGCCGTGGTGATTTCTTTTCTTTTTTTCTTTTTTGCTCTTTCTAACCAATCTTATCTGTCCCCACTGCATGAGCCCCTCTTACCATGCAAGGCACATCAGGTCCCCATTTAAAGTGTTATCAAACCCTCTTTCTCTGACGACCCAAGAGTGCTGGAGATAAGTGTGCCTTATCTCCGGTGCTGAGAAATGCGACGGCGGCTGCTGCACCCCCATCCCCCCCATCCTTTCCCCACTCCCACTCGAGAGACGAGAGGGGCTTGAAGATTCACCAGGCCAGGATGAAATGCTTGACAGAGGCATCAGGGACACAGCGCACAGGAGCTACGCCTGGTGAGGCGCAGGAGGAGCCGGGCCCTGAGCCAACCCACAGCGCCCGGAGCCTCCAAGGGTCGCTTGCACCTACTGTCAGCACTCCACTGGTGATAGTCCTAATCTAGTAAGAAGACCAAGTGGCAGCAGTTCTATAAGGGCCTGGATCGGATGCTGGACGTAACTGCAATGGGGGATGTGGACCACCGGCTGATCCTTTATGGACGACCGTGAGGTCGTCCTTAAAGGATCCATCTTGTGCCAGGCACAAGATAGATCCTGCAGGGATTGGAGAAACTCACGCACTGGGCACGCATGAGTTTCAAGCCAGCAAATTCCTGGTCCATGGTTCTGAAGAAAGGGAAGGTGGTGGGCAAGTTTTGCTTCAGTGTGGGAGAACAGCAGATCCTGACCATCACAGAGAAGCCGTCTTGGGAAGGTCTTCAACAGCAGCCTGAAGGATGCAGACTCCATCAGAGCTACCACCACCGATCTGGAGTGCTGGCCGAGAGCTGTGGAGAGGTCTGGATTCCACAGAAAATTCAAGGCTTGGTTCTACCAGCACGGTATCCTCCCAAAAATTCTCTAGCCGTTGCACCCATCTTAGTGGTGGTGGGCTTTGAGCGGAACATCAACAGACACCTCGGGAAGTGGCTGGGACTGCCGCGCAGCCTGAGCTGCATCACACTGTACGGGAGCAGCAACAAACCCAAACTCCCATTCAGCTCATTGCAGGAGGAGTTTATGGTGACGAGAGCCCGAGATCACCTGCAGTATGCTTGGTCAAACGACCCCAGAGTGGACAACACAGGGATCATGGTGAGAACCGGGAGAAGTGGAAGGCTGCTGAAGCAGTGAAACAAGCAGAATCCCAGCTAAAGCACAAAGTCTTCGTGGGAAGGGTTGCACAGGGCAGGGCCGGCCTTGCGAGCACAACCTCAGCCCAGTACGACACTGCTCATCGCAAGGGGAGGAGGAAGCTGGTGCAGGAGGAGTTGCGGGCGGTTGTGGAGGAGGAGAGAACCAGAAAGGCAGCAACCATGAAACAACAAGGAGCCTGGATTAAGTGGGAGCAGGCCATGGAGCGGAAGGACACCCGGCTGGACATCTGGAAGGGGAATCCCCAAAGAATCAAGTTCCTTATACAGGGAGTCTACGATGTCCTCCAATGCTCACCAAGCCTGTTGGAGCAAAGTGGACACACCGGCTTGCTCCCTATGTGCCAAGAAGGGGACCCTTAAGCACATCCTCGGCAGCTGGTCCAAGGCACTGGGATTGCATTTGTCAAAGAGGGAGAGCAACCGAAGCAGAAATCTAAGCCCTGCTCAACTGGTCTGCTGCCCACAGCCCGGGACTGGGTAAGGACAGTTGAAGATCCCTGAGCTCACATCAGGCGCAAGTGAAGAAGAGAGCAAAATACCAGGAGCTGGTAGAGGACTGTCGCAGGCTGGGGTGGAAGACCAGGTGCATGTTGATCAAAGTGGGTTGCAGGTGGGTTACAGTGCAACCCCTGATCAGTGGGGTCAGCGGCACACCACTTGGACAATTCACAAAAGATGGATTACAACCGCTAATAACACCATGAATTGCGCATCAATTGCGCCCCCTATCTGCGTCCAAAAAGACATTGCGCTAATGATATGCCAGCATCAAAACGCCCATAAAGTTTTGCTGCTGAGTGTATTTTGCCCTTGTTTTGTGTCTGATCACAATTCAAAATTTGACATTTTTGTTTTTTCACATAATATAAATATTTTGGAAGCTATGACTTTAAAGATTAAGGCTTGGAAAACAGAAGTTCTGAGAATTCAGGCTTAAAAATCTTAGAAGCATTGCCAGAATTTGTAGCACAAAATACACATTTAGTGCTTTAAATGGTAACATTCGGATAGTGCTGAATTCCTTCAATGACATAATTGAATGTGTTTTACTGAAATAAAATTTGAAACATTAATTTATAAAAAAAATTGGAAAATGCAAAATTCAAGTTAATCCTTTAATTTTAAGTTATATTTTTTTTTATTCAAAGTTAATGTTCACCAAACTAACTTGACCCCTATATTATTCTGTAACTTTTAAACATTCCCATTACCTGCCTTTATTGTTTTATATCAATGATAGTGTGGCAGTTCCGCCTGCAACACGCCACCCGAGTAGCATTTTCGGGCCCCTGCGACAGAGACACAGGCAATGGGGTTGAAAACACACCAGTTTAATTGTAGAGAGTGGGAAAGATGCAACAAGCCCAGAGCAGATGGAAAACATGCCATGACAAGGGCGCCTTCCCTGTGTGTGTGGGGATGGGGGTTTTACCTGTTGCTCTTTGATTATGCTAACGAGCAACAGGCGCACCAGCATGTTCCTGGGCCCAATTACCTAGACAGGTGTGGCTGCTCCACCACCCTCACACCACATACCCCAAACACCCAACTGAGGAGAGGAGAATCCCTGGCCAAAGCCTACCCCCCCCCCCCTCCCCACCACCAAGCAGAGAAAAAAAACAAAAAAATGCCTGGACTCTGAAACAGGGTTCTCATACCTTAGACAAAGAAAAAAGTCCAACAAAACAGAAAAGGCCCCCCTTCCCTGGAGACCTGGTTCCCCAGAACAGCACGTCCATGGGCAACCCTCCCTCAGGGCAACGAAGCAGACTCCTCCCTTACGGCGCCTGGGGTCTCGGGCTGCGGTGCTGGCTGGTGGAGTTGTTGCCGGGCTTGGCTGTTATGGCAACTGCTTGGAGGGGTGGCTTGGCTGCTGGGTGGTCCTGCAAGCAGTTACCCGTGGTGGTTGCTGTAGCAGCTTCTCCACTGGTCCTCTGCTGGACATCCTGGGTGCAGCTGCTGCCAGTCGGGAGAGGACTGGTGGTATGGCGGTCTTCGGACCTCTGTATCCCTTCCCCGTGCCGGAGAGGCCCTGTTCAGGCGCCACTGTGGCAGTTCTGCCTCCACACGCAATGACAGGTATCTGATCGTGCAGGCACCGCACCGCTCCGCGAAGCTGTCCATGGTCCTATGAAGTTCAATGCCATCTGTGATTCAATGCCAATTTTGGCCACTATATTGCTATTCCCTACTTCCCTACTCCCTAACTTTTAGTTGTTTTTTCCATATGTTTTGAGTTGAATAGGAATTATATAAACTGTATGTTTTTTCAACGTTTGCAACACCCTTTTTGGACAATATATATTAAATATTAAATAAATAAGTGTAAGGTTGCTTTTGGAGTGCATTTTGAAAACCACCACGGACTGCCCCGTTCAAGGCACCACTACCTTCAGATGATGTGACGGTAATAATATTTATAATTATAATAATAATGTTAAAATGTAATTAACAGATCACTGGAAAGTCTAGGTGGGACACCCCTTATAAATGCGCTTCAATTGCACAAGCTCTTTGCAGACGCAAATAATTTCACTCTGTGTGTGGATATTAGCGCCGGTGTTTGTGAATTTCACGCTTTTTGCAACAAGGCTTATTGAATAGAAAGGGGCCAATTTTGCACCAAATGTATGAATAATACCAAATTTAAATGTATTCATTCAAATAGCACCGTCGCACCGAGACGCTATTTGCATGGCAGCGCACTTAGCGGTGCATTTCACTGTTTGCAGGTGCTTTGTGAATTGGATTTCAATTTTTGTGCTTGCTTGTTATTTGTGCCAGTTTAGCGGCTGCAAATGCCATGCGATCATTTAGTGAACTTACCCTTGAGACTCGTGCCTTAATGAGGGTGTATGATCGTTAAAAGACCTGAAACGCTGAATGACTCCAGGTTACATCACTGATGATGTGTGCAAGAATGTCAGCAGATTTATTTTAGAACTGTGCTGTTCTATTCTGTTCAAGACGCTCAGCAAAGAAAATTTGTCAGAGACATAATAAGCTCTGCTCCCCCGACGCGCAGAGACATGCGCGGAGAGGAGGCTCACTGCCAAAAAACACTGAAAAGGCCAGTGCGGTGCCTTTAAGCAAACACAAGGCTACAAGACATAGTTTGGGTGGAGGTGTTGGTAGGCAGTGTAGTCAACATGTAATAAATCACAGAGAACGTTGAATGAACAAAAGCAGGAACCGGCAGCTGAACATCTGCAGGATGCAGGATTTGGACCCTTTTCACCTGAAAATGAATTTGAAAGGGAAGCTGCTTTCTCTCTCTTTTTTAATTGTCTAAGACCAGACCAAGGCTTTTCAACCTCACTAGTCTGCCTTAAGAGCTTGCCAGGTGAGCAGTGAACATTTTTCAAGTTCCACGAAATAAAAAGGGGAAATTAGCTTGAGTTGCAAGATCGAAATTGCAGGGCTGCACTATTTTATGTAATTCATCAGTTCCAGACATAATACCAACTCTGTGTTCATCAGAATAAGTTTCACTCTGAAAGTGACAATACTGATGAAAGGTTCGACTCTGTTTTGAGATTCGGTTCTTGGCGAGTGACTCAGTAACAGTCGTTCCATTTTTCGACTCTTTGTTGATTTGTCTCAGTGGGTTTAACGCACGGTGAGCGAGGGAGGACTTCCCGGATGATGAATGAGAGACAGTTATTTTCAGTTTGGGAATTGAAATATCACTCACTCATCCACTCATTTGTTGGAGTGGCTCCAGACTCCCGAGTCATTTCAAAGAGTTTCGCTACAAACGAATCTCTACTAGTACGTCCACAAAAATAAGCACAGTCCTACATGTTTCTGACATTTTTAGTGGTTAAAAGGATAGTGGTGTCCTGCTGTGGGATTATTTAATTGTGAAAAATGGGATGTGGCAGAAATTTTGATGGGGAACACTGGTATAGACCGTTGTTCAGCTCACCAAACACACACACACACACACACACACACACACACACACACATACACACACGCACACACGCACAAAAAAACACAAATTTACTCTCTAGCTGTCTTGAATCCTAAAATCTATTTTGATTAGTTGATATTAGGCTTCAAGATGACACAGACTCCGTGCACGTCACCCTGTTAACAGAATGCTTCTGACAAGCGTCTGATAAATACTATTAAAACGATTCTCTGAACACAGTGATGACGGACAGAAGCAAAGTTGACACAACAGACTGTTTTAGGTGATTTTTCTTGCAGGTCTTGAAGGAAAACCCTCCAAAAAACCGCACCACTCTCAAAATGCTGTTACGCAGCTGCCAAACAAACGGGAATTCAAACGGTTTCTCCAAAACTGTCCCCATGGCAGCTTAGAGGAGTAAACAGAGCGATTGTATCACATGAAAGATGTTCATTTTTGCCTGCAAGCCCCAATAAGAGAGGAGCGTTTTGGGACCACTACCTCTGCCATGCATGTTTAAACAGTTTTATATACTTATATACTATATATATATATGCACACACACACACACACACACACACACACACACACACACACACACACACACACACACACACACACACACAAACACACACACACAGACAAATGCACATCCACTTTAATAAGAAAGTAAGGTAAGAGTGAATTGGAATGGCAACCGTGTTAGATGCGGCACTGTGGACCTACTTACTTAAGATACGTAAGATATGTAAGATACAAAATCGGCGCGTGCATGATGAGTTCATATTCTCGGAACGAATGGGGAAAATAGTATCCTGAAAATTTTAAATAATGAGGTAAAAACGTCAACGTTTTCTGGCTCCATGGAACCATCGAAAAACCTGTGGCCTCGTGCCGTCAGTGCAGCCTCCAAGGTGATGCTCTGTAAAGTGAAGCCCTGACTTGCTGCCAAAACTCAACTGAAATCGTCTGGAAACATTTTGGTGATCGAGCACTCAAAAATAAATAAATAAATAAATAAACAGGCTCTACAAAAAAAAAAAAATAGCACCCATCTTTTTTTTTAATTCAATAAATACCATATACTATACTAACAAATACAAATTATTTTTAGAAGAATGATTTTAATCTTCCAAAGTCTACATTTGACTTTTGTGTCCCGCATTCATGGAACGCACTGCGATGCACCTTTTAAAATGAACTCTTTGCTTTATTTGTGTTGTTTCTTCCTTGTTTTGAAAAAGAGGGTCTTTCCCTCACTGTATTTTGGATGGATGGATGGATGGATGGATGGGTGGATGAAAGGATGGATGGATGGATGGATGGATGCATGTATAATTATGGTTTCAAAATAAACATTTTGGTGTTCCATCTTGGAAAAGATCATTTTTAGTCATCTGATTTATCTTACTATTTCATTTTAGTGATGGAGAATGTGATTAGTTTCATAAAGGGATGTCATTTTTTTTCCAATTAATTTTGTCATATTTTTTGCTAACCATTTGTCATTGTGCAGATGATGAACATGCAACACATCAACAGTAGCAGCGAATATGTACACGTATAAATATAATTTACAATATACACAACGGGCACACACACACACACACACACACCCACACACACACACACACCCCTCGGCAAATCACATACACTTCTTGTATGTGACCATACTCACACTCTAAACACAAATACACCACAACACATTTGTACAAAACTACAAGGGGAAGGAAGCTGCACTGTGTACTAACTACACCCTGGTTCGGTTACTCCACCTTTACCTAGACGCTAACGCTCGGAGAGCCAGGGCCCCGGGGCCGATCCTGGCACAGCCCGTGCCTGCAAGGATTGCTTTGTGGGATTAAGAGAAACATCACATCACATCAACGTTACTGTGACAATCCACTTTCCTCCTCTATTACATCCGCCACAACCACAACAGTGGCGTACTTTGGAGTGCTGCTCTTTAATTTTTTGAGACCCTGGCACAGCATCTGGCTTACCTGTATTCACAGGTGTCGTCGTTCACGTCCTGGGACTGGGCGTCGGGATGAAGGTCCTCCTTCTCTTTCACTGCAGACGAGGAGGAGGGGGAGGTAGGACAGGCACAGACTATTCAGAGATGGATTCAACTACCCGTTCATGCTTTATCACATTAGATTAGATTAGATCAGGGGTTGGCAGACTGCTCTTGGGGCCCTGAGGGGTGGCAAAAAAAAAAGCGCAGATAAAAAAGGTACATATTTTATCTGCCTATAATAAACTGCTGAGTGGATTAACATTAAACTTAAAACTGTCAAAAAAAAGGTCTAATCTTCCCAGTGAGTATTTCTGTTTTATGAAATAATATACAGTATATATATTTTAAAAATTAAAATGGATGATAAAAATGATTTACATTTTTTGAAACTGTATATATATATAAAAACATTAAAAATACAATAAGAAGAAGAAGAAGAAGAACAAGAAGAACCAGGAGAAGAACAAGAATATTAATAATAATATTTTAAAAAATACTGCAGTGGACCCCCTGCATTTCTTTCATGGACCCCTCGTGGGCCAAAGACTCTAGTTTGAGAACCCCTGAACTAGATAGGACAGGACCCGTGGAGAAATTCATAGCAAAGATGTAACTAAAACCTGTTTAAATAACCAGGTTAATGGCACATGAAAATAAAAGGTACTGGTACCAAAAAACGATTTACAGTCAGTAAGTATATTATATATTCTAAGACTACTCTAAGTATTGTGTGGACAATAAGATCGGAAAAAAAATAGGTGGAAAATATACCGTTGAGTACACCATTTTATGCAAGTAGGCCTTCAAGTACAGTATTGCCGCCGGAATCAATGAGTATTATGGCATCTTTCAGATGCCGTATTACTTCTTATCAATGCCGTAATACTCACTGCACGGCACCGACATCAAAATGTTTTGATCAGCCTCCCCTGCACTGCCTGACGGGAGTTTCTGTGGGAAATTAGCGCGAAAGTTATATTTATATTGAGTGGGTGTGAAGAATCGAGGGTTCTGCATTGCTGCGTTTTATATGAAAAAGTCAAGCTGAAACAACAATATCAAATAACCGTGTGACCACGGAAAGTCTTCAGCGAGCCGAATATCTGACGCCGCTCTCCCTTCTGAGAGCGGTTCTGTGTAAATATGCTTTGAGAAAAAAAGAATAACGTGTTGTCATGAAAATGGCAAAAGACGCGTTTGATGAAAAGTGTCGGAAGGATGAGCAAGGGGGAAATTGGAAGGGGGACTGATGAAATATTCAGCGCTTCATGTCAAAAGCTACCGCAGGCAGAAGGAGAAGAAGAAGAGGAGGAAGAGGAGCGAGGTGAGAGGAAAGAGAGGAGACGCTGGGGCGGCCGAGCGGCCAATACCGGGCGGCTCAGAAGGTTGGAGCCGGGGGAAGAGCCAGGCGAGAGGTGGAGAGCCTTGGAACAAAGCCTCTGGTTCCCTCCACGCCCTCGCCTCCCCGGGCCACCAGCAGAACCGGTGGAACCAGAGCCATCGAGCCCTGTGCACCGAGCCACGGGGGGAAATGGGAAACGAGATTCAGAGGCTGGACAAGCCGGACCAGACTCTTCACTGTGGAGGAAAAGTGATTTGGTGCGATGGGGGCGGCATGCCACGCAAGACGTATGCACGTATGCAACGACCATTTCTGAAAACCTAGGGTTAGGGTTGAGGTCCATTCCAGTTTCAGTCGTTTAGGAAGTAAACCAAAGCCACGCGATATAACGTGAGAGCTCGGACATAATTTCAAATTTCACTTAAAAAAAAAATGGAAAATGGGAGTTACCTTTTGTGTTGCAAGATAAAAATTGCCAGGCTGCACTAGTTCATGGCTCCCAGCCAGAATAGCAGCAAAATTGCACTTTGAGAGTGAGGACTGTTCGTAGTGGTGAAAGCATTACAGTAAAGTAATGCAATTTTGTGCTAAACTGTTCTAGCCTTTTGAATTAATGGTCGTAATATCCACTACTCATGATTATTTGTCAAATATTTATTGTGTGTAAAACAAAAATCGAAGAACGTTGAAAAAATTGAAAAACAATGTTCAATAAGATGAACACAAATTCCCCATCATCAAAACCTTTGATTCATGATCTGACGCTGTGGTTTACTTTGCTGGGAGTGAACCGCCATGGCTCCCGAACCCGAAGACGCACTGACCTTTGTCCCCGGGGGAGGCGTCGGGTCGCTGGCGGGGCGGCGGCGTACCTGCGTACTTTCCTCCTTTGTTCCTCTTGATGAAGCAGGCGATGAGGACGGTGAGGGTGAGGAGCACCACGCCGCACATGGTCCCGATGAACCAGCCCTGCGTAGAGAGGCTGTCATGCTGGCTGGTCTGGCCTGGCGAAAGGGAAAGCCACAGTCAAAACATTCAACAGACGCTGCCCCTGTTGTTTGTTGTTGTTGTTTTTGATGTTGCTGTTCTTCTTCTTCTTCTTCACTGAACAAAAAGTTCCAGGTTTGTGTGATATGACATTTTCATTCAACCCTTCTGAAAGAAGAGGAAATAGACAAGGAACGAGACTAACATTGAAATATACATTGAAAAAAAAAAAAAAAAAAAATAGAAAGTAAATACAATATACAGTAAAATAAGCCCCAAAACGAACTACAACATGGAAGGCCAATACACAATAACCTTAAAGAATCAATAATAAACAATGAACCTCTGTATCAAAAGCTCACATTCTGAAGTTTGCATAAATACATGTCAAATCTATACATTATACTGTGTATGACAGGGTGGAAAACAGATGGGTTTACAGTATATACAGGGCCTGAGTGAGTGCACACATCTCCCCTCAGACTGGAGTCGATTGATCAGTGATGTTACTCTCTAAGCTGTACCGACCGTCAGCTCTCATCTCACCTTTGACTCTGGTCTGGATAACATCTTCGAAAATGCTAGCGTTATCGACCAGGCGTTTGGCCAGCAGGCGCACCGTGTACACCGTTGCCGGTTCGAGCCCCTTGATCACGTGGAAACTCTGAGACGTGTTTACCGCTTCCGAAATCCGCCAGATACCCTCACCTACACGGCAAAGCACAAGAGGCGCACAACCGGGAAGCGTGAGCATTCATGCCATCTGGAAAGGACCACGCCGGTGTCAAATTGGGAGTTTTAACCTGTTTGCGAGTCAGCACGCACATTAATGATCATAGTCCTGATGAGGATCACATTTCTATCTCCAAAACCCAATTTTCAACAGCCGTCATGAAATAGTCCTCATGAACCTGTCCTCATGAACCTGTCCTCATGAACCTGTCCTCATGAGCCTCTCCTCATGAGACAGTCTCAATCAGACAGTCCTCACCAGATCTTCTTTACGAGACAGTCCTCACCAGACAGTCCTCATGAGAAGGTCCTCAGCAGATAGTCCTTATGAGACAGTCCTCACCAGATAGTCCTCACAAGATAGTCCCCATAAGACAGTCCTGACCAGATAGTCCTCACCAGATAGTCCCCATAGGACAGTCCTCACCAGATAGTCCTCACCAGACAGTCCTCACCAGACAGACCTCATGAGACAGTCCTCACCAGATAGTCCTCATGAGATACTCCTCACCAGACAGTCCTCTTGAGACAGTCCTCACCAGATAGTCCTCATGAGACAGTCCTCACCAGATAATCCTCATGAGATAGTCCTCATAAGACAGTCCTCACCACATAGTCCTCATGAGACAGTCCTCACCAGATAGACATCATGAGACAGTCCTCACCAGATAGTCCCCATAAGATAGTCCTCATAAGACAGTCCCCATAAGATAGTCCTCATGGGATAGTCCTCACCAGGTAGTCCTCATGAGACAGTCCTCACCAGATAGTCCTCACAAGACAGTCCTCATGGGACAGTCCTCACGAGACAGTCCTCACAAGATAGTTATCTCAAGACAGTCTTCCCAAGATTGTCCTCGCAAGACAGTCTTCACAAGAATGTCCTTGTGAGATAGTCCTCATGAAACAGTCCTCACCAGATAGATCTCATGAGAAGGTCCTCACAAGACAGTCCTCATGGGACAGTCCTCATGAGACAGTCCTCATGGGACAGTCCTCAAGAGACAGTCCTCACGAGAATGTCCTTGTGAGATTGTCCTCATGAGACAGTCCCCACCAGATTGACCTCATGAGATAGTCCTTACGAGACAGTCCTCATGGGACAGTCCTCACGAGACAGTCCTCATGGGACAGTCCTCACAAGACAGTCCTCACAAGAATGTCCTTGTGGATAGTCCTCACGAGACAGTCCTTATCAGATAGTCCTCACGAGACGGTCTTCATCAGATAGCCCTCATGAGACACTCCTCGAGAGATAGTCCTCACAAGACTGTCATCATGAGACGGCCCTCAAGACAGTCAAATTCCAATTTAATTTCAAGTTCATTTCAATTCCAGACAGTTCACTTAATTTGAAAAGGTGTGAGTGTCATTGTTTTAACAACCAAAAATAGCAACAACTATAAAAAAAAAAATCAATATAAAGACGTGAACATGAGGAAAATGGAGGGGAAGGCAAAATGTGTTTGCTGACTGTTAAACAGGCTAAAAGTCAATTTGACACCGGTGTGGGCCATTGAAGAAAGAAAGGAGGATGTTAGTATTTTTAGGTGTTTTTTCATTGTTTACATCTCTGACTTGAGAAATCCACATAACCATAGAAACAACGAAGCTCTAGAGAAGGTGTGAGCTCACGCAGACAGGAGGCTTATTACAATTTTTTTTCTCCCCTGCATCGCTGTAAATCCTTCCCACTTGCACTCAAGCACGATGCACGCCGTGTTTTTCATAGTTTGTCTTAGAAAATGTGATTGTCGCCAAACAAGGCGGAAGGGGCGAAACGGGGAAGTAGCTTACGGTTATTTCTATAAGCCACATAGAGCTGCGAGTCCTGCTGCTCCGCTCGAGGAATCCAGCTGATTTTGGCAAAGGTGTCACTCACATAGGAGCTTATGTTCAAAAGGCCTGGAACTGATAGAGAGAGAAGTCACAGGGGAAAGAAAGGAGGGCGTTGGGACAGAGAAGGGAGGGAAGATGGCAGGAGAAACGAGGATTAGCGGAGGCAAATAGGATCCACCCGCAGCCGCCCGAGAAAGAAACGGTGCGGCATTGAAAACCTTTCAAGGCGAACGTTCAAAAGGCAACGCCGGGGCCGCGGACTTAATTGAGCGAGGCTGGATTTGGGTCCTTCGAGGAGTAAAGGGTAGATGTGGATACGACGGGTGGGACGTCGCATCTCGTCTTCCCCCTCTTCCTCCCCTTCTCCTGAAGAGCGGTAAAGCCGGCGTTTTGTGGCCGACGCCCCCGCCAAGCAGGAGAAATCGGAATAGATTGAATGACTGCGGCTCTGGCATCCCATAGTTCCTGAAGGTGTCAGATTCACTCAGATAAACTGCAGAGAATGCCATGAGTGTGTGAGTGCTGTACCCATCTACAGTGTGTGTGTGAGCGAGCACGTCCTATATCAATGTGTGTGTGTGTGTGTGTGTGTGTGCGTGTGTGTGTGTGTGTGTGCACGCGCTCAGTAGCATTGTCTTGGAAAGAGCTTTGAAATGAAAAAGAGAATTTGTGGCTAGAACTGTCACAATACTTTAGTCTTATGCCGTGAACTTCTAATAATGTAATAACATCTACTGCGGAAGCACTTATCTATTGCCGTAGAACATTGGAGGCACAACAATCTTGCTGTGCACTTAATTTGCTTAAACCCGACTGAGGGAAATGCATCCAATTCACATTCTATTCATTTCGACATTCTAGAAATTTTAAACGTTGATTTTCCCCTGAAAATTTGGATGGGAACACCGTGATTGTACAATTGATCAATCACGCGATTATGTAATATTACATTACATTACATTGGATTTAGCAGACGCTTTTATCCAAAGCGACTTACAATTATTCAAACACCGACGGACGCAGCCATCAGGAGCAATTAGGGGTTAAGTGTCTTGCTCAAGGACACTACAGCTTTGGTAGCAGGAGGAGCCTGGGATCGAACCAGCAAGGTTTAATTTACTAGACGACCAGCTCTACCTCCTGAGCTGCATTAAAAAAAATACTCAAACTTTGAAACTATTGTTATTACCTTTGTTGACCTTTGTCATAGTGGCAGTAAGTGCAGGACATCCAAAAGTGAGTATTACTATTGCAGGGTTCGGGTAAAGAGAGCCAAATTCAAGTCCCAACTAAAATAAAAATGTAATTTGTGTCAATAAATGCAGATATGCTGGCATTTGTCTGGCAAAAAAAATTGTTATTAAACAAAGATGAACAAACAAGTTATGATTGACATGTCCACCTTCACTCCGCTTCCACGACAAACTAAAAGTTAAAGACGGACCGAAATCAGAAATAAGTCCTAAGTTTTTATTTTTTCATTTATAAGGCATTAAGAAACACACACATACACACTTTTATCCAGAATGACTCTCAACCATCTCCAGAAGAGAGAGGGAGCGGTCCCCCCCCCCTCATTCATATAAATGAAGTGGGCGCGGCTTTGTAGTGTGATGCAGTGATCTGATTGGTTGTACCTCAATGAGCCTCAAATTAACGAGGGGGCTCTCTTTTAAAAAAAGGGAAAATTTAAATAGCACTTCCTAACTTTTATACTTTTGGAGAGAAAAGGCAAAGTGCTTGATGAGCAATGGGATGAGCGATGGTAGGAAATATCTGTGTTTTTCGATTTCGGTCCGACTTTTAAACATGACTCTACAGAGATGTAGATAGAGCGTGTAACGTGCAGCTACAGTGTGCTACCAGCTAAGCTACCGCTAACGAGCGAGCGGCGACGGAGCCACAGATACATACTGTTCTCAGCGGGGGCCACAGCTGGGGCCCGGGACAGATCGTGAAGAAGGGAGAGAAAGTAATTGGAATACAGGAAAAGATTACAGATCCACAGAGAGCTTCCCCGGAGGCTTCTTCTTTGCACGCACGCACCACCGCCTGCCCACCCACCCCACACACACGCCCGCCCACACACACACACGCCCGCCCACACACACACACTACACCCACAAACACACACACACACACACACACACACACACCGCTCATACACACAGACAGACACACACACACATGCAGATACAGAAACACACACACGCACGCACGCACGCACGCACGCACACACACACGCACACACACACACACACACACACACACACAGGAGATATTGCCGAAATGAAATATCACAATGTTTTTTTAACGAATATCTTGGTATCAATAATTTCATGATATTTTTGATGCCTTGATTAGATATTAAGACACAGGAAATACTTATGAAACATTCATTATTAATATGGATATTATGAACGTTGACTGATAAGAACAGGTATAAATATCTATGTATTGCTTTTGCTCACCGTTCGATTACAGGGGGGATTGGGCGGTCTGAGCCCCCGATTAAGACATGGAATCCCCAAAAGAGGTCGGTGCGGGGTTGAAACATTTTTATATCCTTCTTACCTGTATTCGTAAATATTACAATATATTTCCCACATTGATGCTTGGAAGAATCTTGTCATACAATTTCAGACGCCCCTGAAGTGGACTATACCAATACGATTATACTATAATGTATTATGATTATGATTTTGAGTATGATAATGATTATATAATTATACGATTGTCATTGTGTAATTCTCACTCTGACTTTGCTGTAATGCAGCTTTAAAATCTTTATAAGCTTTTTTATTACGGTTCATGCATTGAGTTTGTTTGTTTTTTTCTTGTCACTATTTGATTGGATTCTATTAATGTAAAGCACTTTGAGCTGCTTGCTTAGTACGAAAGGGGCTATACAAATTGTTATTGTTAAGTTATTATTATCATTATTATTATTACTGTTGAAGACAACATTTGAAATTTATCGCAATTATTTTCCGATAACCAAAACCGATCAGGATATATAGTGTCATATCGTGATTATGAATATTATAGCGATATTTCACCCAGCCTCATACATACGTACGTACATACATACATGCATACAGTACATACATACATACGTACGTATGTACATACATACAGACAGACAGACAGACAGACAGACAGACAGATATACATACATACATACATAAACACATACATACATACACACATACATACATAGGTACATTCCCGTCTGAATCAAGCGGAGAAGGAGAAAAACATTGACAGAGAATTGTGTCATTAACTAAATTCCCGACATTTCACGCATGTAGCGAGAAGGAGAAAATCGTGAGCACGGACACAACTCGGGTGTTCTCGATGTAGAACACGAGAGTCAATAATTTCATCTCTGGAGGAGCCGGTTATTCGTTTTCCTTTTTTACTCCCTCTCTCTCTCTCTCTCTCTCTCTCTCTCTGCCTGACTTGTTGGTGAGAGACATTCCTCTCTGCTTTTTGTCTAGTTTGTGAGACGCTTTATCGCTGCTGCTTTGTTATCTCATGAGACCTGCTGCGGAAAAATAGATGATTTCTCCGCGCCTGCCGCATTGTTCTGCCACGGCTGTTAGTTGTTTTCTGCCGTTTTTCTCTTCCCCCCCCCCCCCCCCTTCCTCTTCCCCGTTGATGTTTCTCTCTCTCCCTCCCTCCCTCTCGCTCTCTCTTCCACTCTCCGTCCGACCCTCCACCTCCCTCTTTGCGT
This sequence comes from Zeus faber, assembly GCF_960531495.2. Taxonomy (NCBI): domain Eukaryota; kingdom Metazoa; phylum Chordata; class Actinopteri; order Zeiformes; family Zeidae; genus Zeus; species Zeus faber. The sequence goes on along the minus strand of NC_137194.1, from coordinate 9,291,834 downwards.
CACTATCTTCCCAAACAACTCTCGCACGCATGTAGATGCAGGTGCATGACACCTGCCCAACAGGCACGGGGAATCGAAAGTGCACGCACCCACGCAGGCGCGCGCGCGCACACACACACACACACACACTTGCTTTCTGCGCTCTGAAAAGGCGCTGACTTTCAATCAACTTAATTTCCTATGCGAGAAAACAGCTCATCACAGCAAAAAAACAAACAAATAAATAAATAAATACCCCCCGCGACGGAATGTGACGTCCAAAGCTAAATTAAAACTCTGCAGCGCCTGGGGTCTTCATGCGTCACAATGATTCCATGATATTTATATGAGACTACACCCTCCTTCCTATCTCTGTCCGCTGACCTGGACACGCCAAGCCAACGTGTGCACTTTTGTCTCCCCCTCTCTCCCTTGTCACTCCATCGGACCCCGTTAACGTCTCCCGGCGCTCCGTGCCCGCGGCGCTGGGGAGAAGAGCGGCGGCGGCGGCGTGAGCCACGCGCCCCCGGGGAAGAGCGTCGCGACGGAGACATTTGATCTCGCCAAACCGAGCCATCCACTCGGCCGCGCTCCCTGACAAACACCTCTAATGGCTCTCACCAGCCCCGCCCACAAAGCGGAGAGGAAACAGACATTTTGCGGAGACACGTTGAGGCAACGGATTGGTTATTGAGTCATTCCATGTGAGGAGTGCCATTTGGGTCCAGGGCTGTGGCGCCATGGCTCCCATCCCCGGGGGGCCGCCCGGCTGCTGGCGATCGGGCGATTCAACGGAGGGGCTCCACTGATTCGTCCGATTCCAGACCAGGAAGCACTTTAGGTTTTCTGCGGGACACGCGATCGGACCCGACAACACGAGCACGAGGCGCAGCGAACCGGACGCGACGCGCCGGCAGCGCGCATAAGCGCCCACGTTCCGGACTCTCCCCCTGTTTGCCAGCGAGCCTATGATTTTCCCTTTGGCCCACGAACCACCTTTTCGTTCGAACCTTTAATAAATACGCGCCAACCGGCGCCGTTTTGCCTCCGCCTGCCTCCCCTCTCTCGTTCCCTGGCCCTGGGCAAGAACACAGCTCAACAACGACATTTGATGAAGTCTATCAAACATAGACTTGCCAAGCTCAAAACATTTAATTTAAAGTTCATTATTAACATATTACATGAAAAAATTATGTTATAATGTTATATGTTATATGTTATATGTGATAATGTTTTTTTTATAACTTAAAAATAAAAATACTGTTTATTTTCATGTCCGTATATAGAGTCATGGAAGTTGCATAACAATTATTATAGAATAAAATATTGTTATTATAATGTATTACCATCACTATTTTGTTCACACAACACATATTAATAAAATATAAAATTATATTATTAATATTAATTTATTATATTAAAAATATTATTTGGAATTCAAATATGATTATTTATATCTGTGTTTTTTATCTCTGAGTATATTTTTAGTGTGTTTTGTGCTATTTTAGAATGAAACGTTCCACAAATGAGACTGTGAGGACCCGTCGTCAAAGTGTGGTTGGAAATTTCGGAACGGATATGTCGCTCCCCCCAGGGGGGGCGCTGCGTGGACGTGCCGTCACCGTAACAAAGGCATCCTTTAAAATGTGCCTTCACAACACATCGTTTCTACTCAGTGGAGTCATGCTTCATCAGATCATCAAATCAGCATGACCTGCATACCACCCTCCACCCATTCTCTCCACCCCTACCTCTCCCTCTCTTTCATCCTCCCCTCCCCCAAACTCGAAGTGCTATCGATTTCCTCCATCCGCCTCCATCCACTCACCCAGCCGGGCGGGGGCGTGGGCCTCCTGCGCCCGGGGCGGTCCGCAGCCCGCCCGGGTGCAGGCGCTGAGCTGGAAGCGATAGAGGGCGCCGCCCTGCAGACCACGCAGCAGCCACTGGGTGGTGTCGGCCCCGCTGATGTTCACCTCCCGCGGATCCTCCACCTCCCGCTCGGTGGCATTAACTATGGAGGAGGGCAGAGGGAGGGAGGGAGGGAGGGAGGGAGAGAGAGAGAGAGGGGGATGTTATGTCGATTCTTATCGTGCGAGTGAACCTTTGGTTCGCTGGTCCAGCTGCACAACGGTCTGTGCCGATGGCGAGACCCTGCGGAAGAAGTGGGCAAAGGTATTTGGCTTCGTGATTTTACATCTAAAAAGCGACAGCAGATGAAGGTGAAGGTGAGAGTCTTGAGGTAAAGAGAGAGGGAGTGAAAAAACGAGGAGATGATTGCTTGTGCACAAACAGAGGCGTGGTGGCAAGTGAGCGGGTGGGAATTACGTTATAAGGGAAGCTGAGAGGGAGGAGTGGGAAGGGAGGAAGGGGGGAAGGAAGGAAAGGAGAGAGGAACTGAGCAAGGCAGGGAGGAAGGAAGGGAAGGACGAATATAACTTCTTTCAAAGAAGGGAGGGAGGGAGGGGAAAAGGAAGGAAGGAGTGAGGGAAGGAGGAAGGAAGGCAGGGAGGGAGAAGGGAAGGAGGAAGGACGGAAGAAAGGGAGAAAGGGAGCGAGAAAGTAGGAATGAGGGCAGGGAGGGAGGGAGGAATAAAGGAAGGAGTGGCGGGAGGAAAGAAGGAAGGAAGGTAGTGAGGCAAAGAGGGAGTGAGGAGGGAAGGTTATAAGGAAGCAGGGAGGGAGGGAAGAAAGAAAGAGGGGATTAAAGTTTGGAAGGGAGGAGGGAGGGAAGCGGTAAGAAGGAAGGACGGCAGGAAGGAAGGAAGGAAGGGGGGGTGGGAGAAGAATGTCTGAGGAAGGAAAGAAGGAAGGAAGGAGCCAGACAACCCCAGAGAAGAGGCGGAAAAAGCCCCGGGGGGGGGGGGGGGAACGTGGCGGAGGAATAATGAGAGAGAACGGAGCGGAGAGCAGGGCAGGAGTTGGGGGAGGAGAAGACGCCGGACGCCAGGAGGACCCGGAGCGGCAGGAACATGAAGGGGCAGAGGAAGGGGCGGCGCAAACGTGAGGAGCGGAGGGAGGGAAAGGTAGCAGGAGCGAGCGAGGGAGGGAGGGAGGAGGAGGGAGGGAGGAGCGCAGCGGCATCCATGATGAGCCGCGGCGTGCGGTGCCACCGGAACCCGTCGTCCCCCGCTTCGCTGAAACGTCCCCGACTCTCCTGCAGACGCGAGGGGGCTTGCGAGGGATTTGGGTGACGAAAGCCGGGCTTCACACCGAGTACGTCAACAGGCGACGATGGCAAACCGGAAGTCCATTCCTTCCGGTGGAGAGTCATGTGCGCGTTTTGAATCGTGCCCGTTTTTTTCTATTTTTATTCGCATTTTGCGAATTTCAAAAAACGTTCATTATTATTGTTGTCTATTATTGCTGGCGGTTTCCAAATAAGAGCAGTTGTTCTTTTTTTATTATAGTGCTTTTAATTCGCATCATTTCTCGCTCGTAAACGTGGGGAAAACACCTCTGAACGTTGATCGAAATCTTTGAAATTTCACCCACTACCTGCTACTACCGGATACTACCACTGATTCAACAAATGAGAAAATATTGATTCTTTTTAATTTCATTCATTTAGGCCGAAAAAGCCCAAAATAATAGAGGGCTCAATGTGGCTTAATGAGCCAATATTGCACAAAAGTATTTCTAAATTCTACCACAAACTGGAGGTCATAGGACGTACGTAGATAAGACTCAGAGTAGAGGGGTCTAAGAGAGAAAGAGGGAAATATATTTTTAAGATAAGATCAAGATAAAGATACTTGATTAATCCCCAAAGGGGAATTCCAGAGTTGCAGCAGCAATGACATAGATGACAAAACACACAATTTCAATTTCATATTTGCAACACAGTATGGTTTTTTTTATGTCCCCATGACCTGAATTAATTGCGAATTTTGGACATTTCGTCCAAAATCCACCAAAGTCGGACCTCTGTTCTATTATTTTCGATACTTCCTGATTTTTCAACCCACCAAAGTTTCACCAAAGCGACACCTCTCCCTCGAGCCGGTGCTGTAAGGCCTTTTTTAAAAGCGACTTTAATTCATAAAAAAAAAAAAAGAAAATAAACATGACACCTATGGTAGTCGCCCCCATCCGCGTTTAAATCAACGTTTTTCTTTCTCCACGAGCCATTCCGCACGGCGCCCTTTGGTGCGTCCGCTCAATGCGCTTGTTGATTGTGACACTGAGGCCCCCCCTTCAGCCCCCTTCAGCCCCCTTCAGCCCCCGCGGGTCCCGCCGTGCGGTAACATCAGTCAAACACCCCGATCTGATGCCGGGCAAACACGGGGGTGCGACGGAGGGAGCGGGGCGGAGGAAGGCGGTGTCTGGCGGAGGAGGGCGGACAGCCGCTGGGGGGGCGCTCGGGCCGAGGCGGCGGGGGGGAGCGTCTCGCGCAAAACAAAATGTCAGCCGTTAAAGAGAGGGGGGGGGGGGAGTGGGAACGGGCGAGCGAACACGACGCCCCGGCCCCCCCCCCCCCCCCCCTTTCTGGGAGGAAACGAGGAGAGGGGTGAAAAGGAGAGAGACGACGGAGGAGAGAGAGAGAGAGAGAGAGAGAAGCCGCCGCCGCCGCCGCCGCCGCCGCCCGCGCGGGAGGGGTTCACATGAAAGAGGAGGAGGCGGCGAGGGACGTTTTCCCGACACCGTCAGCGCCAATGCGCCATCTTGTGGCCGTTCGGAATGATAACCCAAACGGGAAACGGTCTTATCCTGTCCTCCCTCCCCTCCTTCCATTTTTCCTCCCTCCCTTCCTCCTTCCCTGCCTGCCTACTCCCGCCCCCGCCCCCCCCTCCCCTCCCCTCCCCTCCTCCCTTCGAGCCTTCAATCCTGCAAATTAATAATGATTAAAAAAAAACTTGTCACAAACGTACAACTGTGGTATCGCGGCTTTACCTCCAGCTCAGGCTTTAGGTGTGAAACTGGCGTTTATTGTGATGGAGCAGACCTGGTATCACGGCTGGAGCTGATTAATCAGTGCTTCCTTGCAATTTCGATATTGCGACACAGGAGCTGATTTTCACGTTGGCGTAGACGCTAAATCATAACCTAACTATGAGAATGTTCTCCGATGGGGGTCCGAGAAACAAAATCTTCCAGTGCTAATCTCCAAGGTCTAATGCAAATCAAATTGAGGTTCCTTGATGTGACGCAAGGTTGAGAACGACGACGCTAAATGACATGAGTACTGTACACATTCACTCAGGTACAAGTACTGAAATTGAACTGGAGGTGCTGGTTCCAACCCAGTGTGATGTTAGAGGATATGGAGGTGACACCCGCACCCGCACCCACACACCCACACACCCCCACATGTGCAGATACAGAAACACACACGGGCGCGCGCACGTACGCGCGCGCACACACACAGACATGCCACTCACACACACAAAGACATGCCACTCACACACACACACAGACATGCCACTCACACACACACAGAAACACACACACACACACACACACCGCTCATACACACAGACACACACACACACACGCAGATACAGAAACACACACACACATACACAAACACAGACAGACACACACACACACACACACACACACAGACACACACACACACACACACCGCTGAGTACTGTACACATTCACTCGGGTACAAGTACTGAAATTGAACTGGAGGTGCTGGTTCCAACCCAGTGTGATGTTAGAGGATATGGAGGTGACACCCGCACCCACACACCCGCAACCACACACCCACACCCACACCCACACACCCACACACCCACAACCACACAGACACCCACACACCCACACCCACACACCCACACCCACACACGTGCAGATACAGAAACACACACACACACACACACACACACACACACACACACACACACACACACACACACACACACACACACACACACACACTCGCTGGCTGAGTGGATCGGCTCTCTCCAACAATGTGCTTTACTCCATAGTGGCTCTGCACTCACACACACTTCTCCTCCACTTTACCCATAATGCAGTGCTGCAGTGGAAAAGGACAAGTACCATCAGGCCTGAGTAATGAGGAGTAAAACAGGAAGGAAGTGGCGATGGAGTGATTTTGGAGGGTTAAATGGTTTAGGAGCATCCTCATGGTGTGCATGCGTACAGTGTGTGAGGGAAGGTACCTAGCTGGTAGCGGAGCAGGTAGCCCGTCAGGACGCCGTTGGTCTCTGGTGGAGGACCCCACACCAGAGAGATGGAGTCCTCCAGGGCGTTGGACGCCGTCACGATGGGCACTTGTTCAGGAACTGGGAATATAGAGAATATATGGGGGGGAAGGGGATGTGGCAGTAAATGGATTTGAACGGGTAATTTTGTGCTTCAGAGTTTGAGAGAAAGGAGGTGATACAGAGGTGGGGGGCAGACATTGGAGACCATGATGGAGATAAAGAGGTTATTACCCAGGGTAGTTCCCCCTTATCGATGCAGACTTAGATATACATTGACTGTTTTATCTCGCTCAACAATGTTGTAATTTTTTAAATATTTGTTATAAATTATAATATAAATAATATTTTTATATTTATAATAGAATATTAATTATTAATAATAAAATATATATACACATATATATATAATATTTGTTATAAATATTGTTTTAAATTCACACAATGTCAAACTAAAAGGTTTCACTCGGTTGCCTGATTATTACTGATCGTGTTCAGTTTCTAAACAGACGGCGGTGTAGAATGTATATTTTTATTTTCAAATGTTATTTTTTATTTTTATTTTATCGATCCCTCTGGGGGAGCAATCCTAGTATCCTGCGCGTCTAGCAGCGGATCAACAGCGCTGGCTGACACCGGGTGGCAACCAGACCGCACGAGACGCTTGCTGAGAGGCAAGGGGGCGGCTGGGAAAACGTTAACGTGGAATCTACGATATAATTCCTAGCAGACGGATTTCCCGCTCACCCCCCTCCGGCGTGTGGAAGGTGACGGGGTCGCTGCTCGGCCCCTTGCCCTTCCTGTTGAACACGTTGACGGTCAGCGTGTACTCGGAGAACGGCCGCAGCCCCGGCACGGCGGCCTGGCTGCGGTTCCCCAAAAACGCCAGCGAGTTCCGCTCGTCTGGTACCCAGTGGTGGTGCAGCAGACTGCGCCTCCTCATCCAGTGCACCTGAGGGAGGAGAGAAAAACCCTAAAATAAAAACACAAGAAGTGGACTGTGTGTGTGTGTGTGTGTGTGTGTGTGTGTGTGTGTGTGTGTGTGTGTGTGTGCTCATTAATTCTGCCTCTCCGTGAGGAGAAGCGGGAGTTTGACAACAGATCAAATATGGAGTGTGTGCACGTCAGCATCAGCAGCGCTATGCCGCCCGCGTTCACACCCAGCTCCACGTGCACACTGAGCTTTACCGCCTACAGGAAGAGCTCCTCTCCACGACGTGTAAACATGTCATTTATGGAAAGTCAAACTGAGGAGCCGCAGAAAGTAAAGTTCTGCAAAAGTTATTTTAGACTGCGATACAGTGTGAGATTTACAGTTTATTGAAGGCAGAAAAAAAAAATCCTGTGGAATGAAAGTTAGTAAGATGTGTCTGTGTTAATGAATCATGTGTTACAGCAATGCTTCATATCAATGAGTCTTATTTTAAGAAGTTTGACATTAACTGTCTTAATCAAATCTATGATAACTATTAAGACATAAAGTGGATGGTCAGTCAAATTTTATTTTTCACACTTACATTGTATCCCCCCAGGTGGCCTCTGACCGTGCTGAGGGCCACGGGGGTCCAGCTGACCCTCAGCAGTTTGGCGTGGACCAGCTCCACGGCCACGTCCCGCGGAGCCGCCGTGGGGACTGGAGGACCAGGAGACAGTATGTCAAATACACACAACACAGCAAAATACACACTGAGGGCAGACACACACACACACACACACACACACACTAGCACAAAGCAAACACGTGACACTGAGAAAATTAAGTACAGCCTTTGAAGGCACCTCGGTAACTTTGTACTTATTGCGACCCCTTGTAGCCCTAAAGCAATGGTACTCAAACTGTGGGGCGCGTCCCCCCCAGTGGGGCGCGGGGGGATTGCAAGGGGGATTCGAGAAAATGATTAAAGATTAAAAAACGGAGAAAAGTAGACCCTTGAAAATAGTAAATTAAAATAAAATGTATTTATTTTATTTATTTACATTTTGGTTTTCATTATCATTATTATTATTATAGATTTTTTTCCATTAGTTGTGCACCTTTCTGCCCCTTTAGACTGTGAATACGCATTGTCACAGCTCGGCCTGGTTTACTAAGGGGCTCGGCAAGAAAACGTTTGAATACCACTGCCCTAAAGGTACAATGCTTTGTTTTCTAAGAGTGTCTACACACACCAAGACCTAGAAAAGTCAACATGGGACATGGATCCTCTGACAAAAAAGTCACATGATTCACACGTGAAAAAAAAACAAAAAAACACACGCGACCGTTTTCAAATTTTAACCACAAGCATGTGAAAATATGTGTTTTTTTACAGTAACAAATGACATGTATTAAGCAGTGTGCTATATATGAAACCCATATACCATACGCGCGTGTGCGCACACACACACACACACACACACACACACACACACACACACACACACGGTAACATGTGTTTTAGTGTGAAACGTCACGTGACGCTGTGACCCCCCCACCCCCCGATGGGGGCACTTTCCAGAACAGATTTTTTTTTTTCATAGAAAGACTCAGCTTTTTCCTGACGTGGTTGTTTCTTACGAATTAAGTGAGATCGTGTCACAACAACAATTATCACTGTGACGGAGGGCGGGGTGTGGGATAAAAAGCAGCTGCACACAGACACGATCACAACGCACTCACCCTACAAAATCGATCTGACAAATCGAAAACTCCGTTCCCGCGAACCCAAAAGGCTCTATTCTATTCATTATCTATTCGGTTCTTCCTGTTTCCCCCTGAGGCTCCATCAAGCGACTACAGCAACACACACCTAAGCCCAGGCTCACAGCCAGGGGTGAAAAAATACAAAGAAAATCAAGGAAAGAATTGAACTTAACCTGACACATTCTGCCGCAGACAGTGCCACAAAACGACTGGAGGCAGGAGAGACATTCACAGTGAATCACAGGAACACAAGGTGAACTGGTGAATAAAACATGAGCATTTCCTGAGAATTTGGAGCGAATTCGCATTTTTGCAACGTTTTTCTTTTCGGCGCCCAAAAGCCTTTAGCCAAGATTCAACGCTTAAGATTCTTTGTTTATCACACATAGTCAAACTCAAACGGCTGTGCTAATCCATCCATCCATCCATCCATCCATCCATCCATCCATCTATCATCCATCTATCTAGAACATCCATCCATCTATCTAGCACATCCATCCATCCATCCATTCATCCATCTATCATCCATCTATCTAGAACATCCATCCATCTATCTAGAACATCCATCCATCTATCTAGCACATCCATCCATCCATCCATCCATCCATCTATCATCCATCTATCTAGAACATCCATCCATCTATCATCCATCTATCTAGAACATCCATCCATCTATCTAGCACATCCATCCATCCATCCATCTATCATCCATCTATCTAGAACATCCATCCATCTATCATCCATCTATCTAGAACATCCATCCATCTATCTAGCACATCCATCCATCCATCCATCCATCCACATCCCTATCTATCTATCCATCCAGCCATCCATGTATTTATCTATCCATCCATCCATCCATGTATTTATCTATCCATCCATCCATCCATCCATGTATTTATCTATCCATCCATCCATCTATCACGACATCCATCTATCTATCTATCTATCTATCTATCTATCTATCTATCTATCTATCTATCTATCTATCTATCAATCACATCCATCCATCCATCCATCCATGTATTTATCTATCCATCCATCATCTATCACATCCATCTGTCACATCCATCCATTGTCATGACATCCATCTATCTATCTATCTATCTATCTATCTATCTATCTATCTATCTATCTGTCTGTCTGTCTGTCTATCTATCTATCTATCTATCTATCTATCTATCTATCTGTCTGTCTGTCTATCTATCTATCTATCTATCTATCTATCTATCACATCCATCCATCACATCCATCCATCTATCTATCCATCTATCACATCTATCCATCTATCTATTTATCACATCCATCCATCCATCCATCCATCCATCCATCCATCCATCTATCTATCTATCTATCTATCTATCTATCCATCCATCTATCCATCCATCCATCCATCTATCCATCCATCCATCTATCCATCCATCCATCCATCTATCCATCCATCCGTCTATCTATCCATCTCAAAGGACCTGCAAGAAGTTCTGACGTTGGGATTCTCATGGGAGTCCCTGAACTTGTGAGTGACTTTGATCCTTCCATTCTTATAGATTTGTAGAGATTCTTTCTCTAAATGTACAAAGGTTGTTGGGCGGCTTCTCCCTCCAATTTAACCCCTGAGAGGAGCGCATGTCCCCATCGATTCTTTTCATAGTAACATACGTCGTCTCTGTACATTCCGGTCGAATCTACGTTGTTTTTCCTCTTAATCTTTAGACGGGACCTCCATGCTTTCCGTCCTCACCGTCCTCCCCGGAGTACCCGGTCACCACCCTGGGCTCGGGCCCCCAGCCGTGGCTGTTCCTGCTCTGGATCTTGATCTCGTAGGGGACGAAGGTGGGCGTGTTCTTCACCACGAAATGATGCCTCTTCACCAGAGTCTCGTTCCAACTGTCGTCCACCCCCAGATGCCGGTAGCTCACCTTGTACTCCAGGCCCGGGCCGTTGTGCTCAACGGGCAGCAGAGGCTAAAAGAATTATAATCAAGGCAAACACACTGTAGGTCCATAACGCACGCATTCCAGCACATGCTGTGGTGGTTAAATAGAGGTTCCTCCACTTACCTCCCAGCTGATGTCCATCTGGTGAGGGAGGTGACCCTGGATTTTGATGTTTTCTGGGTTCCCATCCGGAGCTTTGGGTACAGATTTTAGGTAAAGATTTTAGATACATTTATTTCTTTTTTTTTTAATATTCTCATACTCACAAAACTACTGCTTCGGGAGCTAGTTCTGTCAGACAACTCGACAGCGCCACGTGCTTCCACACCGTTACGGGCCAGCCTATTTAAGCATCCATGGATTATATAGAGAGATCAAACCTATTTAACTAAATTAGTATTTAAAATACAACAATCAAATATTCATATATCAGTCTCGGAAATGGCACCATGTTCTCATGTGTATATGCAGTGACCAAGACCCCAAAGTTGGGAAACTCTGACTTAACTGTTTTTTTGACCTCTTTACTTACTAACATGGACCTTAAGTAAAGGACCGGGCAGGACTTCAGGAAATATTATTATGATTTATATTCATATTTATATTTATATTTATATTTATATTTATATTTATATTTATATTTATATTTATATTTATATTTAAAGGAACCAGTTATTGAAGCTCCATAGAAAGTAGAATTTCAAACATGCCCTGAACATCCCACCTCCCGCTGCTGAGAAAAGCCACTTCCAAGGAAAAGAAAAGAAAGCAAAATCTGAGCTACACGCCTTGCACAATAGATGGAAAAGGTTATGGACAGAAGGGTGGAACCTGCAGGGGTGGTGGAGTATCTGTGGGTGGGCGCGCTGGGGGGCCCGGGGCCCACGGCGTTGACGGCGTACACTCTGAACTGGTAGTGCAGGTTGCCGTGCAGCGTCAGCTCGGCAGTTGCCCGGTTGCCGGGGACCCTGTGCAGGGTCCTCCAGCGGCCCGGCTCCCAGTGGCTCTCCTCGAACTCCACCAGGAATTCTGGGAAGCAACAAGAAAATATGCTGGGCCTGAAAAGCGGTGTCAACAAATTTGTGGAGGAAATTTGAGGGAATTTCTCAGATGGCGCGCGACACATTCTTCAACACATCAACCCACACAGAGGTTGTTTGATCCAAACTCACACAGAGAGAAAGGCAGCATGGACACAGAACCCTCTTACAGCTCACACAGAATTTGTTTCGTATTCCTCACACAGAGAAACGGGGGAAATGTGCAGTACTAGAGTAGAAGTAGCGGTTACTAGTTACTTCCCAGCCCTGAATAAAAGTGTGGTTTCCCCTGAAAAGAGATAATAACAAAGTGAAAGTGTCTGCCTCTGCCTCCTCTTTCTGCTTTTGGCAGGAAAAGATGTGACATATTTTAATAATTCATCCCTGTTCACAACAGCTCCACAGCTCTGGCAGCAATGGCAAGGAGGCTTCAAATTATGTTGAAGACATACGCCTGCGACGTGCGGAGGAGAACGAGGAGGAGAACGCTCCACTCTGCACATAAATTATTCTATTTCTATTTCGGGAAAAAAACTGTTTTTATTACACAGTGTATTGTTTAGTCCAACAGAATGTTTGAGTGTCTCAATGTGAGATACAAACAGAAACTTGTGTTTTGCGTGGCCAGAACTGGCAACAAAGGCTTTTTTATCTATTTTTTATCTATTCTATTGATGCCTACAAACTGTTTTTCAGAGAAACCTTTTTTTTGTTCCTTGTTAAGCGTAACCAACAGAAAAACCCTGCTTGAAATTCATTCGCATGCTCCGCGTAACATTGAATCCACACAACGCATGCAACATAATTATAATTACCACGCCTTTTCCACTGACTCACAGTAACAATCTCTTATTATACTGTATCTGTATGAAAAAATAGTAGAATATGTACATAATGAACATAATGGAAATTATGCTCATATACACTTGGTGGGTTTCTCTGGTTTGATTATAATTGTCATTTATATTTTTTACTTTTTATTTTTCTGCAGAACTAACACACCCAAAAACATATAGTGATGACATCTTTTTTTTTCTTTTGATGAATATACGTTTTGTATTTCTTACTTTAAAGAGATTAAAAAAAAACGTATTGAGAAAAAAACAAGTTGCCTTGAGAATTTCTGTGGTATGAACACTTATTTCAAAATATAAAAGCTGAATTAGCAGCAGAATATTTTGTGAGTTATGTGACATAGAGACATGTGCAAATCATTCTAAAGTGAGAAATGGGAAATTGGCTTTCTGATTGAATTGCAGTTGCGCTATATTACATATATGTGCTCTTAAATATTTAAAGTGGTAATCCATGAGATTATTTTGTAAATAAAGTCCCATATTATATTTATATCTTTTAGCCGGCACTTTATGAGAAACAGCCATTCAATGCATTTTTCTTTACACATATGCTCCTCTATGTGCAGTTTTCAGACCTGCCACCCTCGGGAAAATATTTTGAGTACCATGACAGTGTAACAGGGAGTCAATGTGTGAGTTACTGCAGCTAAATGACTCCATCAGTTATTCACACCGAAGCCGTCTGGTAACGAGGCTCATCACATCGTATGCAAGATACTACCACTTAATATATGCAGTATGCTAATCCGTCTCATTAGGGTATACCCCTTCAGAGTCTTGATTTTTTAAAGTCTGACCGTCACGCGATCTGATCTCGTTCACGTGGTTGGACAGCTGCACATACAAACTACCGCTGCCATTTGCAGTCACCACAATAGTGAGAATGCCGATTTTGCCAGTGTTTATTATTGTTCATTACTTACTATGGAACAATAATAGAACATGGAACGTCGATGAGTTCCAATAAGATGGGGCTCCAAGTGTCAGTATAGAGCAACCTGTAACTCTCAATGAGTTTTAGTAGGATACAACATATAACTAATGTGTAATCCATCGCAACACAAACAACGTTATGGATTCGCACTTTAAAATCATACCAAAATGAATGAATCTGCTACTGTAGGTTTGAAGCAGCCAAACTGTTTCTGATGCAACTTTGATGTTTCTATTGATGACATCTTTTCCAGATTTTTTTTTTTTTTGTTTTTATTTTTTTTGCTGAGAGATGCTAATGGAGATGCTTGGTTTGGTACCTGTGACAGGGCTGTTGTTGTCGCTCCCCGGCTCCCAGGACAGCGCCACGGTCCTTCCCCCGGACATTTCCCAATTCAGATCCAAATTCTGCGGCGCGTCGGGAACGTCTAAAGGCGGAGCCGCCGCGTCCCGTCCCCAAAAACAACAAGTTAGTGTCAATCAAATTAAATAAACATCTGTGGGATATAAATATGGTAATGAGCATTCCATAAAGGAGATTCATTTGCATGATTAACTTTGATCCACAATGCAAAAAGACTCTGTTGGATTACCTGTATGATTAATATAAGTTTCTTTTACTGTGATTTTTCTTTTCTGTTGTTATTTTCTAGTTTTTTAGTTTTTTGTTAATTTCATAAACTATATTAATTGTTTAGCATGAGATTAATTGTATAATGCCACATTTATAAATGTAGGTTTATTCTACATACTCATATTTTTCTGGTTTTATTTCAGGTATCTTGCATATAATACTTTTTTTTTTGGTATTTTTCATTGTTATTTTTACATTTTAAGGTTTATGTCTATTGTTCATTGCCAAATCTTTTTGCCTACTGTTCCCCATCCATCCGCCTATCTGTCCAGCTATCGGTCTAAATATCTATCTATCTATCTATCTATCTATCCATCCATCCATCCATACCCAGGACGGTGAGCAGAGCCGAGGCAGCGTCCTCGTCCAGGTGGGTCCTGGCTGTGCAGGTGTACGTGCCCTGGTCGCTCTGGTTCACGCTCATGATCTGCAGTACGCCGTCCTCCACAGAGATCCTGGGGAACCGGGGGAAAAACCATGATATTAGCTTTTGACGATTAATGAATGAAATTGTCTTAAATAATCAACATTTCTACTTAATATATGGGTGACATTGTTGATAGCTGTTATTGTCTCTTTTTGGACAATTTTTTTTATCAGAAATACTTTGTAATTATTTTAATACAGATAGGTTATAATAATAAAAGTAATAAATTTAAATCAAAAAAATTATATATACAACAATTGTGAGGTTTGTAGTTAGCAGGTTATGGTTAGTTATAGTTATTTTAGTAGTTGGTAACAGGCTAGGTTAGGGTATGTGTATATATATATATATATATATACAGTATATATATATAAATAAAAACCTATATAAAACCTAACCCTGACTAACCCTAACCTGCTGCCAACTACTAACCTAACCCTCACGGAGCGTCCTACCTGGGAGCCTCCATGATGATGTCCTCCCCGTCCCTGCTCCAGATCACCTGGAAGCTAGAGGCCAGGGTGGGGTCATACTGAGCGTGGCACCGGAGCCTGGCCGCTGACCCAACACTGATCCTCAAGTCCTGGGGCGCGGTGGTGATCTTGGTGGGGTCTGGACGGTGGTGCAGAATCCGAAATAAAACACCACAAAAAAGAACAGACAATAGGAAGGGTGATAAGTATCTGACATGAGAAATGAGCATTGTATAATTACTGGAGGAATGCAAAAATATTCAGTTTTAATTTATATATTTTGCACCTTCTTCCGACAATATTTCTTTAGCAATTTGCACTTTTAATGATTGAATAGTGTTAAAATTTGCATTCACAAGTACAGTACATTTTCCATCCTGTGGAAGTGGAATTTTGGCAGAAGTCTTTTTTTTAATTAATATTATCTATTTTGCAATTTATTTTCGTCTAACATGTAACACAGGCCACTTAAAAATGTCAGTTTTGAAGTTCACAGCTTATGTGTCAGCTTTCACAAATTCACAAACCCCATCATGAAAACCTGTTTAATAAACATCAGAGAGGTGTTAACTACCATTTCTGTTTCGTCTATTGAACCTAAAATTAAGATTAATGGTCTCAACTAGAGATGGATTTTTCCAGACTGATACTGATCCAATATATCTTGCCTTTAACAACTAGTAAGCTTTAAATGAGCTATTCTTATTTATGTTAGTATTTTTCGACGGCCACCGAAGAGCACTGTTCTCAAACTGCTCCAACACTTACTGTACACGATGACCATGACCTTACAGGAAGAAATACATCACAACATGACTTGTGAAAAACACAACTTTGTTTCATTCAGCTAAAATATTTCCACAAAAAGAAAAAATAAATATCAATCAAAAAGCGATTGTTTCGCAAAATTACAGCATTTAAAACAGATCTCAAACTCAAATTCCCGACAGTACTCTGTTGAAAATAGACGTAAAAAAAAATTCGATTTTATTTTTTTATGATTTTGTATCCTGAACACATTAACGAAAGTTGCGTAGATTCATTTAACATTGTGGTATTAAATTGCGGGCCAGATTTATTAATATATTAGTATTTAGGGACCCCAGATTAAAAAAAATATATATATACTTCTCTTTACATTATGTCGCAAAAGTGTTTCCATGACATACTGTACATCGATCAGCAACATTAAAACCACCACTAATAACCACTAATATTGTGTTGCTCCCCCTTGTGCCACCAAAACCGCTCTGACCCGTGGAGGCATGGACTCCAAGAGACCTCTGAAGGTGTCCTGTGGTATCTGGCACCAGGACGTTAGCAGCAGATCCTATAAGTCCTGTAAGTTACGAGGTGGGACCCCCATGGATCGGGCTTGTTGTTCCAATACATCACACAGATGGATCGGATTGAGATTTGGGGAATTTGGAGGCCAAGACAACACTTTTAACTGTTTGTCATGTTCCCCAAACATATCTTGCAGTGTGTCAGGACGCATTATCCTGCTGAAAGAGGCCACTGCCATCAAGGACTACCGTTGCCATGAAGGGGTGTAATTGCTCTGCAACAATGTTAAGGTAGGTGGTATGAATCAAAGTGACATCCACATGAATGCCAGGACCCAAGGTTTCCCAGCAGAACATTGCACAGAGCACCACACTGCCTCCGCCTGCTTGCCTTCTTCCCACAGTGCATCCTAGTGTCATCTCTTCCCCAGGTAAACAACGCACACACACCCAGTCATCCACATGATGTAGAAGAAAACGTGATTCATCAGACCAGGCAACCTTCTTCCATTGCTCCATGGACCAGTTCTGACACCCACATGCCCATTGTAGGCGCTTATGGAGGTGGTCCGGGGTCAGCATGGACACTCTGACCGTCTGTGGCTACACAGCTCCATACGCAGCAAGCTGTGATGCACTGTGTGCTCTGACACCTTTCTATCATAGCAGCATTAACTTTTTCAGGAATTTGTGCTACAGTAGATCTTCTGTGGGATTGGACCAGAAGGGCTAGCCTTCGCTTCGGTGCATACACAGTATATGTATATATATATTTTTGGGATGGATTTGTGCTTTTTTTCTCCTACAGATATTTTTCGCTGGTATCTGTCCAATACCAACATAGGGTGTCAGATCGGTGTAATCTCTATCAGTAGTTATGGTTACCATGGCGACGGCTGCTGTACCTTTGACGTGTAGCGTGGCGGTGATGGCCGACTCTCCCTCGTCGCTGGACGCGGAGCACACGTACTCCCCTGCGTCCGTCTTTTCTGCTCCACTGATGTGCAGCCATCCGTTTGGCAGAACCCCAAACGGCTCCCCCTCGCCGGGTTTGAGAGCCTCCTTCTTGGCCCTGGAAGGAGGAGGAACATTTTTCTTTTAATTAAAAAGTTTTCACGTCCTTTTGAGTGTGCACACATACGGCTGGAGATTGTGTGAAATTAATGATAATAATAATAATAATAATAATCCAGCTCATTTTACTTAATGTTTTCAAAATATGTAACATAATTGTAATATATATTTAAATATCTATATATCTATATATCTATATATATGTATTCATAATTACATTTGTTGTTACATCTAATTATTCATTTAATTTGATTAAATAAGTAATTTCCCCCTGGGATTATTAAAGTATTTCTGATTCTGATTCTGATTTATGATTTGATTTAAAGGTGCCGTGTGTAGAATTCACGGAACAGCAGAAAAGGAACATACAGTAATATTCATAAATTTTAATTTGTGTATAATCCCATCATATAAAAATCGTTGTGTTGACCTTAGGTTAGAATGAGCCTTTTTTTTTCCTACATCGGTGCGGGTATGCTTCACGGAGGCCGCCATGTTGCACCGCCATGTTTCTACAGTAGCCCAGAACGGACAAACCCAACATTGGCTCTAGAGAGGGCCTTTTGCGTTTTTCGCTAGTTTTACGTCCGCCTCTTTATAGAGCCCGCCATGTTGCACGGGCATGAGGAGGGGTATTCAGTTGGTCGCGATCTGCAAATTCAGCGCTAGATGCCTCTTAATTCTACACACTGCAAATTTAAAAAAATATTTCAATAAATTTTATTTTCTTTTTTCCCCCACTTTCTCTTCCAGAGATACAAAAAAAAAAAGATTTGTATGTGTGTGTGGAGTCCACACAAAATCAAAAAATCCCATTATATACAAAGCTTAACCACACTTTTTATACCTTGCATTTTGACAGTTTTTCCGACAGACAGACAGACAGACAGACAGACAGACAGACAGATAGGCAGACAGGCACACAGACTTGAATTTATTGATGTAATTATTGATACAATATAAATAAACCAGGCGGCTTTATAATAATATAATAGAAATAGAAATCTACAATTTTGGAGAAACTCACAAAAGCAGAAATTCTAAATAATTGACACTTGATGTTGCCTCTTCATAGATGGGAGCCTGTGTGTCCACGAGGAAGATGTGACTATTCAGATTGTTAATGCTTTGGCATAGAGCTGATTAGATGCGCCGCCAGTAACTGAATTTAAGTCCAACGAGTAACCCGTATCGTGTTCAATTTCACATGTTTGTAACAAACCAAATTTCATGAAAATCGGTTCAGAATGAAGAGAGTTACCGTTGATTTTGTAAAAAAGTCTGCATCTTTCAATACACATTGTATTTGTTTACTAGCCGCTCTTGATCCCCAAAATGATCCAATCAGCGACGATCCTGCTTGTCCAGAGGCACCCACATTGAGGCGCCTCGTTAATGTCATTGTGTTGTCCTGATGTTTTTGTTGTGTTTCGTTATTTGCCGTGGGATTAAGTATTATGAAAACACGACCTACGGCAAATAAGACGGACTACAGGTTTTTGGGATCTCTCACCAGGAGATGAGGGGCACCGGAGAGCCGAAAACGCTGCAGTTCATCACCACGTCTCCTCCCAGCACGACGGCGTAGGCCTGGTGGTCTCTGGTCAGCATCCGAGGAGCCAGATCTGGGACCAGGGGGAGAGATTTTGTGGTTGTGGTTCTCAACCTTTATACCACATTAAGTCCCCTCAATTTGATGCATTAGTTCATTAGGGCGTTAGGCTGTGAGAGCTCGGCAGGTGAGCCATGAAAATATTTCAAATTAGTTTAAGAAATAAATAAATAATGTGAATTAGCTCTTGGGTTGCAGGATCCAAATTGCAAGGCTGCACTATTATCTAAGTAATCAGTTCCAGCAGAATACCAGCTCTGTGTTCATCAGAACAAGATGCACTCTGAAAGTGGGGCTGCAGGATTATGGATAAAATGTTAATCACGATTATTTTAGTCAATATTGCGATCACAATAATTCATCCATTTTCGGGGTACACAATTGAATTATTGCACTTTGTAAATAAACAGAAAACTGCCTTCACAATAATAATGTATTTTATATACCGATAAATAAATAAACTCCAATGTCCAAATCTTTGAATCAAAATAAGACTTTCCTCACATGAATTCAGCGTCTTAAGGCTAGATATAAATGACATTATACTCAGTAAAAAAGAATGCCACCAAATGGCATGAAATAAAAATAATTTATCCCAAACAAGAAGATCATTGACATTACACCTGCAGGTTTTTTTCAAGAAAAATAACAGCGACAATTATTTTACATTTCATATTTATCTAAGACCGATAATTCGGCAACGAGGCAAGAAAACAGGCCGGTGTAGAGCAGTGGTGTTCAGTCCATTACGGACACTCCAATACGCATCTCCGCCCCGCTCGGCGTGCCCGTTTCCTGTCTGTGTGCGCACGCTCCACGGAACCTGCAGCGGGCTCCCGCTGGCGCACGGATAGATGGATTATTTACCTTGCCACACATTGCGATCAGACGAAAAACAAGGGCAAATTGAACTCAAAGGTTGGGAAACACATAGTTCAGGAGATAACAGCAAAATGATGATCAAACCAATCATGTTTTCCTGGGGAGCCCCTGGAGGCCCTCGAAGGACCACCTGGGAGACCCTCGGACGCCGTGTTGAGAAACACTGATGTGAGGTACTTTATCTGGTTATACTAGCCCCTCTACAGTACTTTCTACAAAAAAATAAAGTAATTCACACAAGGGTTCACACACACACACACACACACACACACACACACACACACACACACACACACACACACACACACACACACACACACATACACACATGAAATAACCTAATTTCAGCTAATTAGCAAATCCTGACGTGATGAAAAGAAACATATAGCGACTGTATAGCAACTGGTGGAGCCATCAACATGATTTATACTTGGATCATGTGTAAAATTTCTAAATTCTCTATCATAAGTAGTGTTTGCTTGAAGCCGGGCCAAGAACATCTGCCTGAGAAGGAGGATGCAGCGAGTGGATGGGACGGTAATGAGAGCAACAGGAAGTGCTTTGGGCCCCGAAATGAAAACTCAGAATCCTTCCTTCGGAGATGAAAGAGGCTTTTATTGCTGCTCTGCTTCCTACAGAGGCAGAGCTTACGCATCTGGCATGCCTGCGTGTGTGTGCGTGTGTGCGTGTGTGTGTGTGTGTGTGTGCGTGTGTGTGTGTGTGTGTGTGTGTGTGCGTGTGTGTGTGTGTGTGTGTGTGTGCGTGGGTGTGTGTGTGTGTGTGAGACACTCAAATGTACAGCGATGATGATGAGCAGACTCTAGCTTTTCAACTCTGCAGCCATTTTACAGGAAGGAGGTCCATACATATAACATATTTATATTGTTTTCATTGTTTATTGAACATTTTTAGGTTAATCGTATATTCAGGGGCCCCTATTGTTATTGTTCCGGGAAAATTCTCCAAATGTTGAAATCGAGAACTATCTGGAACACGGGTAGGCAGCACCTGCGAACACGGTTAAGGGGTCGTTTGAACCGGTACGTCACAAGGATCTCGTGGTTTAAAGTTATTCCAAATCGATCAGCTGGTCTTGCATAACTGCCATGCCGCTATTCGTTTACAAGATGGAACGAGATGAGATTTACAGTGAGATGCTTCATGACGTCATCATACTATTTACTATAAATGTACAGATTCCGAAAAAAAAAAACTAGCCCACAAAAACTCTGATTTTAGTTCACTGAAATGCGACTGAGTGATGTGTCCAAGATCCAGAGAGACGTCTGAAAAATAGAAGCCGTGCAATGGGAATATTTATTTTAAAGTAAAATATAAGCAACTTTCTTTGAATAAACATCATGTATAAACATTTTCCTACACCTAAACTTAACAAACTTTAACGAAAAGGCAGAAAGTGTTTGTAGTATTGACAAATTCTTCCATAATAATTCTAATGACAAATTAATGTTAAAGTTTCTATAAATGTTGTCTGTATTACAATATAGACAAGTAATCTATTTAACTGAATTTTCCAATTGTAGATTATTAACAGAAAAAATACAATAAAGTAGTAATTACAATTTATTGTTATTGTTATAAAAAGTAATTATCATAACAATATTCAGCTATTGAGAACTGTTATTTAGAACTGACTTAACTACGTAACTACACAACTACATTATGTTTATAAGTTCAGTAGATTTAGCTGAATTACACAAAAAACAAAAAATGTAACAGGTGCCAAAAATGAATGAACTGGACCTTGTGTATTGCTGCAGCTATATTTGAAATGTGTTATTGTTCTTCATTTAAGAATCTTAAAATACATAATATACATTATATGTATTATATATAAATATCGAAAATTATTGCCATTTTTCCTTGTTCATTGTTATATTTTTAGGTTCATTTTCTAGTATTTTTTTTAATTTTGGGGTTTATTTTTTATTGTTTATTGCATACTTCCAATTGTTATTTTTATTTGTTTTAGGTTTATTGTGTATTGCCAAATCATCAGTTAATTCTTATGGTTTATTGCATATTGACATTTTGTTATTTTCTTCTTTATTGTATTTACTTAATTATTATTGTATTTATTGTCATATATATTATTATTATCATCATAATATCAATCTACTGTATACATCCATCAGTCCATCCATCATCCATCCGTCATCCATCCGTCATCCATCCGTCATCCATCCATCTGTATAATCCAGTCTCTATGGATCTAATGTTACTCACTCATGACCATGATGTTAGTGTTGGCCAGGATGCTGCCGTGGATGTTGGACACCTCACACTGGTAGACGCCGCTGTGCTCTTCTCGGGCGTTGTTCAGAACCACCGTGTCATCCAGAACCAGGATGTGGTTTGACGGGTCATCTGCAGGAAAAACAGAAATAACAATAAAGTCACCGTCATAACTCACATACTAGACCGCTGGTCGTTCCCCAAAGCTTCTCATGTCAAGGCCCCCTTGGCATATTGAGCTGTGGCAGATTGGGAACCACTGGACAAAAGAACAGGAGTAAGTTGACCAATACGACATTGCATGCTGGGAGCTGCTTTCAATAAATTTGTTTTTGTATTTTCAACCAATAACGTTCCCTGTAGCTTCTCAGCAGGCTCCAGTTCTGAGCCAATCAGCTTCCGCTCGGGTGGCAATGGGTGACTTCACGTGCCTCCAAGGGGATGACTTATATAATTTTTAAATGCAGAAAAATATATGTTGTCTATGTCTAAACACATCTGTTTATGATGTTTAAAGCCATAATCGTGGTTAATATTTATCCAATAGCACATTATTGAGCACACCAAATTAATATCTGGACGCGTTCGTAGTAGTATGTCCAAGCGCCATTTCAGACGCAGGGAAGCACTTTATGCAGCAGCCCTGGTGAGATTGACTGGTGGTATCCCATGCTGGGTGACTCTCCTCATGGTACCATGGAGGAGCTGTTATTTAATAATATTAATATTGCCGTACCTTTAAGTGCATTTTAAAGAACTGTGACTGAAATCACAATTTTAGTTCATCCCAAACCAACACAGCAGGACAGATCGCGCCACACTCCCCGTCTCACACGCTGGAAGGGCTCCACCCCACTCTGACCCTGGACCGGACGGGTGGAGGGGGATGGATGGACGGGTGGATGGACAGATGGATGGATGGGAGACTGCATAACCCTCACCGTCCAGGACCTCTCCGTTCCTCCTCCACTGAATGTCGGGCTGTGGCTTTCCATCGACCGAGCACTTGATGTGGACGTCCGAGCCGACCACGGCCAGCTGGTTCGGCGGGGGATCCGTCAGCCATTTGGGGGGCTCTGGGGATACACGCAGGGAGCGTCAAATCAAATCAAAAGCATGTTTTACCTTCCTCGCGGAATTGGATTTCGAATCCTAAATACCTTCCACGATCACGTCGAAGTAGTGCACGACCTCCCCGACGGTGTTCTTGGCTTTGCACATGTACTTCCCATTGTCCTTGTCCTCCACGTCGGATATCGTCAACAGCTTCCCGTAGTTCTTCACCTGTGTCCGCTCGGGCAGCGGCTCTCCCATTTTGATCCACTGCACCTTTGGAGTTGGACTTGGAAAAAAAACAACAACAAAACAAACAAAAGCAACAAGTATAATAATCAGAATCAAAGAGAGAATCTTTCATCGCAAAGTGCAAGATGCACAAGGGATTTACACATATAGTGGAGCAGGCATCAACATAGATAAAAACACAAATATTCAACCAACAATAAGATAAAAATAATAAAATGAAAAAGTACAAAGTAAATAAAAAACGTATGCAAACGAAATGCCCCTGTACATGAATGCAAGAACGAAAAAATGACGTGTTACGCTGAGGGGATAAGAGAGGGAAAGGTCCTGGGAAGGGTGAATATGTAAACTTTAAGACAGAAAGAATTAAATATGTCAATAGTATATTATACACATCTGGTTTAAATCCTAATGATAGAATAACTGTACATACAATCCCTGTGGTGCACACTCCAGCCCCAGCTCGGTTCCTTTCAGCAGCACTACCTCAGACTGAACACCAGGGGGCAGCAGGAGGCTGGGCATCCTCCCCGCAGGACTGATACCTGCAATGGAAATCATGACATCCCATTGTTTTTGTCCTTGGTGACAATTTTCTTAAATTCAAAGAAAGTAAATGTCTCTGTGTGTTACAGTAGCTGCGCCAGAGATCTCGGCATCTCTTACAGTCTCTCTCTTTTATAATGCTACTCACTGTGGCTGGTACTGTTCTCCACGTCACCAGTGGGTTTCACTGAAACACAAACAAAAGATGAATGACTTATGGAGTTACATATAGAGTTGCCTATAAAAAGTGTTTTTGATGCTTGAGTTCAAGAGCACACTGTTACCGTGATAGCAGATAAGAGACACATCGGTCATTTGTCAGTGATACCTATATACTGTATAGGGCTGCCCACCAAGTTTCCTGCGACCAAGTTTTGGTCGCAGGAAAAAAAAAAAACTGTATTCGGAAGCTGCACCTTGTCAAAATTAACATTAGTTAGTAAATTATCAGTTAAAACCTATACAGCTGGACAAGTGTATGAAACACCACAGTAGAGGGCTTTTGATTTGAGATGTTTAAATAAAATTTTAATGTGTACATTAATAAAGTTATTATAGGCCCTAATAAGTCCAACCGATATAATGTTTGACTGGTGTTATTAAACGGTGGCTCACTGCAGCGCTTGTAAATTAAATGTATATTTCAAAGGCTGGTTATTAGGTTTTGTATTCATCTGAAATGTAGCGCAGAGTTAACAATGTTATTTGAATGTTTGTCACAGCATTCTTCCTCAGCCCTGGAATTCAAGCCATTTTCTGATGCCCCCAAAACATATACTGTATTTAAATAATTAAATGAATATCTTCCCCTAACCCATGAACACGCAACGATCTGTCACTAATGGCTTGAACTGACAACTAATAGTCGACTAGGAAAATCTTTAGTCGAGGGCAGCCTGGCTGTATATACCATAGTACTTATACAGTATGTATATTATTGTGAAAATAGGTCAGATTACGTATGTGCCTCTCTCTGCTATCACAGCAGTATGCAGTTAAAACTAAACAAGCCTCGGCAGGCTCTGCTATACGCCGTGGTATGTAGTGCGTTAGAGAGGAGTTTGACCAAAAGATTTGTTTTAACTGGCAAAATACCCTCAACGTGTTATGTAACAATTGTTTTTATTGGGTACCTTACTAATTTGAAAAATAGCTTCACATGCATATAGAGGCGTCTCTATTTCAGCATATAATCGTTGATCTTTTTCTTTTTTTTTTTTTTAAACCTACAGGCGTTGACCACCACAGCCATGGGGGTCTTCTGGACGATGGTGCGTATTTTGGAGAAGGCGGCGAAGCAGCAGTAGTCGGGGCGGCTGTCGTTCAGGACGACGTTGGAGAAGTAGAGGTTCCCGTCCATCCCCATGGAAACCCTCTCGTCCTGCTCAATGTGCTGGAGATCTGAAACAGGGGAAGCGCTCAATACCCCAAAACTGCATTCAGTGAAATCAACTGCGTGGGCTTCACAGGCCTTCCCCTGGTGCTCCAGGATTGTTAAAACCAATCCTCACACACAGCTTGGGGTATTGTAATGGTCTGCCATTCAGCATGCACCATAAACAAGCCGCCCCGAGGAGCTTTCCCTTTAATGTCGCTGCTCTCAGAGACGTATTTTGGGCTTTGTTTGGAAGTGTCATGTCAATGCTGGGTCACTCAAGCACTCGGTCACTCTGTGGTCAGCCCATTATCAGCGTTTTACTTTCTATTTATAGCTCTGGCCTACGGCCCACTGGTTGTGCTCTCAGTATTCAGGACTGTACAGCTGCTTTCACACTTCAACTCTGGACAATTTCCGGATAATCTGGTCCAGACATCGTCCGGAGTTGCCCTTTCACACATGTAGCAGGCAACCGGAGATTGTCCGTGTCAGACGCGTTCACACCTGCTGGAAATACTCTGTTCGGTTTGGACGAGGGGCGGGGCCTGGGTCGAGCGCGCAGAAGGCAGGACGCGATGCGGTGACGCAGCTGGCACCCATGACGGTGGACGAGGCTACCGACTCATCAGTAATTGTGACTTTTTTTTTTTGCATTGATGCCCCATGTACTGTATTTGGACATCTTACATCTTACATCTTGGCAATCTAAACAAAAGAGTGGAAAGGAGAGCAGAAAGGAGTACGAAGCAGCTACGCTCAGACCCTCCTTCGCGCTCGATCACAAGTCACATGATAGTGTCGTCGTCAACATGTGACACGCCCGCTCGCTCGCTGCGAATTCCCCGGACATTCACCTGCTCTGTTCACACATACCGCTCAATCGGGCATTACGCAGACTTTGTACTCGGGTGCTGGCTGTGTTGAGTTAATGTCTGATTTGGGCATTTGTGTTCACACATACAGTCCGGATGATTTCAGTCAGCGCATGTGAAAGCAGCTTCAGACTCCACGTGCACAACATCATCTCACTGGTGTTTAATGGACTTTTTTTCTTCAAAAATGTTTTTGAAGCCCACACTTGCTCAAGGCGTGCTGCCATTAAACGTGGAATTGGGGCGTGGAAACACACCTTGCCCCTGCACCTCTTTTTGATCGGTCTGTAGGCGAGCAAGTGGTATAAAAAATGGTGGTGCAATGCAATTGAGTTCAGTTTAACCTCAAAGAAGGACGTAGGAAATATGCTGCTCTCTCATTGTACACATAACATTAAATATGGTTAATTATTTTTTTATTACAGAGCCTACCTAGTTTATGCATATCTTTTTCTAAAACTTTACTTACATTTAATTACAGTTTTACTGTTTGAGTCACTAAAAAAACATATTTTATTTCCTGGTACGGTATGTGTGAGTGTACTCAGCCCGGAAAGTCTGATTTGTCAACATTTCTATCAGTCAGGCTTCTAATTTGGGTGACTTGTTCCAAAAGAAAATTGTACAATTTGACTCAAAATGCAATGATGTATTCATCAACACATGCACACAACGTTTCATCCTCGCAACACACAAAATATTGACAACCGCTCCCAATTTGTTAAAGAAGGGAAAACAAGGGAATCGGGCAAATAATGGAACTCCACATCTTATTTCTATTTCACTCCAGTCGTGCCCTCGGTTGCTCGGCATTCTGGGAGTTTTTCCACCGCCTGTAAAACCCCAGTGCATTCCTCTCAGCGTTCTGGTTTCCCGGGAGGTTTTTTTTTTACCGGCGGAACCTCTGGATCCACACCGAGGCAGAACTTCAGACGCTATATTAAAACAATATAGAAAGGCTGAAGAAAAAAAAAAAAAACGGATGCTTGAAACACGTAGGATAAACTCTCTCTGAACCATCCAAGGTGCCTCAATAGATTGTTTTTTTTTTACTGGGGGGAAAGAATTGCCGAGTTGCAATCGAAGGAAAAGAAAAGATCCCAAAATTATAAATAGAGAGTTCGAAAATGAGTTCGCCGGCTTATCAACCAGAGCGGGGTCGTCAGTACTGGGACATTCATAACATAGTCAGACCGCTTTCATACGGTAAACCAGAAAAATATATGTTTCGCAAACTGTGCATTTTTTTCAGATTTCTCTGGGTTCTATTGACCCCTTTGCAATTCTGCCAATCGCCTCGTTTGTTTATATTCACGCTAACACAGGAGACTAGAAACAAGAAGTTGCGCCGCTTCCTACTGACAACGTGCTGTAACCAAAAAATTGGAGTTCGGCTGCGGTTCAGCTCTCGGCTGTTAGTATTTAGTTTACTGAGCCTCGTCGTCTTGGATTTTTGTTCATACCTGATTTATGGAAGGATAAAAGCTCCATAACGGAGATTTAACACGATTCAATCGATGACAAAGAGGCTTGGGTTGGTCCCTTCAAAACAACAAATAAATCCAAAGATGAATTCAAACAATGTGCTCACGTTGCTGTGAGACCCGCCTCTCCCTGTGCCGATCTTTAAAACAGATTAAAGTAAAAGCCGCACCTGAGCAGCAAACCTTCTCGGTCTTTTGGTGTCATTCGGACACTCGGGTGATGATTTCAATTGTAACTTGTACTCCAGTGCTTTAAGTACGTCTCTGTTCTTTACTCACCGATAGACATCCAGTAGAGCTGTCGAGGGGGGATGCCCCACGGAGGATCACACCTCAGCACGACCGGGTCGCCCTCGGCAACCACCACGGGCTCCAGCTTCTCCTTCGGAAACTTGGGAAGACCTGGATTGAATGAACGGCTGGTGATTGGACGGCAACGGTCTCCCGGGGCTTCGTGAGCATACCTTGGGATTCATTTTAGGACACGCCCCTTCACCCCTCGAAGGGTACGTTTGGCATTTCTCAAACCCGGGTCTTATTAAAAATTTGGTTCCCATCGTTGATAACTGTTCACGGCGACGGCCTCGCTGGACGTTTCACCCCTGAGCGACTTATCGCTCTGCTGCAGCTTCTCTCTGCGCCTCGACGCAGCGGTCCGATGTTGAACCGCCCCCTTCCAAAACAGGAAGCTCGCAACGTCGTCTTGAGGCAGTCTTTTTATGTTACACTGGTAAAAACATCCGCGGCTAACGTTCGACTACAAACAGGAAGCTGCGTCATTTTCGACTGACAACCTTGCTGTAGCCCACGCTGCGCTTTGGATATACTAGGGTAATTGCAAAAAGTAGTTCAAAATAAATTGTGATATGACTGTTATTCAAAAGATGAGACAAAGACGGATGTGAGTTTCCCCTTTTTGAGGTTAAAAAATAGATTGAACGTTGAACCTTTAAAGGCTTGAGCGTTTGCCCCTGGCTTGCACGGAAGCACGGTGAGAAGCTGCGGCGGAGCAGTGAGTCTCTCCTCCGTAAGGCATCAGCAGTGAGGTTGCGCCGTGAAGTTATCTATTGATGGCAACCAACATTTCAAGAAAGAAAAACAGAAAACACAACCTTTGGACAGGGGGGAAAAAAAAATGTCAGTGAGAAAAAGGACGACGCAAGGGATTTCACCTCCGTATTTCGTACGCGACGTTTTAGACACATTTTGCACCTCGTTTTACGGTAGCGGTACTCACTGGGAACCATCAGTTTGATCTCCTCCGTCATGGCGGTCCCCAGTTGGTTGGAGGCGTGGCAGCGGTATTTCCCCTGCAGCTTGGCGAGCTGGCCGTACCGCAGTGTGAAGCTGCCGTTGTGTTGCTGGGTTTTTACCGCCGAGGGGTATGGAGGAGTGAAGTCCTCACCATCCTTGGTCCATCTGTATCTGTTGGAAGCGCGCGGACGCACCGGCGGCACTCATTTAATCCCCGAATCTCACCGACAAAATGTACGTCGGACCACAGTGACCACCGCGAAAACGACGCGGCGTCGCGCGATGCGCTTACTCTGGGGGTGGGTTTCCGACGGCCTCGCAGCCCATGGTGATGCTGTCGTCCAGAGGGAGCGCCGTGACGGGACCGGGCGTGTGCCACGTTATGGTGGGAGGCTGCTCCACTGAAAACACAAAGTCGCAATAAGTGTTGAGTTGGGGTGGTGCCCACGTCACGTTTGAAACACTCCGGGCCCTGAAAACGGACCTCAGCCCGTTTCGCACACTGTTATTTCGGCAGATATAATAGTCGTTTAGGAAAATGCTGCGGCAGGATCACTGGCGCAATACTCCCACGCCGCAAGCGTCGCTGCTCTGATGTCATCAGTGTGCGCCGACCAACCCCACTTTCCGAACCAGTTAAGCTGAGGACCCACATACGGTGCAATGTCTGGGCTCGGTCAACAACGCCCCCTTTCCCTGACCTTATAACTGTGAATTTGGTGCAGTTTGGACACGCGACACATGTAACATCTAATAAACTTTAAATGGACAACGGACAGCGAGCCAGTGGGGGGCGGGGCCTTCAGGGCTCCGCGACCGACTCAGAAAGAGTGTCTCCCGGAGCACTTTCATTTTCCATTGTCGAGAACAGGACTGAATGATTGACATTTTGTCCAACTGTGCCATTAGAATGTCTTCTATTTGGAAGGGGCGTGCACTAGGATTTAGCAATGCCAAGAAGCGGGCGGAGAGCGGAGGACGGAGGATTCCGATTCTCTCGCAGTCAGCGCAGGGTGGTTGCGTGGTCACGGTGTGTTGAGCCACACTCGACTGTTTGCAACGGCGATTTAATGGCTTCGGTTTGTCACGAAACGCCAACACCGGATTGGTGGGTTCGATCAGAGAACCGTCATACAGTTCAGGCTGCAGATCATAAAAACGTCCGCGGAAGCTCCTTAACCACGTCGACTACGTACCACAACTTAACCAGCTCTACCCAAATACCCTAATACCCAATAAACACAACCATTTTTAGGCTTATACCTCAACTTAACCAGCTGTAACCCGACACATTCAAATAACCACCCCAGACATTATACCCATGGTGCACCACATCAAGCCTCATATTTTAATACAGTGGTACCTCGACCTACGACTGCGTCTGCTTATGACTAATCCCAGATACGAGTAGCGATAGTCGCGAAAATTTGTATCGACTTGCGACCGACTGCCCCAAGATACGACCGTGGAAATTTGCAGTTGGCGCGTCGGTGGCCAATCAGCAGTCAGTCAGCAGTCAGTCAGTCAACAGTCAGTCAGCAGTCAGTCAGCGGGCAACCTACATCGTGTGTGCACGTAGTTCGTGGCTTATCCATATTTTTTTCATATTTACTGTGTTTGTGCTGTGTATTGTTTATTTTCACCCTTCATGATTTCATAATTCATATGGGAAAAATTTCTTCGACATACGACTGTTTTAACATACGACCGTTCATATAGAACGAATTACAGTCGTAAGTGGAGGGACCACTGTATAACCTTTTCTGTGGAAAGGTGGCCGTCACCTAGTGGGAATCACACCAAGTATCACTGCTCCTGGAGTGGCTGTTGCGCCACTGGCCTCATTAAACACACTTGTTTTGGCATGTTAGCAGCACGGGTTCCCAGCGATGAAGGAGTGTTTATGCTCCAACCCAAGCACTTGAATTGGGGTGGACACTGCGTACGTGCCCACCTCATTTTTCCTAAATCGTGCAGTGTGCCTGTTGTCAACACACGTGAAATCTGTAGGCCGGGCGGAGATGAAATACGGATGGACACCTTTTCCACCAACGCTCTTGGAAAGAAGCAAGAGGTTGAGTGGGATAGAGTAACGCTGCCCACGGCACCAGGGCGTCCAAATTTCCCAATGTGTCCCAGACGGGGGGGGGGGGCTGGGTACACGACCCTACACTCGAGCGGCGAGATCCACGGGAGACAGCCGCTGTCAAAACAAAAGAAGGGATTGAGCTCGAAAGCGGAGAGAGGTTTGCTGTCGTCTTTGCGTGTCTGTTCGTTTCTGCCGTGCCGACAACAAAAAAAAAAAACGAGGGCATTGCAGACATTTTGGAGAAGGAGCCAGAGGAGAAAGACATGGCATCGATTGGCATGGATTCGT
Source organism: Zeus faber (assembly GCF_960531495.2). Lineage (NCBI taxonomy): Eukaryota > Metazoa > Chordata > Actinopteri > Zeiformes > Zeidae > Zeus > Zeus faber. Next base: position 9,260,375 of record NC_137194.1, on the reverse strand, counting down.
TCCAAAGCAAGGCATTCCGGTTCAAGTTAGAAAAGGTTCGTTCCAGATTCTTCGTGTCGCGGAAAAAGGCTGCGACACACTGAGCTGGACCCCTGCGCTGACGCTTACGAGCAAATCCACATGGTTGACTCAAAAAACCCGGAGTGGAGTTTTTTGCTTTCTGAACCCGGGTTTTCCACCGCCGCTTTCAGCGGGTTTAATGTAATAACTTCACATTTCTGGCGTCGTGGTGACCCTACGTACCTTCCAGGGGGATGATGAGGTTGGTGGCTCTGGAGATCGAGGCCAGAAGGAGCGCGAGGCCGAGGCAGACGGGCGACCCCATCGCCCCTTCACGGGTGGGTAGTAGTGGGTCAAGTCCAAATATCAAACCCTACTGGTTTGTTTACGTCTTCACCGGAGATCGACTGGTGACAGTCTAAAATCTGGATGAACAGAGGATCTGGGAAAGAGAGAAAGAGAGAAAGGGGGGGGGTGGGGGGTCATGAGTATATAAATGGAAAAAATGCCGTTCTTTGAATTTCCAAGAATCACCGGATCGGATGAACAGCACCGGGTTTGGGGTGAGTGGAATCCGAACCAGAGGATCAGAGTCTGTTAGTGTTGTATGCGTTTAAGAACAGGAGGAATTTGCCTTGTTAAGGATCGGTCCATTGCTGTGCAAGACAATTATCATTAAAAACACTAAACAGTAAACAGTCTGAAAAAAAAACGATGAAAAGTTGCAAAACAAAAAAGAGACACAAACAGCCAAATAAACAAACAGAAATAGCCAAGCGAAAAAAAATAAAAATATGAAAATGTACCAAAATAGCCAAATAAAAAACAAAAATAGAGACAAACATACAAAGGTATACAGAATATAAGATACAAACATATACAGAATATGCTATATAGGATCCAATGCACAGAATAGTTTAAAGAGTTATAAAGTTAAGGAAGAGTAAAGAAGGAAAAATATATAACTAGATTCAACTCGAGGGGCAATTTCAGAGGTAGACGTGAACCGTACATGGCAGACATACAACAGTCCATCAAAATAATGCACCTTCCGGTGGAATCATTGATTGTGCGAAATAAATACTTAAACTAATTTGACCGGGAAAAAACCAATACAAACAGCAACAACAGCAACAAAAACAACAACAACAACATAGAACACCGGAGGGCTTACACATTTAAAACACATGCGACAGCTCATTCAGCTCAGAATCCAATGTGTCACACCCACTGGTCAGGAACCACTTCTTCCTCATCGTCTGAAAACCCAGCAGCCACCCGGCAAGCGGCGCCCACCCCTCATTGTTGTATCCTTGTACAAGTAGTTTGTAGATGTTGTATACAAATTACTGTACCCTATGAACCGTGAACCGGAGCCGCCGAACGGCCCGCCGCCACCGACCTCCTGGGACTGAAACCCTCCTGGCATGACGGCTCGGCCCACGCAAAAAAACCCACAAAACTCTACACGGGACGGAGTGCGGCCCCACGGAGCGCAGAGAGTCCACAGCTTAGCTCTCCCGACGCTCACACTATGGCAACAGGCGCCCGCGGTGCCACATGGAATCAGCCGTCAAGATAATCCGGACATCGGGAGAATGCGCGTGTGTGTGTGTGTGTTTCTGTGTGTGGACTAATGTCCTGCTGTCTCAAGATGAACCGCCACTTCCCCCGGTGCGTCCGAGGACCGGGGTTGGGATTTAATGGCATAATGGTGGTGCACCTGGGACTCAGAATTAAGCTTCTGGAATTTAGAATCAATCAAAGAAACTGGGGCAGAGCGGCGGCGGCGGCGGCGGCGGCGGATGGAGGCGGATGGAGGACGATCGGCGTGGTTATCTTGCGAAGATGTCGAGGGTCTTGGAAAAACACAAAGCTGGTGGAGGTGGTCTGAGTGAATCCAGAGAGCACCAGGCTGACGTATTGTCTTTATACGAAAGCTAACACTGTTTTGAGTTTTGGCAAACTGCCGCGCAAGGCAACTCTCTGTTTGTGCCTCCATCACACAGACACAGACACACACACACACACACACACAGACACACACACACACACACACACACACACACAAACACAGAATTGCTGAGATTTGAATCATCCTTCCTTCAGGATGTCCTTTGTGGCACGGTGGCGCAGTGCACTGCTGCACTTGCCTCACAGCAAGAATGTTCGATTCCCGCCTGGGGCGCTGTTGGCACCGTGCTCCGGCGGGTTATCTCCCACATAGGAGCCTTTCTGTGTGGAGTTTGCATGTTCTCCCCGTGCTCACATGGGGTTTCCTCCACCTACCATCTGTAAGGACCCCCACCAATAACATGTCTGACCAGCGATGAACATATGGAACCAGGTCCCCGGGCGCGTCGACGAATGCTGCCCACTGCTCTGGCTGCCCCCCCGGAGGAAGGACACGGCAGGATGGGAAAAATTTAGAGGCCTCATTTCACCGGCCACCACCCAAAAAGCATGTGCGTGTGTGTGTGTGTGTGTGTGTGTGTATATATATATATATATATATATATATATATATATATATATATACTGTATATATATGCATGTGTTGTAGTGCGGTCATGTCACAAAGGAAGATTCTTAATTCTAATTCAATACGACCACTATACTTTCAGTGCAATTTTTGACTGTAATTGGGTACAATTTGGAGGTGTTTGCCTTGGTTGGGAGTCATTCTGTTCCATAACCGGACCATCAACCGACAGAGGTGAATTATGCGATGGCTTTTTGCATCAGCAGGTGGAATCAAGCTGAAGAACTTTGTCAAGAACTTTGACTTTGGAGTATGTTTAGAGTTTAGAATTTGGAGTAAGGTTTCCCCCGGGTATTGACACCCCTTAAGTTTAGTGTTATCAGCACTCAGTCCTGGACATATTTTGACCGGCTCAGGACAACAGAGAGACAACACAATCTCCAGCTCCTGCCAGACGGACATCTCCGTTCAACAAGAGCTGGTGCACGCCCCAGAGAACCTGGTGGGACTGGGCTCCGCGGGAACCCAAACGATCAAAGAACCAAAGACACGATTTTGACAATCAAGGTTATTAGAGGAAGGCCTGAAATGAGGTGAATCTATCTAGGATAGCAAGGGAAGGCGTTTTTCCGGGCGCAAAATAAACCATTACCTGAACACATGGTGATGCATGGCCACAAATCCCCCAAAGGATTGTACTTAGTGACTAAGCTAGAGGTTGGCCGGGGCTGGCACGAGTGCACTACTACACTGCTAATCCTCTCCAGAACACGCTGTAAGCACTGTAAACAATGTACCCCCAAACCCCACGCAACCCCACTTTTAACTCCACCCCTACACCTACACCTGCTTCCACTAAACCCAACAGGCTGCGTGCAAACAGCAGGTTAACACAAGGCTACCTACACAAAGTTGAAAAAAATTTGATCAACAGGAATTGTTGCACAATTGTTGCTCAAATATGCAATTATTTTGACGCGCACAGGCAAGTGCGCACACACACTCGCACACACACACACGTACACACACACGCACACACACACACACACACACACACACACACACACACACACACACACACACACACACACACACACCCGCACACTGTTTGTGGTGTATCCAGTACTTACTGTCCCTGGTGTCATCCTTATCTGGTCGACCTCTGTCTGCGCCGGGACAGTTCCTTGGAAGGGCGACACGGAAGCTTCGCGGGGCGTTCCTCAAACTCAAAGTCTCTTTATCAACTTATTCTCCGTTCTTGGCTGCGTTCCATCCCACTCGTCTCCCCGGGTCGTTGGGGGAGGAACGCCCCCCCCCCCCCCCCCGCCCTGCCCCCAGTGCCCACCCCTCCACTCCGGCAGCTAAAGCAGCGACAGGAGCCTCTCTAAGTGACATATGTCACGGCCAAAGCCTCTCGCTCGGCAGAGAGGCTCTAAGCCCAGGACAATGACCGGGACAAAGCCAGCGCCGCGGGGGCCGTTCAGGGAGCATTAAAGACCTGGAGGAGGAGAGTGCAGGCATTCTCTCTCTCTCTCTCTCTCTCTCTCTCCCTGTCTCCCTCTCTCCCTCTCTAACTAAATACGCTCCGGTTCACGTGAGCGACTTTAATGCACCGCATCTCAGAAGGGTGTCGTCCTCGTCCTTTGTGGTCATGTGCGGCCATTTAAGCGCAGAGCTCGGGGGGGTCTCGGCAGCGGCGGCGCGGCGGTACACATGTTTGAAATAGATATGCTCTCGGTCATACGCCGCCGGCGCGTTGCTCCTTCCCTTTGTCGCGCCCCTTACTTTTCAAACCGGCGACGGACCCAGGCTTTAAGCCTTACAGTATGTGCAGCGTCAAGCTCCAGGAGTTAATTACAATGTCCATTTAAGAAAAGACATCCGTCAGCGCTTCCCAACGGACCGTGTCCACATCTAAGGAAAAGCGGCTTTTTTTGCAAACAGGGAGAGGGAACAAAAAAAGCTGAAGCACGACGAAGACTTCGTCATCCACACAAACTTTGCATGCCTCTCGGAGCAGGTTCCCAAAAAGCTCAATGCACGAATCAACATACCTTAAGTAAACACGGGCCTAAACATACACACACTGCTCCATATGGCTGTGATGTGCTACGTTGAGGCCCGAGGAAAAATAAACATGACACAGAACACAACCACCATATGCAAAAATTCTATTTAATCCCGAGTTTCATATCCTGCTATAACATAGATTCAGCATATAGCCTCGCGGGCTTACACTCGGAGCCGCTCGTTTATATTCATGGTCCAAAATCAACAGCGATTTCAGATCAAACACCAACAACTTCTATTTAAAAAACTTAGTGAGTCTGACATTGAGTTAAAATGAAGCTTCTAAAATAATAATAGAGGAATAGTGCTATTTTCATGGGGAAGGAATGAAGAAAATCCCGGAATCAACTCAAACTGCTTTTTAAGAATTTTAGGCATTTCTTTGCTTATTTGAAGTCAAAATATTTTCAGCCAATAAGTATAAGGTACGTGTTAACATATTTAGTGGACTGGAGACAATAGGACCTCAAGCCATTCGTAGTAGTTTGCTGTGGGTTAAATTGGGAATTTATGTTAATTGACATGTGTTATAAGTTCCTCTCATACGGTAATATTTCGGACAGATCGTCTCCTGCGGTGAAGTAAACATGCACCTCCGGAGCTTCTGACCCGGTGTCTACGCCGACCGGGACAAGAGCTGGTTACCCGTTGGATCAGCGACGTGAATTTGCTGTGGCCGCTAAGCCTCCGGATTCCTCTCCGCGGGTGGAATTCCACTTCAATGGCTTCATCGACGCTGGAACCAGATAATAAGCATCTGCTGCTGCTCCGCGTCTTTGTTATGATGCATTTCCAGCACAACCACTGACTTTGCCTTTGGGGTTCTCTGGTAATTAATGTGCTTCTTTTTTTGGTGGTTTTTCACGTCGCTGCGCAAAGGTCACAAACACATAGAGTGCAACGGTAAAAAAAAAAAAAGAAAAAGAAAGACGCAAATCACAGCAATTGTGCAGGAAGGGCAGATGCAGTTCAGCGACTTGAGATAACGACTGTAATGAGAGTGTAATGGCTGCTATCAGAGGAGGAAGCAATGAAACGCCAACGTATATTAATGTTGTTAACAAAGCCTGATAAGACTGTGGTGATTGTAAGGGAAATTTAAACTACTACAAAGCAACGATGTGAGTGATTCGAGGCTTCAGCTTGGGTTAGGTCAGCGGTGCCCAATACGTCGATCGCGATCGGCCGGTAGATCGCGGAGGTGGTGCTGGTAAATCGCGCGCCACTCAAAATGTTTTTAATTTTTTTATTTTTTTAACCGATCTGGCCAACATGTTGAATGAGCCCAATTTAGAGCTGCAAGGGAAAGACAAAACCGTGGTCACCACGATCAGCTCAGTTAATGCTTTCAAACGAAAAAAACGCTACTTCTGTCCTCAAAGCTGCGGCGCCGTGATTTGGGGGAACTTCCAAAACCTGGCATCAGAGCTGGAGACCCCAGGGAAGCCGTGTGCGCAACTTGACAGTGGGCGCTACATAGAGCGGATTGAAAACTGTCCGTCAGACTTTGACAAACGCTTTCAAGACTTTGTTCTACTGGAGCCCATCGCTTCATTTATGTGCTGCCCATTTAGGGAAGATGTTGAGGTTGATTCACTCGCATCAAAAGTTGCAACACTCTTCCACCTGAACTGGTCTGCAGTGGCTAACATTCAGCTGGAATCCAGGGCTCATGGACAGTTTTGGAACTTACTCACAGAGGAAAAGTACCCAAACATGAGGAAATGTGCTTCCTCCTTGACTGCATTATTCGGCTCTACTTATTAATGCGTCTCAGCCTTTTCTCAGCCCTCTACTGTCCGGGCTATGAAACCCTGGCCCACTCCCTTCAGTGCAAGTCATCAGAGTAAGGTAGTGACCAGAATTGTATTTAATTGCATTGTGCTTAAGGGTTCCTGCAGTGATGCAAGGTACACCAACATATATTGTATATAAAAAAGTATAGTCAGTATATTTATAAATAAATATATTTAGCATTTTTTAATGCAGGTAGATCACTTTGACCTGGTCATTTTAAAAGTAGCTCGCAAGCCGAAAAAGTGTGGGCACCCCTGGGTTAGAGCATTGTTGTTGGGCAATTTGCAAGGTTAACTTATCAAGGTGTGGGCAGTTTGATCGCAGCGTGGGCTGTGAGAGGACTCAAATGAGTGGACTTTTTGGTGTCAGACACGATTGCCTTGGAGACATACAACACCTAGGATCGGGAGATATATCGGTTCATTATCCATATTGTGATATGAGACTAGATATCGCCTGGTATTAGTTCTCATAATATCGTTAAATGTTCTGTTTAAGGCTGCATGCCTCCATCCGCTCATAATATCCCCATTACTAATTATTGTTTTTCAAATATTTATTGTGTGTGAATATGTTTTTAGCACCAATATTCACCGGCCAAAAATATCGTCAAATGGTCACTATCGAGGTATTCGGTCAAAAACAATATTGTGATATTCGATTTCTGTCGACAATCGCCCAGGACCTAGAAAGAATCCTGTCTAAACTCAGTATGAGAGCCATCCATCAGCTCTCACACATACACGCACCAGACCTTCTATTTCTGTAAACTCTCTACTTAGCTCTGCACACACAGAGGCCATGCTGAGTTGATTGCTACTACAACATCAGTTCTCAAGTTTTACAATTCCGAAAGTTCAGAAAATTAAAAAAAATTAAATAAATAAAAAAAAACGGGACGAAGAAGGAATATGTTATTGAGCAGCAAATACTCCAGGAAGCTCTGGGAACCCTCTCAAGCGTACATTGCGCTCCGTCCCGCTGCGATACTACCATCGGCTCCTAATCCCGGAGTCATGAATTTCAAAGGGTTTTAGTTTTGCTCGGCAACGGTAAGAAGGTAGAGCAAAAGAGGTGCTCATCATCATGGCCAGTGGAGGATGAATAGAGCTTTGGAGTGTGTGGGGAGAGAGGGAAAGAGAAAGAGGGAAAGAGAGAGATCCAGCCCGAGTATGTACATTTCATTCCATTTGGTCTAAATGCTATTTATCCACATTCCTACAGTATCTGGAAATAAACATTAATTATAGTTTTGGAAGAAGAACAAAGCGCAGCGCTGGTGGGCATCCTCACTGGACTGATTGCTTTCTGCCACGGTGAATTGCATCCGGCGTGCTTCATCCCAATGCAGTCATTCATCTCTGCGTCTTTATTTGTTGCGTGAAGAAGAGAAATAAATAAATAAAGAAGGACGAGTTAACACCACGGCAATCTAGCCCGCTAATTGCGTCGTTAAAAGCATGAGTCGTTCGGCTACCTGAGCGTGTTTACATGGACAAACCAACAAACCACTGCTGCCTTCACCAGCAATACACGACCTGCTCCTGCAGTGGATGTTTTTTCTGGTCGGTTGCTCAAAAGAGTCTGATCTTTCATATGATATTTTCCACGCAATAAGTATCTGAGTAACAATTATCAGTGAATGTGGATATCATGACCAAAGCAGGTAGAGGCACTGATTAGAATGTCTACAACAGTCTATGAAGTTCAGAAAACTGCATTACTTTACTCCTTTAGCCTTTAAGTCGACGTTTAACTATATCACAATATTACCGTAACCAAAATACCAGACCATGTCTGATCTCAAATCACGATATCAATATTAAACCCGTATAACCGCCAGCCCTTGTTCCGAAACAACGAGACAACAAGTCTGACACCAAAAAGTCCACTCATTTCAGTCCTCTCTCCCAGAGCCCACGCTACGATCAAGCCCTCCACGCCTAGGGAAGTTAACCTGGCTGCAGTCGTGCCAAAATAAACGGCGCCTCGTCTTACCTTTCAAGGGTCAGTGCTTCCCCTTCTTGGTTTTCCCGCTGTAGCGGTAACCCTCGTTGGCAGTTCCGTGACACGCAAAAGTAACCGGCAGCACAAAGTAGTAATCAACTGTAGTCTGGAATCCACGCAGCCGCCCGCCTGCCCCTGACAGCTCTGACACGCGCTCGGAGACAGCCGAGCCCAAAACCTGCACTTCCAGTATGACGCCAAAGGGCTTCGGGAGCCCCGCAAGCCCACAGCGACTGCAGAGGCAGTCAAGGTTTTTCTTGGCAGGATAATCGAATGCGAGAAGATCAGCTCACGTTTCAAAGAGCTATAAAGAAAAAGAGACTGCCCCCAAAATGTTGTACCAAACAAAACAAGACGCACATGGAGGGTTCAGAGACTCTCTACCTGCTTCTGTTTCCTTTCATCCCCTTTGGCAAAATACCAGAGGTTTAAGACAATGTATATACACACTGTTTGTCAAGCTGAAGTTCTAAACAATTTCTTACCCACTGAGACTTGTGTTCCACGGGTTGACGCTGCATAACCATGGGATGATTTACTTCTTCCCAACCAACCGTTTAAAATTTTTCAATTCTGGCAACTAAAAACACCTGAGATCACCTGTGGTTGTTCATCCCACTCAGGCCACAATCACCGATTTCCCACAATAACTTTTGTTGCTTCTCGTGCCGGGCAAAGCTCATGTTTTTCACAGTCGAATAATCGGTGGGTGGTGGTCCGACCGACTGATAGATTATTGGGATGTGCGGACGGGGTCGGAAATGAAGAACCGTCAGTCGAGGACCAAATCAGAAAAGAAAAGAGTCAAAGAGTCAAACCTTTTGTCGCTCCTCCCTCAGCATCTTACTTGCTCTAAACCCAAACTTAAACAGAAAAAAAAGTGTTATTAATGTTAAAAACGTTATTTTTTAGGTTATGTTTTGTGATTAATCATTACATTTAGTGTATATTGCCATATTTTATTGTGTATAGTCAACCAAGTTTGGTTAAATTTCCAAATTCTTCCACATATTATTATTATCATTGGCTATTTTTTTAAACAAGCTGTTTCTGACACTGCAATTACCATCCGGGGAAGTATACAGTATCAACCCTTCTATCCATCTAGCATCTATCCATCTATCCATCTAAATAAGAAGGGCCATAGAAAGATATGAAGAGCCCAGAAAAATCCACTTTAACACGAATGTTTGCAGAGTGCTTGTATGTGTGTGGAACCTATTTCAAGTATCACTCACTCCAGAACAACAACTCCCGAGTCGAGGGTTAAGCGGCTCGTTTTTTGTGGCGCTCTGTGAGGAGGACCATTGGAGAGCTGCTGCTAAATGGGAATTGGAAGAGCATGCAATCAGTTGGCAGGCCATTACATTTAACCGCCTTAGAACCCCCCCCCCCCCAAAAAAAAACACAGCGCCAGGGCTCAGGGGTATTTCCTGGGGAAAAAAAAACAAACTTCCCGAATTAACGACCCATTGAACTTTCACCGGGTTACCTTCGCCGCCTCGAAGCGAAATAACTGGCACGGGGTTAGTCAGAGAAAGATGTAATAACCAGGAAGAAAAATAAATAATTAAAAACAAAATCTGTGGGAAACAAAAAGGTGAGACGTGGAAGGAAAAACCGGACGGCAGATTCTAAGTGTCCATAATTAATGTCCCCCCGGCGGAACCTTGGACGATCGTGAGGACGATTGTGAGGACGATTGTGAGCGGTTTAATGTGTGTCACACCCGGCTTCCTCACACCTCCTTCACACCTCCGCTCAAGCCACACATCCCTAATCATGGACGTGTGACTTTGTGTTCAGTACCATGGTGTGCAGTCTGCTCTCCACGGTATATGCTCCAGTGAGTCTCCATACTGATGCACAATTATTAGTATAACCACTGACGACCTGTCAGTGGTTATACTAATAATAGTGCATCGGTATGGAGACTCACTGGAGCATGATTTAATCTGCATTTAACTTTGTTCCATTGTCGATTGAAAAGGGCCCTAAATTATTGTGATTGATTATTTTGAGAATGATTTTGAGAATTATTTTGAGAATTATTTGATTTGAGGGTTGATCGTTCAATGTCTTGGTCAAAAGTGAAATTGAGTGCAATAGTTATTTATTTTATTAAATACATTTTCCTTCCTTGCATTATTATCATTATTATTATTATTGTTATTGTTATTGTTATTGTTATTATTATTATTATTATTATTATTGTGATTATTATCATCATAATTATTATTATTATTATTATTATTATTATTATTATCACTATTATAATTATTATTATTGTTATTATTATTGTTGTTGTTGTGATTGTTATTGTTATTGTTATTATTATTATTATTATTATTATTATTATTATTATTATTATTATTATTATAATTATTATTATTGTTATTATTATTATTGTTGTTGTTATTGTTATTATTATTATTATTATTATTATTATTATTATTATTATTATTATAGGCTTTAGAGTTAGGGTTTAGGGTTCGGGATTAAAGTGAACTACAAATTACTGTAGGGTTGAATAATCTTTTTTTTCTGTATCACTGTTTCCATTTTTTTTTATTGATATACATTATTATTATTAGACCGCCTTCTATTAATGTAAATTGAGGTAGGAAGTAAGTGTATGACAGGCGTAGAAAAGAAGAGGGGGTGTGGGGGGGGGGGGTATGAGACAATACACACAGTAATCCCTGACATGCAAACACAAACACAGCTTAGCTTCACCAGAAAATGGGTGCAGTGAATGAAAACACCTGTTGGCACAGGGGGAGTGTATACCTGTTAGCTGACAGAGAGGGGGAGTGAGGGAACAGAAAAGACCGAGAGAGAGAGAGAGAGAGAGAGAGAGAGAGAGATGAGATGGAGGGAGCGAGGGAAAGAGAAACTGTTTGAAAACGCCGATCCGACCAAGTGACAAGTGGAGATAAACCCCATTTTGTCACGTCAAGGAACCCCAGCTGCCTAACCCTGGATTAGTGTTCGGCACTGAAGGGATCAGACCAGGAAAGTAACAGAGTAATAAGAGTGCTCCGCACGGCCAGACCTGCCTGGTCCTGCAGCACGCACGCAGGCATGCGCGTGCGCACACACACACGCACGCACGCACGCACACACACACACACACACACACACACACGCACGCACGCACACACGCACGCACGCACACACACAGGACATTTGTTTTCTCCCATTCATCTCTCCACGGGAAAAAAACCAACAACAATCCTTGACGTGTGTCAAACTCAAGGTGAATGAATGGTGGAAAAATGGAGGAGGGAGAAAGATTAGACACATCTCCATGACGTCTCTGAAACCTTCCTTTATTCGTTTTTGGAAAAGATCGGAACCCGCGGACTCCTTCGATCCTTTCAAAGTCGACTGGATATGCTGCTAATCTTTCTGTCCAAGTGATTGTTCAACTGGATGAAAAGTGTCTGAGCCCGTAATCCAATCCCATAAGTGTTTTTGACATTAAGCACTATCATGCATACTGTAATCTGAGAGGATTAAAAGACCTGACACTTTTTTAAGTCGTCCATAATTGCTGGCATATGGGGGCGGAGATATACATTTTAATCGTTCAAACAAGATAAACCATCGGCTGTCTGTTCTCCTTAAGAAATAAAAAATACAAACATATTAGTGTCAATTTTCACAGTGTTATTGCTCAGGTGTCATAAATACATCATGTAGGCAATAAAAGACTTCATCTTGGAGCCAAAAAATGCTGAGAAAAAATGATGATATAAGGTGGTGGTAGGTAGACATGTATATATACGTATATATATATATATATATACCATGCATATATAAACCATGCATTGGATTTAAGTGTCCTAAACATTAAATTTTTTGTTTTTAAATTCGAGTATTCACAAAATAATCCAATACAATACCATCATCATATTGTCTCAGGGCTCTTTGGATCACTGAAATCAATCTCAGACACCTGTGATAATTAGTTTGCCAGGTGAGCCCAATTAAAGGAAAACTACTTAAGAAGGACGTTCCACATTATTAAGCAGCCACAGGTTTCAAGCAAAATGGGAAATAAAAAGGATCTCTCTGCTGCCGAAAAGCCTCAAATAGTGCAATGCCTTGGACAAGGTATGAAAACATTCAATATTTCACGAAAACTTAAGCGTGATCATCGTACTGTGAAGAGATTTGTGGCTGATTCAGAGCACAGACGGGTTCGTGCAGATAAAGGCATAATGAGAAAGGTTTCTGCCAGACGAATTCATGGGATTAAGAGAGCAGCTGCTAAAATGCCATTACAAAGCAGCAAACAGGCCAACCTCAAGGTGTAGGATCCTCCAGAGGCTTGCAGTTGTGCATAAACCTACTTTTGGGCCACCCCTAAGCAATGCTCACAAGCAGCAACGGTTGCAGTGGGCCCAGAAATACATGAAGACACATTTTCAAACAGTCTTGTTTCCTGATGAGTGCTGTGCAACCCTGGATGGTCCAGATGGATGGAGTAGTGGATGGTTGGTGGATGGCCACCATGTCCCAACAAGGCTGCGACGTCAGCAAGGAGGTGGTGGAGTCATGTTTTGGGCCGGAATCATGGGGAGAGAGCTGGTAGGCCCCTTTAGGTGAAAATGACCTCGGCAAAGTATATAGGGTTTGTGACTGACCACTTTCTTCCAGGGCACAAAAAGAAGAACCCTGCCTTCCGTAGCAAAATCATCTTCATGCATGACAATGCACCATCTCATGCTGCAAAGAATACCTCTGTGTCATTGGCTGCTATGGGCATAAAAGGAGAGAAACTCATGGTGTGGCCCCCATCCTCCCCTGACCTCAACCCTATTGAGAACCTTTGGAGCATCCTCAAGCAAAAGATCTATGAGGGTGGGAGGCAGTTTGCATCAAAACAGCAGCTCTGGGAAGTTATTCTGACATCCTGCAAAGAAATTCAAGCAGAAACTCTCCAAAAACTCACAAGTTCAATGGATGCAAGAATTGTGAAGGTGATATCAAAGAAGGCTCCTATGTTAACATGTAACTTGGCCTGTTAAGATGTTTTTGATAGAAAAAGCTTTTGATTTTAGTTAATATTTATTTACAAAATATATGCAAAAAACTGAGATATTTAGAAAAACGTAGGAATGCTTAGAAATGATATATTATAAGTAAAATAAATTAAGTCAAAATAAGTAAAATAGTCAAACAAATACTAATAATGTGAAATAACGTTAACATTATAGAATAAAACCAAGTTAAAAGTCACCAGCTGTGCAAGAGCTGACCCAGAAATGCAATCACACTGCAAATGTAATGTCAGATGTGTTTGCGGAGGAACGGCAACCTTTTCATGGCCATTGTAGTCATCAAAAGCACTTCATACACAAGTAATCCATAAATCCTCCTTTCAAATCGTAAGAAAACCGGATGTTAACGGGAGGTTTTTCAAGCAGGGAATCAATGCTTTTTGAAAAAGCCTCGGCTGAACCAAAGCGGTGAGTCATCCGCACCTCGCACACATTCCTCAGATATCATTATATCTACAGCAAGCTCCGACAGGGGCTGACATAAAAACACTGAGTACATAAGATAAGGCGCCGCCGCGCTGCCTCCCACGCCACGGCCCCCAGCACACACCCCGACACCCAAAGTGCAGATACACGCTAGGAGGAAAAATAAGTCACGGGCACTTAGGCGGGTCACCCGATCAAAAGAACTCCAAAAAGTCAACAGCCGCTCTCTTCAAAATGCCATTACCGCCATCTTGATAACAAACATGGTTGATGGTGGATAAAATATGTCACTGTCAAAGTGCCGAGGGGAGCGTTTGATGTTTCCAATCACAGAGGTTTTCTTTTCCCCTCGTTTCATGCCTTCTCCATATTTGGTTAACCGGCCGACCCCTCAGTGCCCTTTTCCCCAAATGTGTCCACGCTGATGTTATGGCGACTGATCCGGAGCCCAAAGCGCTTTAGGAAACTCCTCTGAACACCCCGAGCTCGGGGCGCCGCGTTGTGCTGCAAGTCTGCGAGCGATTCGGGTCGTAGCGGAGAAACATTTTAAAAGATCGGCGCTCCACGAGTAACGCATGTGCGTCAAGCCCCGCAGTGAATCTTCTACTCGCCAACGGAAATTAATTACCGAGGGTTAAATGAATGTGATAAGAAAAGGGTGGGGGGAGACATTTGGCATAACTCATGCTGAATTGTGATTTACGCCTTGAATTCTTCCTAAACCAACAATCTTGACAGAATTGAAGGATTCTTGTGGGAACTCCATTCACTGCTCAGAGCAAAATGAACCGACTCTTCTGACTCGCACTGTAACCGGGGCTGAACCAAACGGATGAAGAGTCGGAACACTGGACAAATCACTCGTCGCCGAGTCACTCGTCAAGAAGCAAGTCTCCCAAAAGAGCCGAGCTTGTGGCCGCACCTTGTGTGCGCCCTGTGACAGCGACGGCCTCACATCAGCTTCTTCATTTGGGGCCCGTGGAGAAGGACGGCCTTTGAAAAAGTGACAGGGCCTTCGCGCTGGCATTAGCATTTTGGAACCCCATGAATAAGAGTGCTTGTTCTGGTCGACGTCTCCAGTGGAGGGAGTCCATTAAAGGAGTGTTTTGAGGAGTTCCGCTGAGTTGGGTCGGAAGTTTGGGAGTCACTGTGTGAAGACATTACAAACGTCACATTATACATTACAAAAAAAAAATAATAATAAAAAAAGGGTTTGAAAATTAATATTAAGCGAAATAAAGTATGTTAAAGTTGAGTCCGTTAAAATTAGAAACAAATAATTGAAAAATATATACTATTCAAAATTAAGTAAAAAGTCAGTTAAAAGCAACCAGCTATGCAAGATCTGACCCGGTGTCGTGCAATTCCGCCTAAAATGGAATGGCCACCTTTTCATTATCGCCGTCGTTATGGAATGCGCTTCATACACACCATGAAATCCGCTCCTCAAACCCAAAGAAGACCCCACCGCGCTGAGTTGGGTCGTCGGTTTGGGAGTCACTGCGTGAAGACATGAAAAGAAACGGAAAAGGAGCAGGTTGTCTCCAATCAACCAGTTTGCGGATGACACCCTTCTCGACATGGTTGATCTGGGAAAGAGCAAACACGGGGCGTCAGGTTGAATCAATGTGTCAACAGATGCATTAAACGGGGTGGCAGGCAGTGATTACGCTGGACGGGACTTGTTTCCTGTTCAGAGCCAAATATTTCTGCGAACTCCGAGGCCATTTCCCCTCTGCGAGAGATTGCAACATCAAATGTGACGACAGTTTCTCATTCCGTTTCGCCTTATTTACAACGTGTTTTTTATATATTAAAACACCTTATCACGCACACACGCGCACACACACAGAAGTAAAAAAATAGATTCCAGATTGTTATTTATGTAACTGCAAAACTCATTTGCTCTATGAAAAGAAACGACTTTCCGCGGTGAAAATACCAAATGATGGCAATGACTTGTTGACGGCAATTCCAAGTGTGCTCGACGCGATCGACTCTTCACAAAGCTATTTAGGGTCATAACTGGGGAGGCGCCAATATTGGCATCAGATATTGCTCCAAAAGCAGGTTACAATACTGTATATAGAGGACATCCCTAATACAAACATCTGATCCTGTTTTAAAACATGGTGTCTATGACATTATTATCTACTTCTCTGACACAAGGAAGAACATTCAAACAGAAGAAAAAGATTATCTTTCCATTACTGCACCCTAAACATCCTTAGCATCAAAAAAAAAAAAAAAAAGCTTGTCCCAAAAAATAAATAGAATAAAAAGTAAAGTTAAAACAAAAATAACAGTTGTCAAATATACACAAATATATCATTAAATGTACAAAATGTACAGAATATAAAAGGTGCGGCAAAAAGTTGTTAAAAAGTTGTTAAAAAGTCATTAAAAGTCGGTGGAGGTGTATGAATCTCAGTTTTCAGTGAAGAAGTGGTCGTGGCGCATTCTTAGTTGTGACAGTAATTGAGGGAACATGGTGACTAGTGTGATGACTATAAGGAACAAGTGACAACAAGCACCCATGTCGAGCAGAAAGATGGCTGTCACCACAGACAGCCGGAGCAGCAGGACAGCTTCTGCGTGTCACACATTCCAAGAGGAAAACAAGACGAGATGCCCTTTAAGACGTCGCTCAGAGCAAAAACACACTGATAAACAATGTAATGATTTAGTAAATACATAGCAATAATTCATTATTATGATGTATACCCTATACCCCATACCAATAACTTATCTTAGAATCACATTGTTTATTCTATATCCTCATACATTTGACTTTTTCTGTTTTCTTATTTTTCGGCTGTACTGTATGTACATATTGGCAGTTCGGATTTTACTTTACCCTTAATTCTATTTTGTAGTTATATTATTTTTATTTTACTTTTTTTATTTGAATTTGAATGATTCAAAAAAACATCACTTATCCTACATCACGATAATCGCAATATTCCTAATTGTATATCGTTTATATAAAATGAGGCAAAAAATTGTGGGAAAAAATAAAACGCTGAAACCACGCCCAATCACATTAACCGTGAAATAATATCTAATCGTTTACATTGGAGTAACTTCCATGTTTAAATGTTGTGCTGAACTCCTCCTCGTCCTGTGTGTGTAGCAGTTCAACCTCAAAGCGCCGCCGTCTGGCTGCGGGACTCCCCGCTCTCCGGTGCCCCCTGCTGGCCCCTCCGCAGGCCAGGTCGGGTTGTTGATTGTGTTTATTCACAAAACCGAGTTTTATCCCAAACTCAGAACCGTGAGCTTGGCTTATTTCCTCATCCCGCCTGGTGTTTATACCGTGTTCGGGGAGGGGACATGCCGAGTGCGACCGCTCTACGTCACGGGGGTACGATAAAGCCCCGCCCAAAAAATCCGCACCACGAAAATGGTGAGAAACAGTTTAACGCTCTAACTCCACAATTCAGCACGACATGGCTCAGTCATCTCACATGTTTTCAACAACTCGTTTCTGTCATGTATAACACATAACTGAATTCACTTTACAGGGATTTTAAGCTTTTCTTAATGCTTATTTGGTCGGGGAAAAAAAACCCCTCTCAAATCTCATTAAAAAAAATATATATAATAATAATAGTAATAATAATCACATTTGGCTTCAGAGTTTTTTTGCTTCCCAAGCTGCCAAAGCCAACGTTCAGTGGAATGTCAACCAGCAGAGCTCCATAAAATTCAAAATCCATCCAGTAAATAAATTGACATCTAGACACAGAGACGTGTGTTTCTGTTGGGGAGAGTGGTGTCTGCGAATTTGGGGTGATTGTTGGAGAGCGGCGGGAGGGGGGAGGAGAGCTCCTTAGCATATGAATCAAATTCCGGCACAGCCCCCCCACCCCAAAAAAAACCCAGACAGACATTCCGCACGGGGCTTGTTGTGTGGAAGAGTAAAAGCATTGAGCTGTTGTGTGTAGAGGTCAAAATTAATCCTCTCATGGCGAGCTCTAATAAGTGCCACCGGGGATTTTGGGAGAGAGAGGGAGAGAGAGGAAGAGAGGGAGAGAGAGAGAGAGAGAGAGGGAGAGAGAGAGCCCGGGCAGAGGATCATTTAGACAAAACAAACTAAACCAAAAGCGACATCACCATAACATACGTAAAATAATGAGTTTGGGAACAACTTGCTGTCATGTGTAAACGCTGCGTATGCTCGACCCGACACTAAACTGACAATTAGGCAGTTCTGAGTTAATGAAATCTCACCAAAATTTCAATAAAATCACATCCTGTGCGCCTTGATTTTAGTCTAGCTTTTAACAACCCTAACGTTCCATAACTTCAACGCCTCCGTGACATGGACCGGAATGGGTGGAGAGGTTGCTGAAGACAGATGTCGCTGAATGGATTGACTTCTTTTAAAGTGGAAATCAATGACCCTCCATCCATGTCTTTATGTGTTGTGTGG
The DNA here is from genome assembly GCF_960531495.2 of Zeus faber. Taxonomy (NCBI): domain Eukaryota; kingdom Metazoa; phylum Chordata; class Actinopteri; order Zeiformes; family Zeidae; genus Zeus; species Zeus faber. The sequence continues at coordinate 9,242,092 of NC_137194.1, read as the reverse complement.
ATCAACCCACAAGTCCCAGAATTCAACGCGAAACTGCGAAGTTTTCTTTCGAACATCCGCTTTTACCGTCGTCTTCACTCCAAAACTGCCGCTTTGGCGGAGAGGCGGAGGACCCCGCCGCCAACAATGGAGGAGCCCATGCGTGACGTAATTAAATTGAATGGCTATTTCTTACGGAGTAGGGCAGTGGCTCAAGAGGGAGAGCGGGTCGTCTAGTAATCGGACGATTGCCAGTTCAATGCCGGTTTGATCCCCGGCTCCTCCTGGTGGCGCGCTGGTGTGTCCTTGAGCAAGACACTTAACCCCCTAACTGCTCTGCAGGCACCGCTGTATGGCGCCCGCTGCTCCTAGTTACGTCGGTTACTAGGATGTAAAATGCATTCCGTTGCCTCAGTGTTTGTACTTAAAGCAACAATAAAAATGTATTCTGATTTTGCAACACCTCAGAAAAATGTGTTAACCACGCAGTCAAATTTGAAAAAAATCGCCAAGTATCTAGAATTTGGTTTCAAAATTGTGCGGCCTTCCTCGCCCTCCCGACAACACACCGCCGGCGTCGCTGCGCCCGAGGTGAAAACGAGGGCGCCGGAACCTCTCAGCCCAGCAGAGAGAGTCACTTTGACATGCGGGCGCTGGGGCATCGAGGGCCACTGAGTCGCAGGTAACCATGACAGGACATCACGTGAGGGGTGAGCGGGAGCCGAACTCGTACAGTACGTGGCTACAAACACGCCAGCCACACGGGAGCCAACATCGCAGGGTTACTGAAGGAGGCCGTGACTGAATGGAGATCGGGTAGCGAAAGACCCCGCCACTGTCACTGTGACAATGCCTCCGATGTGAATGCCGCCGCAGACGCGGCCCACACACGATGTTGTGCGCGCAGCCGGCCTCGCCTCGCAGGAAGCACTGGGGCTGCCAACAGTGCTGCGGCTACTCGGCGGGATGGGACGCGTTACAGCCGTTATCAGACGCGGCACCGCAGCCAGCCGCCGGCTAAAACACAAAACAAACTGGACCTGCTCCAGTCCCGAAAACACAGGCTGGTCACAGACGCTCGCACAGGAACAGCTCTTGTGATACGGTAGAACGATATTTTAGAACAACAGCCGGCCATCTATGCAGCGCTCCTTTCAACTGAGGTCGGAAAGAGTGCAAAGGATGTCTCCACGCTGAGCGAGGCTGACGTAAACATGTGCCGGGGAAGTGCTCAAAGGAGCGGAAGCCAGTGGGGGATGCGGCCTTGGTAAGCGGAGAGCATGCCCACTCCGTCTATCATTGCAGCACTTCGTAGTGCTGCTATAGCGCGCTATCTGGGAAAGAGATATGGCAACAAGAGATAGGGCGCCACTGTGCATGGCTTCAGCTATTCCTCCCGGATTTAAGGATCGACCCCTTTCTCTCTGAGGCCAATGAGACATACTCCAAATTGACTGATGCTCGGGTGGTTGCCATAAAGAAGTAACAGAATTTAAGTAAATCAATTAGGCTATTTGTTTTCATTCCACACATTAACGGTTATAAGAGTATAAACCTGAGTAAATAAATGCAAATGAAAGATATTGATGAAATGGTCTTCAATATCTTTCATTTGCATTTATTCACTCAGGTGTTAGTTTTAATAGTTGGACTTCACGCACTAAAATAGAAATGTGCAACGGGATTCATTGGGCTCCGGTTTTGTGTTGTGGAAATTCATGTAAATTCACTGTAAAACGAACGCTCGTTTGACGCTTTGATGTATTTCGGCAGCAAGGTTGAGGCAGAAACCCCGGTGGAGGCGGCTAACGCGTCGGAGGAGGTTGATCACCCACCTCACTACGAGGAGGCCCTGCCCCCGCCCAGCCACACACGACGACATCAAGGAGGCTCGTGTGCGTCGGCTGACTCGCATGGAGCCACGTCTGCCTCTGCCGAAGACAATACCGCACCAAAGTCTGCGCAACGGCGCCACTGCAGCCGAGATCACGGCGTTCAGAGAGGAAACTCCTCGTCACTCCCAGAAAATCCCCTGGGTTGGCGGAAGGAACAGGAACATGAGTACCCTCGGCTGTCCAGGGAAGCAAAAGCGTCTCCTGTGAATTCCTGGCACAAGCGTCTCTGCGTAGAGGGTTTTCTCCGCCGCAGGAGACATGGTAGCCGCACGGAGAAGTGTCCTGGAAGCCGGGCATGTTGACCAGCTCGTTCCTTCCTCCACGAGGAAACCTGACCATTAAATAATACGCACGGACATTCATACAAACTGGAATAACATGTGCAATCCAAGTCAGGATCCGAATCCTGCAAACGCCTTCATTTCATTCATATAGGACAATGTAGTTCCTTTGTTCAAATTACACAAAAACTACTCATGTTATGGTGTTATGTGATGTGATGTGATGTGGTGTTGTGTTGTGTTGTGTTGTGTTGTGTTGTGTTGTGTTGTGGTATGTTATATTATGTTATGTTGTGTGATGTGATGTATGTTGTGTTGTGTTGTGTTGTGTTGTGGTATGTTATATTATGTTATGTTGTGTGATGTGATGTGATGTATGTTGTGTTGTGTTGTGTTGTGTTGTGTTGTGGTATGTTATATTATGTTATGTTGTGTGATGTGATGTATGTTGTGTTGTGTTGTGTTGTGGTATGTTATATTATGTTATGTTGTGTGATGTGATGTGATGTATGTTCTGTTGTGGTGTGGTGTGTTGTGTTGTGTTGTGTTGTGTGATGTGATGTGATGTATGTTCTGTTGTGGTGTGGTGTGTTGTGTTGTGTTGTGTTGTGTGATGTGATGCGATGTTATGTATGTTGTGTTGTGTTGTGTTGTGTTCTCTGATGTGATGTGATGTGATGTATGTTCTGTTGTGGTGTGTTGTGTTGTGTTGTGTTGTGTTATGTTATGTTATGTTATGCAGATCCCACGGTTCTGATTGTTGCATAAAAAATAATAAAAAAAATCACTCAGCTTTTATACATATGGGGGTGTGTTCTTTATACTCTGACAGTTTTCCTAAAATTAGATTGAATTAAATGGCAATACATCGCCTCGCTGACAGTATCGCGATGCAGCACAATATATCGTAACCCCTGTATCGTTACATAGCCCTGAAAAAATGATGAGAAACAGTTCAAAGATCTAACTCCACAATTCAGTGCGACATGGTTCAGTCTTCCCACATGTCTTCCCGCAATTACTTTCTAACATGTACGGTAAAATTTGTTTAGAAACAAATCTCAGAATTGACTTTTTTGAGGATTTTTTCTTATATTTTCTTATTTAAGTCTTATGGCGCTTATCGAGTAAGATACCAATCACCGATCAATGCCTCCCAGTGATCAGTGAAATACACGCGTGTGCGCAGTGGGGTTTGCACGCCCATAGAACAAAATGTAATGTGGCAAATGCGGCCTCCCCGTTCCAGAAGTGCAGGATTTATTATTAAAGTAAAGTATTTACACAAAAACATTCCGTTTTTACTAAATGAAGTCCCATAGCAACGGAAAGCAACGGGGAGACGTGTGTGTCCCGACAGTGTGGACGCACAGGGGTTTTTTGGAAGAGTATGGAGTAAGGACTTGGACTGTTCTTTAACTCAGCTGTGTTTAAAAATGTGGTTTCATACATGTAATATATATCTCATACATATTTTAATGAATGGGTGTCGAGGTAGCGGATCGTCAAGGCAGGATACTGTATATTCATTAGGAACTCCTCATGAACCTCGCACCTTGGCGCACCTGTGATGTGCTGCTCCGTTTGCCCCGAGTGGGAAAATGCCTTTTCTTATGTGCCTTTTCCTTTCTTTTTTTAAGCACCTGCCCCTCAAAGTCTCTGTACGGGACTGTAGAGGGGAAGTGAGACCCGATCACCAGTGGTTACTCGAAAGCTCTGGGCAGAGGGAGAGACCCTCCGCCCCCTCTGCCTCTCTGTCTCTCCGCTCCAGTTTCAGAACACAGTAAACTGCTGCCACACTGTTTCAAATCTCAGATTCTTCCTTGGGGGAAAAAACAAACAACAAAACAAAAACGTCTGTCATCATTGTTTATTGCGATCAGTGGAGTCGATCGCCGACAGACAATTTAATGGTGAATCGGCCCAAGCCTAATTACCACTTTAACTCCCCACCAACACTGATCCACTCAGTATTTCTTTTTTTATGATCTATGTGTCTTTTGTCGTCTTGATGTCTTTGTGCGCGTGTACATGTACAATGTTTTCATCTGCACGTTTTATACTGAAGGCAGAATTTCCCTCTGGGGATAATAAGCAACATCAATCAACAGGTTTGCCCACACGTTGGGAACAACACCACACAATGTTTGGGGCTGAAGAAGAAAAAGAAGCAGATCTGGATTCCAGCCCGGGGTTTGCGTGCCGTGGCGAATGCTTCATCAGATGTGAAGCTGTTACATTTCAGCTCCATCCTCCCTCCCTCCCTCCAAGCGAGAAAGCACACATGGCCACCATGCATGTGTCGACCCATCCACAAAGCTGGCACGGAGCAAAGGAATTACGCTGACATGCACAGGGCACTCAGAATGAGGTTCCTTAATCAGTCTAAATGGAGTGACGAAGTAGTTACTTACTTACTTTCTGTGAATCACGTATTTTAAGTGACGGCTCTGCTGGAAATGCCCCTCGAGATTTCAGTTTTTTCGCCCCTATGACCAGTCTTACCTGATTGGGCGGTTTTCCGCTCATTTGGGCTACTTTTCATCCCATCGGGGCCGAAAAAATAGCACTGGGCGGGTACATACAATTTGGGCTGGTTTGTGAAATGACTGGCGGGTGTGTTGTTTTTTTTTCTTTTACAAGAGCGAGCGATCGTGTCCCGGTGCCTCGTTCCTCTATATAAAACGGATAAAAGCCGTATTTTTATTGTTTCCTTCCTTTGTTTCCTTATTGAACGAAACAAAGGAAGCACCGTGAGTGTCGGGGACATTTCGCTCGGTCACTCTCCCAGAAAATCCGCGACCTACATGCCTGTTCTCGCTTAAAAAAATAATTTGCGGCTGATTAAGAGGGCAGCATGGACCCAAGGGGCGAAGGGTCAGGTGCCCTGGCACCCTCAGCCCCCCACCTCTGCATGGGACCTTTACAAACTCACATTTTTGGCCCGTTTTTCTACTTTATTAATTTTTACAAAATTCAATTTGATATTGAATTTTCCAATATTCTCACCACGGATAGTCAAAGTTTGCCCCACAACTGGTAACAATGTACATTTTTTCATTAACCTGAAAAACGTCATCAAGCCATTTGACATTAAGCCTTTTGAGTACGTCCCCGCTCCTTCACTTGATTGATCGGGTCAGGCTTCCTGCCCCCGTCCTCCATGTTGAACACACTACGCTTCCACTGGTGAGTCAGCTGTTTCTGGGTCAAATGCACGGGGCACACATGTCTGGCCTTTCGGGGCGTTTGCATGTTGAGGTGTCTACGTGCCACAGTTATTTGGAACACGATCTCATAAGTCAGTCAGAATATAGCTACGCTCTTCATTTGGGTCGGATGTCACCAACCAGTGTTTCCCAACCTGTTTCCTGCTACGGCATTTTTTTTTTTTTTTTTTTTTTTTTAATTTATGAAATAATCCCACAGCACACCACTGTCTTGTGAGCCACTAAAAATGTCCCAAACATGTATAACCGTGCTTATTATTATGGCCATACTAATAGTGATGCAAGCGAACAAATCTTTGAAATGACTCGGGAGTCACTCCGACAAAAGAGTGAATCTTTAATTCACAAACTAAATAATTAACTGTTGTTCGTGCTACGGGAAGTCCTCCCTCGCTCACCGTGCTTTAAACCAAGTGAATCAAACGAATAAAAAAACAAAACAAACGGGAGAAGCAAACGACTTGTTTTACAGAGAGAAGAACCAAATCTCAAAAAAAAAAAAAAAAAAAAAGAGCCCAACCTTTCATCAGGAAGCGGAGTCGTGGCGTTCCGGCCGAGACGCGTTCTGCCGGGTCTGGTGCTCGTGCAGAACTGATGAATTGGATGAATTAGTGCAGCCCTGCAACTTTGATCTTGAAAGCGCTTGAAGGAACCCCGGCTCACGTAACGGTGGCAGTGTTTGAAATACTGCCTCAGACAGAATAAAATCGGAACCTGCAAACATACCGAGTGCGCTCCCAACCTGGCGTCCATCACACATGAACACCACCGTTAGTCTTTCGTCTGTTTGAACACAAACACAGGTTGTGAGTGAGCGCGCCCGGGGTGACCCCTCCAGAAGCCCCAGAACATGTTTACTCCGTAGTCTGGCAACCCGGGATGCGCTGTCACTGTCAACGGCGTGGACAGACTGTGGGTTTCTGCATTTCCCCCTTTTTTCAGAACAACGGGTCTGTCCTCACCCAAAACGAGGGGCGACCTTCTCACAGTGAGGCCACTGTTCCGAAAAAGCCAGAGTCCGTTCGAATTTGGTGAAGAGCATCTCCAGTGCCAGCCGACCGTGTTCCTCGCACGCTGGCGGGAACGCAGCCCATTGTCCATTGAGCGGGTGTGAACGTTCGGCGCGCTGGGTGAGGCCGGTGCAACACCCCGCCCCCCACCTCCACCTCCACCCCGTAGTTCCTCTGTGGTCGGCGGAGGTCGCGGGAGAGAATCAGCTTCGTCCCGTTCCGGACGCAAGGGGGCAAAGTTATTTGTGCCCCCCTGGCGAGGTGGCGAGTCCACCCGCCACCCGACAGTTGGCGGCTGTGGGGGTCGCCACCTTTGCCCCCGGGCTTTTTTGGAGGCTGGCGCGGCGTGTAATGCGAGCCGGAAAGGCGCACACCACCATGGGAACGGGGGTGAACAGGGATGGCGCTGTCAAGGCCAAAGAGCCTCGCTCCGGAACGTGAGATAATAATGTTTTTGTGAGAAAAACGAGGTGAAAAAAAGCTGTTGAGCTGCATCAGACACTGAAATTTCTTTGCTTTCTTCCATCCACTGTATCAATCCATCCATCCATCCATCCATCCATCTATCTATCTATCTATCTATCTATCTATCTATCTATCTATCTATCTATCTATCTATCTATCTATCTATCCATCCATCCATCCATCCATCCATCCATCCATCCATCCATCCATCCATCCATCCATCCATCCATCCATCCATCCATCCATCCATCCATCCATCCATCTATCTATCTATTTATCTATCTAAATTCTGGCGCCAAAAACTCTCAACACGGATCAATGCGACACTGACGACCCAACAGCCCATTCGGGTTCTCACTTTCAGTACAGAGAAGGTCCCTGCCCAAGTGGCTATTAGAGCTATTGTGGGATGCAGTGTAGGATTCCACGGTAACACGAGTTCAAACAGGTTAAATGTCGATATTGACGACACTTGTTTGGCCGACTAACATTTTCTGGGGTAAACGTATGCAAGCGTGCATTCCGTGGATTGTCTGCCTCAATTGTGCTTTTCAATGGTTAACCTGTGCGACTGCTTTCTTTAGACTATTATAAGTATTATCAGGTAAAGTTACACAACAATTAAACTTCTTTGGGAAAGTCAATAAATCCGGACACTTGTTTCTTTGTTTTTCCCTCACAAACATGAAAACATTATTTCCTGGATTAAGTTTGTCATTCTCAACTCTAAGCGGATTTGTTCTCTTAATTATGGTCAAACTTCCAAGCCGTTACTGTCTACTGTCTGTTTACCGTCTGTTTACATTATTAGGTTTATTGTTCTTTTGCTTTTGTCAATTTCTTTGGGCTTAAATTTAATGTTTATGAGGTTTATCACCAATTTCTTTCTCATCTCTAGGTTCATTTTCTGGTTCAATGGCAATATTATTGCCATTTTCTTTTTCATATGTCTATTCCATGTCTTCATTATTATTAGGGGTCCATCTCGCAGGCTATTGTTAGTGCTGGGATTTTAAAATTTCGTTTTTAAAAATTTGAAGTTTTTCTGTGAAAAAGTACACGACACGACAACAGTACACAGTACACACTCACGGTACAGTACATACGCACAGACATGGTTTCGTTAGAACCGGGTCATTTCAGACGTCTTGTCGTTCGAGTTTGATCACTATCATCGTACATTTGGAGCAGAAATAAGTGAAAAACGCTAGTCATTTTACTGGAAAGAAGAACGTTGCGGCGATTTGATTAGTTTCAGGAGAAGCCCTCTTGTGACATCATTATCCAAAGTCATATAAGTCCAAGAGCCGATGCTGCGCTTAAAGGAAACTCGGAAAACTGTGACTCGCACTGCACTTCACAAAACCCTGAAAAGTATAATTGGTCACAGAAGGCATCTTGGCACCGCAGGAAGTTCTATGAACCTTAGCAGGAACCGACCCTTCCTTTGTGTCCGCACTGCATGAGCCAGGAATGATCGCGACTGTTAAAGCACCGTTCTTCAGGGGCATTTAAACTGAACAGCACAAGAGGAACATTCGGTGACTTGAGTGCACGGCGGGTGTTTGGTCGAACGCGCGAGGACGAGAAATGCTCATGTGAAAGCGCATGAGAAATGAAATGTCTTTATTTATACACGATTGATTTCAAAGGCATTAAATGTACATCAAAACAAAAAACAAAAAAAAACCAACCTCGCATTGGACGCGGCGGAGAGAGGGAGGTTTTCTTCGGTGCAACCCAACCAAGTCCCATCGTCGTGGGCAGTGAAAAGCCCCGGAGCGGGAGGAGAAGCAGTTCACCGTTACAGCACCGCGCAGACCTCGTATCACGGTCCAGAAACGGTATGATCATGGCATTACGGAAACCTCGTAAAAAATGTTACGCGACTAAACTGGACTCTGTGTATTGCTGCCTGCAGCTATGTTCATTATTATTATTGCCTATCTCTTATGTGAGCTGCTGTGACACTGCAATTTCCCTCTGGGGATGATTAAAACTATCGCAGACACACAGACACAGACACACACAGACACACACACACACACACACACACACACACACACAGACACAGACACAGACACACACACACACAGACACACACAGACACACACACACACACACACACACACACACACACACACACACACACACACACACACACACACACACAATTTGGCTCCAATTAGCCGAATCGTCATGAGTGGCTAATTGGAGGTCGACACGTCATTATCAAGACACAACAGGACACATTCCCTTCTCTCTGGGGAATGAATAACTCAATATCAATAATTTGACGATGTTTTGGGGATGACTTACTGGTGCTTTTTGGTGGATTTTAAGTGGAATTGTAAACATTTTCAAGGCACAGTCGTTGAGAAACACGGGATGAGAGCATCTACAGTAGAACAGTCTGTGAAGCTCAGAAAGTTGAATTACTTCACTGTAAACACAACATTTAATGTCACAATATTACAATATACCAGTCTTGTATCACAATATCGACATCAGAACACTACATCGCCCAGCCCTAGTGCCTAGTATTTCCGAAAACAACTTTATATTCCCAGACTCCCTGCTTGTCAGGCCTTGAGAGAGTGACTGGCGTTCCATGCCAGCACATTATCCTCTATCTCCTGGCAGATATACTCCAGGGCTGGCAGGGGAGCGGGGAGTTGTGTATTTGCCATCTAGATAGATAGATAGCCTCGACCCCGCTGCTAAATTGGATTAATGGAGCTTTTCTGTATTTATACGATATCCCTTCACCTGAGGCCGTGGCACACGCAGCGGCTGCAACTTGATTCTGCTGTTCTGCTGATTGTGTCTGACTGGCAACCGGGGCTTTGCTCTTCACTACACGACGTTGATTAAGTGGTGGAGGGAATCCGCTACGCGCACGCACGCACGCACGCACGCACGCACACACGCCCGTGCACGCACGCACGCACGCACACACACACACACACACAGCCAGTAAAGCCCTTACTGGGCACTGGCTCTCCCAGATGGATAACAAAGGAGCTGCTCGGGGGAAGAGGCTCCAACACCGGCTAAAAATGTCCCTTCTGTGTCAGATTTTGCAGCAAACTCACTTAGTGTTTTATTATGATGCCCCTCAAATTATGGAAATTATGGACATTATGGAAATTATAGCTACCAGCAAGCTCAGTGAATTCCTTTAAGTGCCAGCTGAAAAAAACATACCTTTTTTTTACTTAGCTCTTAATGAACGTGGCTGGAGTCGTAAAAAAAAGGAGTTTAACTTTCAGAATGTTTTTTATTGTATTTTCTTATTGTATTTTCTTTTGTGTTGTGAACCTACGAACACGGTTATGTCTTGTTTGAAACGCTACCTGTCACAAACACTTCCTGGTTTAAGTCTCATCCATTCGATCCACATACGGAGCAGAAATTAGCGAAAAACCGACCAAATTTGATCTATATCACAGACACGGCCCTATGCATTTGACACCGAAATATGTCCAACCCCTAAGACTTTCTGTTCCCCAACCTCGCCAGAACCCACGAACACGGTTGGGGTGTCATTTAAACCGGTATGTCACAAAGATGTTGTGGTTCAAATTTCCTCCAAATGGAGATATTAGTGAAAAGCCGAAAAACTTTGACCCAAAATACTCAGCTGTGTCTTGCGTAACTACCATGCCACTATTCGTAAACAAGATGAACGTGATGAGATTTACAGTAAGATGCTTTATGACATCATACTATTTACTATAAATGTACAGATTCTGATTGAGAATAGACCTTGGACCTTGTCCAGTCTGCGCTCGTAGACTTGGAAACTCTGTACTTGTTCGACATTACACACTATCGATTTACGTATATATTTATGTACGTTCTTACCTGGTAGATGTCAGTAGATCTGTTAGATAGATATTTTATCTAGATTGATATATTAGTCCCCATTACTCATCGAGTACAATCCACTGGAATGTGGGACTGAGTGACGCGTTCAAGATACAGCAAGGCGTCGGAGAAATAGAAGCCGTGCAATGGTAGTTACTCAGAGAAATACCACAACGTTTTTCCTATTTCATGGAAATGTTACTTACTGAAAATGTAATGTAAAAAAAGTCAACAAATAACTTACGTAAATTCAACTTATCATAAACCTACGTGAATACGTCAAAATTGACGTATACGAGACACAACTTCACCTATCGTCACTGATACTCCGGATGTACTTCAATGCAACAAGTTAAGTTACAACAATGACAATATGTAGTTTAAAGTAAACATTTAAATTGTACATTATTAACAGAAAAAAAATAATGAAGTAGTAATTACAACTATTATTTAGAACTGACCTGTCTCATACACTTATGTCACATTACAACTTAAAATCAATGGTGGACTTATGGTTGAAATGGAAATGCTTACTGCATACGTAATGCCATGAAAGTTGGATTCGTGAAATTCCATGGACGTAACGACATTTTGTTTATATGTCCAGTATATTTCACTGAATTACACAAAAAAAACAAAAAATGGAACACGTGCCTCAAATGAATAAACTGGACCTTGTGTATTGCTGCCTGCAGCTATATTTATTGTTATTATTATTATTATTATTATTATTATCAGTAGTAGTAGTAGTAGTAGTAGTAGTAGTAGTATTATTATTATTATTATTATTATTATTCACACATAGAAACACTGTGTAATATCCATGGTATGGTAATGACCTCACTACTTCCTGTTATGAGTTTACAACCTCTTTCCAGGCCCGATGTTTCCTGCAGCTTTCCTGCAAAAATCTTCAATCAGGCAATTACAGGGTTTGGCCGGAGAGCAATCAACCCTCTGCGTTCAGGGGAAGGTGGAGAGTTTGAGTTAGGGTGGAGGCTAAATGTTCAACACCTGCCCACGCAGGCTGCTAATACCTGTGCCTGCCCCCTCGATACATGTGTGGATTTGGTTTGAGAAATAGATTTACTTTGTGTAAAGGGTCGATCCCTCACCTGGCCACCAGAGGGGGCTCTGCTTCTCACCAGCTTCTCGATTGCTGCAGCTTGACCGATCGTTCCGAGGTGATTGTTGTTATCTCTGCTTTACAGGCTTTGCCCTGTGTAAGGAATTTTGCTCAGACCAGGTCAATTGTTTTTGTGTTTTGCCTTTGATTTTCCTCCTCGGAGTCGTTCAAGTTCCTTCAGCAAAGACGCTTCTCATTTTGAAATCATTCCGTCTCCTGCGTCGCCTCTGCACTTGGGTTCCATTTCCTCAGGCTCATTATTTCCCTAAAGCAATGGTCGATTTTCAGATCACAGAGTCAAAACGATGACATTTTGAGGGTCTCGACTCTTCCACCATTTGGCCATTTGGTGTTTATCAATCCCTGCAAGGTTGGTAATAAACTAGAAAATGCCAGCACGCCCAGGCGAAGCGGTCTGTCAGGAGCAATTTCCTCCAAAACCCAGCAGCGCAGTATTTCAAAGAGGGGAACAAAAACAAAAAGGTCTACACGCGCATCCATGCATGCGCCTGTATTGCCACAGCAGCTGCACCTCGCTCATCCCGCACATGACTGATAATCTGTTTATGTGCATAAACAGCCTTTACAGTAATGTGTGTGTGCGTCCTTTCATTCTTTCATTCATCCCTTCTTTCCGCATTGCAGCCTCAGCTTCCCCAATGCAGCTTCACAGGGGGAGGAGGAGGAGGAGTGAGGTGACAGCAGCGCAGTCTCAACGTCTCAAAGCCTCAATCTGGCAGACGAGTTGCCAGCAAGAAGAAACAGCCTCCATTCAAGCTGGTGTCAGAGATGACCGTGGGGGGACGCAAGGGGGGTCCCTTGGAATCCGCCCCAAATGACAGAGAGAGAGAGAGAGAGAGACTCTATTAACCCCCCCTTGCCAATAGAGCCTTTTTGAGTTGAATACAATGTGTGAAGGGAGTGTGTGGCAGGCAGGAAATGGAAAATCTAGATTGTAAATTCTGAAACATCTCAGCTGTTGTGTAATAAATGGGTGGAAGGGGGGATTTGGGTTTTGGGCGTTTTATCATTTTTCCACTTTTTCCCCTTTTAAGGAGCTGCCGCAGCAAGCTGCCTCTACTTCATATCTCCACTGCATTGTTTTTATTTGGAAACTTTTAAAATGGTTTGCAACTAATGGCTGTCAACATAAACACATTTGAAAATGTTGTACAACATCCATACCTAATGCACAATTTGCTAATTTTATCACAATTTGAAATTGAGGTTTATTGTATTGTATTGTCAAAATCATGTAATTAATATTTCCTACTTGCTTTGATGTGTGCTGCTCTATTTATCTGTATATTCTTTTTATCTACAGTATCTATCCTATATCTATATGTATATATGTTTATATATGTATCCAACTATATATCTGCAAAATAGAATGGGTGGTAATTTTGGAGGAATCATGTCAAATCATGTCAAAACACATGTCATATAATTGTTTTATTGAAAAGTTGGCCAAAACATTTGAACAAAACAACACAACATTGTGTTTTTCCGTCGTACAAAAAAACGCAATCTTCAGGAATTCAAAGGAGCAGTTTGCAACTCAAACAACGTTGTCGAATAAAACAATATTTATAAAGATAGTTCGAAAACAAGGCCAAGACCTTCATTTTCCCTTTTTACGACTTTTTCAACTTTCATGATATTAGTCACCGCCCTCCAAAAGGTTTTTAGGAACTTCCTGTGGTGCGAAAGCGCCTTCTGTGACTTATTGTAGTTTTCGGGGGTTTTGTGAATCGCAGCGCGAGTTACAATTTTGCCAGATTCCATTGAACACAGCATCGGCTCGGGCTGCCTGTCTACACTATCACTAGCTACAAAATGCGCCGAAATTGCCAGGCGACGTCATGCGCTCATTTGCATTTTGATAATGTCATTGCGCGTTCGCTTGCATGAAGCTTAGCGGTTGTGTCAAGAGAGATCACCTCAAGCCATACAAAAGGTTGACGGAGAAATCTGGAGCCAAATAATCACAAACTCACTGCAGGGAAATAGTGTATTTGAAGTTGAAAAGTTAAAAAAAAAAAAAAAAAAAATCTACAAAGGGAGGGAGAAGATCAAACGAACTATTTAAATATTTACAAGATCAAACGAACAATTTCCATATCTACGAGCTACCGTATAGGAAAACCCTAATCCAGAGATCTGGAGGGAAAGAGAGAGAGAAGCCCAAACCAACTGTTTACATAAAATATTATTATATACTGTGCATTTTTTACAGAGAGGCAACTATTTATTATCTAAAACTAGGTATTTATTTATTTATTTGCCTACTTATTTATTTATGGAAAACTATTTATGAATCAGTATCTATTTACAATTATTTAAAGCAATGGTGATCAGCGACTGGTCGTTGGGCACGTTGTCTCAGCTTGCGCACGCTCTGGCCACACCCACACCTACTGACTCATGGGAGGGTCACACCACCGGCGACGGGGCGCTGCGACGCGACAGGCCGCAATGCATTCCAAGCGGAGCCGCGACCTCACCCATCTGCAGGGTGGGCGGAGCGACGGCAACGCCGCTGCGTCGCGGCGACGAGGGAAGTCGAGCAGGTTTCCCCGTTCGAGCAAACGGGCAGCGCCCGGCGCAGGGCGACACCCGCTGGGAGGGAGGGTACGCTCTCAATGGCGCTGGTCCTTAGAAAATGGATCCACTGCGTTGTCCTGTTTCGTTTTTTTTTTGATAAAAAAAACTCGGACGTTTCTTCAACAAGGACAATTCCTTATTTTAAGGGACGGATGGCAAGATTATTTACGTAATTTCTTTTGAGAGGTTAAGGAAAACAAACGACATCATTTTAATTTAAAAAAAGTAGACACGGCACACTCGTTCTGCATAACGTATATTAAATATGGAAATGGAGAGAGGTTTGAAATGTTGGGCGCACCCACAAACAGCCGGTCGATTTTGAGCCGCCACGCCCACAAACGCCGGGTGCACAGGAGCCCCGTCGGCGGCGGTGTGACCCTAGCATGAGAGACCCCGCGCTGCTGGCGGAAGGGCCTTGGACTGCAATTACATTGAGCAGCATGCATGGGAATGAATTACAACATAATATATCTGAATAGATTTCTGGCCTTTTCCCTCGCGGTCTGAATAAGTCGCCAGTAAATTTGTCGCTAGTCGCTTTTTAGAAATTTAGTCGCCAAGAGGGTCTGAAAAGTTGCTAAACCTAGCGAGAAAGTCACCATGTTGGCAACTCTGGTGAACTCTCAACTCGAGCTGGATGCAAATGACTTTGGAGGGACGAAGCTTGGACATAATTCCTGAAACGAATCAAATCGCAACAGTTTTTCACTCGTTTCTGTTCAAAACGTACATCGCTATTGATCAAGCTCGAACAACTAGACATCTGAAACGTCCTGGTTCCACCCAGACCGCAACCATGTCTGTGTGTGCTGCGGTTGCCATGTTTCAGATACTTTTAGGCCGAGCAAAAACAAGCTGTGGGCTGGACCCCTAAAAATCACATGAAATAAACGATAGATAAATACATGAAAGTCAATACATGATTAAATGAATCAATTAATAAATAAATAAAAACAATGTAATAAAGATCAAATCAAGTCAAAATAGATCCTATATATTTATGTGATATATAATGTTATATTCTATTTTATTCTGTTTTTAAATCTGAAAATAATAAAATAATTCCACGAATGACAGTAATTAAACATTGGGATTCAGAAAAATTACATTCAGAAAAATAATTCATTTGCAGGCCAGATTTAACAATCATATCATAAATGTGTAGCGGGCCACATAACATTGTCACACGGGCCGGGTGTGGCCCCCGGAACTGTAGTTTGAGACCCCTGATATACAGTATCTATCTATCTATCTGTCTATCCATCAATCCGTACGTCCGTCTGTCTATCAATCTGTCTGTCTATCTATCTATCCATCTCTCCATCCATCCATCTATCTATCCATCTATACATCTCTCCCTCCATCTATCTATCTATCGAGCTATCGATCTGCCTGTCTTTCTATCTATCTACCTGTCTGTCTGTCCGTCTATCCATCCATCCATCCATCTATCTCTCCATCTATCTCTCCATCTATCTATCTATCTATCTATCTATCTATCTATCTATCTCTCCATCTATCTATCTATCTATCTCTCCATCTATCTATCTCTCCATCTATCTCTCCATCTATCTATCTATCTATCTATCCATATTGGGGTTATCAGTATTAAAGACCATCACCAGGTATTGCAATGGTGAATGAGGTTAGTACAGTAGTACATGAAACTAACGTGGAGTACTTCTATACCGTGACGAACGTCCAGTCACGCCGTCGACCCCCACGTTCGCCGCAGCACCGGGCGCTCCGATACACGCTGTTGAAAGCAGGTGACCTCCCAGTCTGTGGCGTCGCTGGGACGGAGCCCTGCGGCGACCGGTGCAGGACCAGACGGTTCAAAGCGACGGATGAAAAGGCGGCGGCAGCGGTAAAAACAGGCCGGACGCCAGAAAGCGGCGCGTCTTACCGGGGAGCCGCGCGGCTCGCGTCGGGGGGCCGGCCGGCTGAGGAACCGGGCTCCGCGGGACGTCGAACCGCCGGACGTCTGGAGCCTCTCCGCGTGGCGGGGGAGCCGAGCGGGCGCGGGGACCGCCGGGAACCTGAGCTCGACTGACGGCGAGCGCTGTTCCGACGACTGCGCGCAGCCGGCGGGGCCCCCGCGGCCCCACGCGGGGGCCCCGCGGCCCCACCCAAGAGCTGCCGCAGGCGTGAGGCGTGCGTGTGCCTGACTGGTGGAGTCAGCCAGAAACGTGTCCGTGTTTTGTCCCGTGAGCCCCTTCATGTGACATAAAGTGCAATTTTATTGTATTTACGTCTTATTATTATTATTATTGTCATATTTTTTCTTCTTCTTCTTCTTCTTCTTATTATCATATTTTTTCTTCTTCCTCTTCTTCTTCTTCTTCTTGTTATTGTTATTATTATCATCATTTTTCTTCTTATTATTATCATATTTCTTCTTCTTCTTCTTCTTCTTCTTCTTCTTCTTCTTCTTCCTCTTCTTCTTCTTCTTATTATCATCATTTTTCTTCTTCTTATTATTGTTATTATTATTATTATCATAATTCTTCTTATTATTATTATTGTTATTATAATTATTATCATTTATTTCTTCTTATTATTATCATATTTCTTCTTCTTCTTCTTATTATTCTTCTTCTTCTTCTTATTATTATTATTATTATTATTGTTATTATAATTATTATCATTTATTTCTTCTTATTATTCTCACATTTTTTCTTCTTATTCTTCTTCTTATTATTATTGTTATTATTATTTGTATTATTTATTTCATTTAAATGTTACGCACACACCTCTACATACATTAAGTGTGCGCCCACGCGTCTTTTACCCTGTACACTCGCGTGGGAATGCGTAACCATGGCGACCGGAGCCACGACCACGATCCCATTCACAAAAACTGCGGTGGTTCCCAAATTGGGGTCCGCAGCCCCCGAGAGATGATCCCTGATGGAATGCAGCAAAACCATTGTTTTTATCTTATTTGTTGTTTGTTATATATTTTTTTGGATTTGGTGACCCCCCCCCCCCCCCACCACCACCACCACAAAATATACACATGACCCTGTCAGAAAAGGTTACGATTGATGGTTTTCATTGTCGGCAGATAATAATACAATAATATTTCTTAATTTTTAAAAATGTTGTCCATGATTTATTCATGTTTTAACATTTGTTTTATTTCTGGATGTGTAGGGGTCGTCGGCCAGGGCCCAGACTGGCTGGGGCACAGTTTTGGAACCTGTGGTCTACTGTAGATTCAGTAAGAGGGAGGTGGAGCCATATCACATTTATTATCTGTGATTATAGAAGAACAATCATTGCTTGAGCAGGCCGGTAATGGGCTTTTCAGATGTGGTGGCAGGACTTTCATTTTCTCTCCAAATGACCCCGCTCCCATTTTAAGATTCGTTTATTATTTGGAACGAGTGCAGAAACACTGCAGGGCAGGCTGTGGGCCTAGGCTGTGTAAATGCATCTGTAAATGACTCATGACATTGATATTTGGGGCATAATGTGGACAATTCTTTTATCTTCATATATCTATCCTACTTTTCATTTTCCTTCTAATAATTGCTTCGAAAAAAATAAAAATAAAACCTTGAATCAACTTCGTTGCATATCCTTGAGGTTTTGTAAAACAGAATAAACACACAGATCGTTGACCGAGACTGAGGAATACAACTTTAGGCTCCATGGCAGAATAACATAACATTAACTTTTTTAAGGCAACATAATCATATGCAAAACAAAGAACTTCAAACATTGATATACAGTACTGTGCAAACTGGACCCAGGGAATAAGATAAATAAATAAATAAAAATCATACCCTCGCTTTTTAACATCTAATTTTGGGAAAGTATCCTATTCAGCCTCTTTCCTGCATACAACATTATAATTTCCCCTCATTGCAGGTAACATGAGTAAGATCTACAAAGATTAGTAATTATAACAGCCAGTGTTTTTTTGGAAAGACTCATAAGTCTCATAATCCATTTCTGATCTCGCAACATGTCCGTGAAGCTCAAAATAAAACAAACGTTTCTGGTCTCCTCTGATAATCACGATATCGTTTTTGCAATTTTACATTGAAATCTATGGGGATCAAGCAGTGAAACAACACACAATCGTAGCGTGAGATCGGAAATGTACCAGTACATTGTCAAGAGGAGCTAGTTGTGCTCGGTCTCGAAATTTGGATCATAAATCTGACAGTGCACAGTCAGATTTATGATCCAAATCTCTGCACCCTCCAAAAAGAAAACCCATCAGAGTATTGTGCTGGGATGTCACTGCACTGCAGATTGAAGATGACACAGCTTAGACATTTTATTTCAGAGTGTCTGGATTCTATGGAGACATTTAAGGAGCCTTGATGTTTTAAAAAGTTTTTTGGTTTTTTTTTGAATATTCCTCTGTGCCATTTAAAAAAAATGATCAAGGTCTTGCCTTTAACATCTTCCCTTTAAGAGCCGAATGGCCGAAGGTTGAGTGAGGCCGCATTGTGAACCGTGATTATTCAGTCAGATTCTTCCCTAAAAACCGATGCTCTCCGCAAACAAGCCGCCCGAGCTTCGTCACACAAGGTCAACGCCAAATTCTAAAGAAGAAAAAATATATCGACGGCGCTGGAGAGGCCTCCGTTCCATTTTCTCTCCAAACACTGAGCGCAAAGCACTGAGCCTTGAACCATGACATTGCCTCCCATTCAGAGGGAGAGTCGGAGCAGGACGCCGAGGCGTGGCTTTGTTAGCCGCTGCAAAGCCATTGAGTTTTGCTGATCTGTAATCTTGACCTTTAATTATGGCCGCCTCCCGCCTGAACCACTCCTCAGTCTCAACAAATAATAGAATGCGGGGATTGCCCTCAAGGGTTGAGTCGAAATACCTGGTCAGAAGGAGGGAGGAAAAAAAAAAATACATAGATATCATTCAAATGAAAATGTAGTTTTAATTTCAACAGAGAAGCTCATGCTGACAGATATAATAACAGCCAACTTAAGAGCAATTCTCTTTCTGTCTGCGAGACAATCGTTCCCGTCTGAGCTGGAGAACTTCTGAAAAGGCCGTTTATCTTCAGCTTGATCTGAACTTGCAGGACGCGCCTCTCCTCAGCTGTCCATTTCACCTGTGGTGGAATGATGCCCTCTACTGACACCGCAGGTCTCCTTTAGGTCCTCCTCCTAGGTTTTTTTTTTTTTTTAAACACTGTAAATAGTTTTGAATTTAAGCCTCAAAGTGAAGTAATTACTTGACATTCAAGCAGCCATGGTTACTGATCCCTGCCAATTGGAAAGTCAGGCCTTTGAGTCCAAGTGTTGTTTGATCAGCGGCGCGGTAGACAGACGTGACACCGGATCCTGTCTGCGGCCCTCAGCTGTGCAGCTTGAGGAGGACACGCCGCTCGGGTTTGTTTTGGTTGTATTGTCGAGTGATGTCAAACTTAATTTTAGATTGCGTTTCTTTTTTTTTGTTTCTGAGCGTTGGAGTGTTGGAGTTTCAATGACCAAGATTCCCCAAAACAAAAGTCAAGTCTCTGGTGTATTTTGTCTACTGACCGCTAGCTGGCGCTACTGTGCACGTTAAGACCGCACCGCCATAGTAACTATTTTACAGGGATTCTCAACCCATTTCATATCAAGAACGCTCAATTTGATACACATAAGGCCACGGGCCCTATTTGATAATATTTTCCCTATGGGGACACAATTTGAGAAGATCTTTATTGTGAGATGTGATTTCGTCCAAACGTCCATACCCGTCTGGACTATAGTTCGGGAGGTAAATAACTAATCTCAGATCAAAAGTGATTCGCGTACATTATTTTATTATTGCACATTATTGTACATTCTCTAATGACGCTCACCTCTTGTAAACGAAATAATGTCGAAGTTGAACTCTTAATAATTTCGCGGCGGACCCCCTGGAACCTCTTGATTGACCCCTGGGAGGTTCTCGGACTCCACATTGAGAACCACTGGTATATCACAAGCAAACATTTGCCTTTTTCTTTTTCTGCAAATTTTCCATCCTATCTCCATGTTAGCCGGAATTATTTATTTTGGCAAGGGTTGCCTTTCCATGACACCTTATCTGATTACCACAGAGTATTACTGGATTTATTTTTTTGTTAAAAACCACCCACCGACATTTCCTTTTAACCACAAGCAGCCCTGACGCAAACCCCAAATAACAATAACACACACACACACACACACACACACACACACACACACACACACACACACACACACACACACACACACACACACACACACACACCCAGAGACACACTGAGGGCTTGTTGGGCCGATCCAGACTTGCTACACAGTCAGCCGATTTAAAAATGATAACACTGTGTCAGTCAGCACCTCCGCTTTGAAACGTGACGTCGCATCATTTGCAACACGGAGCAAAATCTGCTCTCCCAAATTAAACACGGGCAAAAGTTATTTTCTTCCTCTATTATGTTTCATGCTGACTGTAGAAACACCATTTGAGTTCATCAAAATGCCCGGCAACACACTTTCAGTCCTCTGCTCGTTGTTGTGGGCATGGGGCATTTTTATTTAAATGTCTGGTAACAAGCTGTGAGACTATGGAATCAGTACATTGTTTAAGAGGAAAGGAAGAGCAGGCAGAGACCTTAAATAGGGCTGGGGGGAAAATTTGCAAAAATAAACCCAAACTTGTATAATTATTTACACAAGCGGATGAATCCAGGTCCAGAAAGCATAAATCCAGCCGTGTTGTGGCTCCAGCATGATGCACTGATCCATCCCTTGCACCTCTGGGTTGAAACTGATCAGCTAATCTGAATTACTGAACATCCTGGAGTGGGACTTTCAGATTTTCCACCTCTGATTATTTGTGAAGATAAATCTTTCAGGTAATCAATGAAGGTCTTCTCACCTGCGGCCAACTGTCAATGGGACGTTGAAATGAAAATGTGTATAAAATAGCAAACAAAGGTGGCTTCCTCAAACCAAGACGTCTATGGATCATGCAGTTGGGGTATTT
Source organism: Zeus faber (assembly GCF_960531495.2). Classification (NCBI taxonomy): domain Eukaryota; kingdom Metazoa; phylum Chordata; class Actinopteri; order Zeiformes; family Zeidae; genus Zeus; species Zeus faber. Next base: position 9,220,648 of record NC_137194.1, on the reverse strand, counting down.
TTGTGTATTTGTTTGGTGAGGGACTTGCTCGACTCCACGCGAATTGAGCTGCTCAAATTTGCGGTGATATGAAAACCTTGTGTTATTAATGTTCCCTTGGTCTGTGATGCCAAAGGGCTGCTGTTTTTTTTTTTTTTTTTTAATTATTATTCAAGGACTTCATGTGCCGCCGCCAAGCATTTCCCAACATGTTCCCTTCATCTGCTTCGTGCCACTGTTTTAAGCGCCCTCGCGGGAGAAGTGGCTGCAGAAGAGATTGCTGTTGCAGCACATCCCACAGATGCTCCAATGGGTCGGACCCTAACCCCGGCCATCCACATGATGTAGAAGAAAACGTGATCCATCAGACCAGGCCACCTTCTTCCATTGCTCCACGGTCCAGTTCTGACGCTCACGTGCTGTAGGTCTGCCGCTGCACAGCCCCATACGCAGCAGGCTGAGATGCACTGTGTGCTCTGACACCGTTCTATCATAGTCAGCATGATTTCTTTGGGCAATTTGTGCTACAGTAGCTCTTCTGTGGGACAGTACCAGACGGGCCACACTTCACTCCCCACGCACATCAGTGAGCCCATGGGCGCCTAGGTCCCTTCTTGGACCAGCCGTCACGATTTGGCCCTTGTCAAAGTGGCACAGATCCTTACGCTTGACCATTTTTCCTGCTTCCAACACATCAACTTCAAGAACTGACTGTTCACTTGCTGCCTAATACATCCCTCCCTTTGACAGGGGCGGGGTGTATGATAACGGGGTTGAAATAAGAGTGAGAGGGTGCACAACGTAGTAGGGTTAAATGGATACATTACTTTTGATTGTAGTTCATGACATAAATATATACTCAGGAATGTATTTTAGTCATATTTTATATATGTTTTCGATGGAATTGGATGAGAACTCTAATTACGGTAACAGGGTTGCAATTAAGAGGGTTGCAAATCAACTACTTTCTAAATTAAGAAAAAAAACATTGCACTTAATTTGTCTTATTCTCATACCATGAGTCACAGGTTTGCATTGGTGAGCGTGACGCACTTAATCAAGGCTGAAAAGGTTAGAAGATCCGAAAAATAGAAGAGAGGACTTACTGTTGGCGTACCCATGGTGTTCGCAAATGGATTGATGATGTCATTCCCGGTGTGCCATGTGACTCACTGCTTTATTCTCTTCCTGTGCCAGGTGAAATGGGTTTCGTTAACAAGGTGTAGTGCACGACTGCTCGAGAGCTATTTACTATTTTAATGAATATTTTGGAACCACTTTTTCTACAACTATATTCAGATTTTGTCCCAGGACAAGTATAATTTACGCAACAAGTGCATGTTTTAGTATTTTGTGCATGGATTATTTAAAATTTCACGGGTGGGACAGAAAATGTCCTCCAATTCTGGAATGTCCCATATATATATATATATATATATATATATATATATGTGCTGTAAGCGAGGCTGGTGCCGGAACCCCCCCTACATGAAAGCTTCTTCAAGGATCTTCAGAACCTCCACTCCCCACGTGAAATCGTCCAATTATGAGCGACTCGGTGCTGAAGCGCAGCATGAGAACACGCTGACCCTGGTGTGTCAGGGATCCTTCACTGTTCTCTCCTCTCTCTTCCCCTCCTCCTGGTGGGAAAAAGCAAACAAACCTTGTACCGTTCAGCGCTGGCGGGAGGAATAACTGAAGCGCCAGGGCGTGGCCCGAGACACACTTGTCAGAGCTGTGCGTCAGAGATACGCGGGAGAGAGCGATAGACTGAAGGGGGAGGGAATGGAAACAATCCCAGCCCAAAATGAGTCCATGAGTCCAATTAGTCCAAATTTGACTAACTCCAGATAGTGGCCCTTGATGTTTATAGGACAAAGCGAGCATCAGCAGGAGTGTCTAATTCAGTGATTCTCAACCTTTTTCCACATCAAGGGCCCTCAACGTGATGCTCATTATGCCACAGACTCCACTTTATAAGGTTTTGTCGCTGGGACCCCAAACGGAGAAGATTTTGTTCGATCTGATTTTGTGTCTATACTGTCTGCAGTTAACTATTAGTCATTTTGTTGCTGGGGACAAGCTGGAACCTCTTGAAGGACCCCCGGTGGTCCCCAGACCTCACATTGAGAACCACTGGTCCAACCCCGACGCGCATGTATGTTTTGGGGCGGGAGGAACCCCGGAGGGGCCGTGGAGGAAGCCCACGTCAACACAGGGAGAACATGCAGACTCCACACTCCACGCATCTCATCCCTCGTTTCTGCAAATAAAACGTGTTGGATGGAGGACGGAGCAGCGGAGCCTCATTTCCATGGAGACGGAGGACAAGAAGGTTCGTTACATCTCTGGTGGCTGTCACGTTGTCACACGCACGCACGCACGCACACACGCACACGCACACACACACACACACACACACACACACACACACACACACAGACACACACACACACACAGGGCCCAGGTAGGGTAGGAGCTTATTGATGATCTCATATCTGCTTCCCCAACAGAGACATCTGCATTACTATTGACAGCCAATGGTGATAGACTGTGAATAAATGCCGATTGATGAGTGCAATCAGGCCCGGGGGCGGCGGCGGCTACTGCTGCTTCTTCCTCTTCTTCTTCTTCTTTGCATTCCTCATCTCAGGAGCTATGAGTGTATGTGCACGTGTGTGTGTGTGTGTGTATGTGTGTGAGAGAGAGAGAGAATGTGTGTGTAATACCAATGTTGCAGTGTAATACAGGCAGTTACATCACCACCACTTAATGGTATTACAGGCGGCTCACTAGAGTCCCCTGCACCCTGCGGAGGGAGAGCAATTCAAATGTTAAACGACTTTAATACACACGCAGGTTGGGAATACTGGATGTGGACGAGTATGTAATGCTGTATCTCCCTTCCATATTCCCAACTGTTTATTTATTTGTCTGTGTGTGTGTGTGTGTGTGTGTGTGTGTGTGTACGTGGATGTGTGTGTGTGTGTGTGTGTGTGTGTGTGCGTGTGTGTGTGTATGTGCGCACTTAACAGTGCCATACAGTGCAAAACAAGGGATGCGGAGCTAATAAATGTGGTTGTGATTGAGATGCAAATGAACGGGCGATGCACAATATAGCGGCAGTAAAGGTGCCTCACTCAAAAACACTTTCTCTTTGAGAAAGTGCGGAAAATATTTTGCATTATGTTTCATGGTGTCACCGCGGCTCGCCAAGTCATATGGGAATATAATTATGTACTGCTTATTTTTCAAATAGCAGATTGCGTAAAATATAAATACCTCTTGTGTTTCCTTTGTAGAAGTACTTTCATTAATAGTCTGTTCACGCCTTTAAAGCTGCAGTCTTGAAGCTGGTTATTGTGTATTATTATTATTATTATTATTGGGTGTTATTGGCTGGCTATGGTTATTTGATTGACATTGAAAAAGGAAAACACTGGAAGTAAGTACTTGCCCTTTCTGGAGTGGTTAATGTGTCCAAAAGGGATTTTCCTTTAAAGGGATTTTCCTAAATCAAATTTCTAATTTAACTTCATTCCAGACCACTGTTTGTTTCAGGCTCTGAGGGGTAAAGCCTCACTCACAATGCAGCCAAGGATATGATTAAAGACAAAAAAAAACAATCAAATCACGCAGTCACCAGTGGGGGGGGGTGGTGAAAAATCCCCCCCCAAAAACCTAAAGTGAATATTGTAAATATCAGCAGATATTGAAAACGATTACACTCTAACTCTGACATTAAATTTGTCAGAGTTAGAGTGTAATTGTTTAATCATTTAATCGTTCATATGATTCGGCTGAATTGATTGGCTTAATATCAAAATAGTATTTGAGTCTTTTCTGCTCTTTCCAGGCTTGTGACACAATAACTAAAAGCAGACTTTCCTAAATTCACATTAGTCCTTTGAATTTGGTATAAAATCCAGTTATTTCGCTTTCTTACTGGTCTAATGTGATGTATGTTGGTAGTTCACCACTAAGTGCAGTGTTTTTATTTTAGGTTGTGTGTATTTCTATTGTTTATTATTTATTTTTGCATCAGGTTTATTATATATTGCCAGACATTTTTGTTGATTGCTGATTATTAGGTTTATTTATTTTTGTTGATTATAGGTAAGGTTAATTCTTATATATACAGTTTTGCCAAATCAATTTTTATTTTTTCTATCATTGTTAGGTTTATTTTATTGTATTGGTTAATTTTATGGATTAGATGGTGATCTAATCCAGGGGTATATTTGCCAAATGTTCTATTATTCATTGATCGTTATTGGTTTATTTTTATGGTTTGCTGTATGTATTGTGGTTTGAGCAGCCACACCTGTCCTGGGTCCAGCTAATTGGGGCCAAAATGATGTGGACAGCCCTTGTAATTTACGGGTTTGGCTATTTCAGCCACACGCATGACTAACAGGTGCATAGAATCAAGCATACAGCCATTCAAGACAAACCTCTTAGCCGAACATCTGCAGTGGAATGTGTGGTTCCACAGAGCTCAGTAACTTTTAACGTGGCACTTTCACAGGACGCCACCGTTCCAACAACAATGTCTTTACCAGCGAGACCTGGCTCCATCAACCTGAAGTGTAGTTATTGTGAAGTGGAAACGCGTCGGAGCAACAAAAGCTCAACCAGCGCTACGCCACACCAACTCACAGAGAACGGGATGCCGAGTGGCAAGGCGCATTGCACATGAAAATCATCTATGCTCAGTTGCAACACGTGTAAAGCACGCTGCAGTGGAAAGGCATTTTCTGGAGCGATGAATCTCACTTCACCGTCTGCCGTGTGATGGACCAAGCTGGGTTTGACGGACGCCAGGAGGACTACCTGGCTGGCTGTGTTGTGCCAGCCGCAAAGTCTGGCGGTGGAGGAATAACGGTCCAGGGCTGCCTTTCCTGGTTTGGGCAGGGCCCCTTAACTCCAGTGAAGGGAAATCTTAGTGCTACAGCATAATGACATTCTGGAGAATTGTGCGCTTCCAACTTTTTGGAGAGGGCCCTTTTCTGTTTCAGCGCGCAAAGGGGGGTAAATAAAGAAATGGTTTACTGACTCTGGGGGACTGGCCTGCACAGAGCCCAGAGCTGAACCCCACTGAATATCTCTGCAACGCCGACTGCGAGCCACGTCCCATCGGCCGACGACTGATGCTCTTGTGTCTGAATGGGAGCAAATCCCCACGGCCATGTGCCAAAATCTAGTCGAAAGCCTTCCCTGATGACTGCAGCCTGTTATACAGTAACAGCAAAGGGGGCACCAACACCATATGAATGCAAATCGTTTCGAAATGAAATGTTTAACAAGAACATATATGGTCTATCTACAGTATCTAGATCTATCTACTGCATCTAGTTTTATAGATGAAGAGATGCCGGTGTTGGAGGAACAGCCATCTCTTTCCTCGCACAAATAGATGCGTATCGCCTGTATTGCATCTAAATGCTTTTAAGGATAAAGAACCAATAGAATCTGTATTACTTTGCGCAGATTGAACTTGAAAAACCCGAAATGAAAACCTGATTTATTTCTTCATCGGTCCAGATGCCCAAGTAATTATTATGTCAAACCCTCTCGAATAAACCGGTCTTAAGGGGGTTTTAACTGGAATTCACTGAGGTCTGTTGTCATAAAATGTATTAGTTTGACATGTTTTTAGCATCAGTAAACTGCATGGAAGCCGTGGCTCAGTATAATACGGTGTCATCTGTGCGCAGGAAGAACTGCAGGTGTTTGAAGGTCTGGAATTCATTAATTTTAACAGTGAAATAGAGAGGCACTAAAATTGATCGCTGAAAGCCAAAAATGTAATTGTAGTTTAAAGATCACAATGAGAGAGGTTATATTCGATTTGAAACAGAATATATGATAGCGTTTATGCCCTTTTGGCAGGGAGATCCCGACGCCACAACCATTGGGGTTTTTAAAACGCAAAAGCAAAAAAGAAGGAGAAGAAAAATCCCCCTTCATACACTATAGATAGATTTTTGTTTATGTTTTTCTTTTTGTTCTGTGTGCAATCTAAAAGTCAGCATGTTGACCAAACAAGGCCAAGCTTTATGTTAATCAGGACGTTGAATAATTCATGAGTTTGACACTCGCATCGAAACGCAACAGAGCAGGAGCATTGGCAAACAGATGTGATCGTCCTTAAAGGGCTGATCATCATCATTCAGGGAAATGTGAGAGGCTTGCACTTCTGCCAGAAAGGAAGATAGATAGATAGACAGATAGATAGATAGATAGATAGATAGATAGATAGATAGATAGATAGATAGATAGATAGATAGATAGATAGACAGATAGATAGACAGATAGACAGATAGATAGATAGACAGACAGATAGATAGATAGATAGATAGATACGTAGATAGGCAGACAGACAGACAGACATAGACGAACGGACGGACCGACGGAGAGACAGACAGATAGACCGATAGATGGACGGACGGACGGACAGATAGACAGATAGATAGATAGATAGATAGATAGATAGATAGATAGATAGATAGACAGACAGATAGATAGATAGATAGATAGATAGATAGATAGATAGATAGATAGATAGATAGATAGATAGATAGATAGACAGACAGACAGATAGACAGATAGATAGATAGATAGATAGATAGATAGATAGATAGATAGATAGATAGATAGATAGATAGATAGATAGATAGATAGATAGGTTGCTCCGACCAGAGATGGAGAACATTACACTTCCTTATTAGAATACAGAAGATCCGTTATACTGAGCTCTGGAGAACCATGCATGAAAACTACAGAAAAAACCCTAAAAGACTCGATGTAGATGTAGATTCCTGTGAAGGACGTTTCTCGGGGGCAAAACAAAAAAGGCGTTAGGTCTCGCACGGGTGACATTCCATTGTTGGTTGTTGTTTTCATTACAGGGTTCTGGTATATGAGGAACAGACCTCTAATGCTCTCAAAATGAAAATAAACACAGACGCCCGGACTCAGAGCTCATTTTCTCATGAAGGAGGTAAATATTTCATTTGACGAGGCGCGCTGAAAGGCCAAACAGCACTTCTTTATTGGGTTGAGCAAATTTAGCCAAATCACTTTCAGGAGTGGCTTGGACAAGTTTATGTTGCTCTCACGATATTATGAAATACGTTTTCTTCATATAAACTGTTAAATACTCCGTGGAGCCTGTAGAGTGTGTACAACCTACAGCGTTTTTCAGGAGAAGTCATTGGTGTTGATGTGATTGTATGTATCACATGCATGTACATATATACAGTATGTATTACATGTGCTAGACTACATGCACATTGTAAGAATTAATATTTTACCCTATATACCCATGCCAATAATTTATAGAGTAAATTAGCATTTTGTATGTGATGTCTTTGCCTATTTCTGTTCTGTATTTTTTGGCTATTTGTGGATCCATATGGATTCATCAAACAACTGCTTGGACAGAAGCGCAGCGCCCAACTCGTGTGCTCGAAAGAGGATATTGACAACCATGTGCAAAACACATAGAGCGATGCAGCAAGAGGTGCAGACTTAGGAGAGTGCGGAGCCCTGATCAGCCCTCCCATACCAACCACTGGCTTTAACACCAAAGAGCCCAGTTTGAAAGAAGTTCAAGCTGTGGTCAAGGCTGCCAGGGCCAGCTCAGCACCTGGACCCGGTGGAGTGCCTTACCTGGTGTATAAGAGGTGCCCCCAGCTCACGCTCCGTCTGTGGAAGATCCTGAGGGTGATCGGGAGGAGGGGGAAGGGAGCCCAAAAATGGAGATTTGCAGAGGGAGCGTGGGTTCCAAAGGAGGAGAACTCTGATAACATCGAGCAGTTTAGGACCATCTCACTGCTCTGCGTGGAAGGGAAGACATTTCTCAGTATCGTCTCCAAACGCCTGACAGAGTACCTCCTGAAGAATCATTACATCGACACCTCTGTGCAGAAAGGTGGAATTCCAGGGGTACCATGCTGCCTAGAACACAGCGGTGCGGTAACACAGCTCATCCGAGAGGCCCGAGAAAGTAAAGGCGACCTGGCAGTGCTATGACCTCGCCAATGCATTCGGCTCCATACCTCACAAACTGGTTCAAACAGCATTGGAACGACATCACATACCATGTAACATCAAGGACCTCATCTTGGAGTATTATAACATCTTTAGCCTGAGATTTACTTCTGGGCCCATCACATCGGCGTGGCACCGACTGGAAAAAGGGATCATCACTGGCTGCACCATTTCAGTGACCCTTTTTGCCCTGGCCATGAACATGCTGGTCAAGTCAGCTGAGGTGGAGTGCAGAGGACCAGTATCCACGTTTGGAGTCCGGCAGCCCCCCATCACGGCTTTCATGGATGACTTGACAGTTACAACCGCGTCAGTCCCAGGAAGCAGGTGGATCCTCCAGGGCTTGGAGAGGTTAATCACTTGGGCTCAGGTGTCTTTCAAACCGTCAAAATCCAGGTCTCTGGTGCTGAAGAGAGGGAAGGTTACAGACCAGTTCCGCTTCTCCATCGGAGGTATCCAGATTCCATCAGTTACAGAAAAACCCATAGAGAGTCTCGGGAAAATCTTTAACTGCTCCCTGAAGGACGCTGCCTCCATCAGAGCAACCAACCAAGAAGTAGAGGGATGGCTGAAAACTGTTGACAGATCAGGACTACCGGGGAAATTCAAAGCCTGGATATACCAGCATGGCATCCTTCCCAGGATATTGTGGCCTCTGCTGGTGTATAATTTCCCACTGTCAACAGTCGAGGGGTTTGAGAGGAGGATTAGCCGTCACCTCCGTAGGTGGCTGGGAATGCCAAGAAGGCTGAGCAGCATTGTCCTGTATGGCAACGGTAATAAACTGACACTCCCCTGCAACAGTCTGGGTGAGGAGTTCAAGGTTGCCAGAGCAAGGGAGGTCCGGAAGGAAGTGGCGGGCACTGGAAGCAGTGGACCAGGCGGAATCACGTTTACGCCACAGAGCGCTGGTGGGATCTGTTTCTTCTGGCAGAGCAGGACTGGCCAGCTTACCAACCACCAACTACATCAAGGCAAAGGGGAAAGAGAGGCGGGACTTGGTCCAGAAAGAAGTGAGAGCTGGGGTCGAGGAGCTGCGTGCGAGCCTGATGGAGGGAATGAGGCAGCAGGGTGCATGGACCAGGTGGGAACAGGCAGTGGATCGCAGGGTCACATGGTCCGAGTTGTGGAAGGCTGAACCCCTCCGCATCAAGTTCCTCATTCAATCCGTGTACGATGTTCTGCCCAGCCCATCTAACCTCTTCTGTTGGGCCAAGGTAGACTCACCATCATGTCCCTTGTGCCAAGGAAGAGGAACACTGGAGCACATCCTCAGCGCTTGTCCTAAAGCTTTGGGAGCTTTTATTTTTTATTTAATTTTATTATTATTATATTATAGACTTTAGCTTTTTTATGTTAATTGTCTGTAGAGAAATGAACCAATCCAAATATATACAATCTATACAGTATATAAATACACAAGAATATATGAAAATGTACTTGGGTGAAGAAAAGAAGAGGAAGAAGAATAATAAGAATCTGAATAATCTTATTCTGATAAGAATTACACACGCACACGCACACGCACACACACACACACACACACACACACACATACACACTCATATACGTATATGCACATACCTTGTCTCCATTCACCTCATTAAAACAAATTTGTTCCGTTTTTTGTCTGAGCATTAAAAAAGAAGAAGCTCCATCCCATGTAATAGGAGTGTGACCTTTAGCGCTTAACCGGCGTATTGATTGCAGATGTCGCGGGGCCTAATATCGGCCGATAAAATCATCCCAAGTTTACCCACGCATACCCCCCACGCACACACACAGTGCCGAGTCAATGGGAGACGTTGAAACGAGAGCTAAAATATTTATAGTTAATGCATAGAGTATTCAGTCGATGGGCACCTCTGTATCATCCTCCACAACACTTTCACTGTTTAAATATTTATTGCTGCTTAAGTAAATGGAACGGCGTGGCGTCCCCTATCGCATCGGGGACGTCTGGCTGAATACAAATGCTCAAACTGTACAACAACGGAACAAGGCGCCAGGCCTCCTGAGGCAACGTCAACCGTGCTTTTGTCCCCTTTTGTCTTGACTCTAATTCTAGACACCTGCGAAGCCCCAAAACCACTTTGCGCGTCTGCGTTTAATTTTGTGCGGCTGCTGTGTGTGTGTGGAGTACACACACACACACACACAAGGAGTGTGTGCGTGTGTGTGTGTGTGTGTGTGTGTGTGTGTGTGTGTGTGTACCGTGGGTTTTTTTCTGACGCAAAGACGTTGAAGATGAGTGCCAATCAACGTGCAGCCCAAGCGGGGTCCGGGGCCCGCCCAGCGGTCCAGAGCGCGTCGTTCGCTCTCTTATCCCGTTTTGGACGGAATTCTTTGGGGTGTTTTTTTTCCTCGGAGGGCAAACTACTCTCTTGTGTTCTTTGGGGATCGGGCTTTGTCATACGAGCTCTTTTGTTCTGGGCAGTCTTTGATCACTCACTACAGCCCTTGGCTCAGATTAAACACTCTTGTCGAAAAGGGTTTATTTTACCCTTTGTACGTTCATTCTGCAGTTAGTTGCACTGTCTGTTAATGGAATCCACCACACGCAGGGGCTGATGAAAATGACATTTAGTGCTTAGTAATCCGTAACACCATCGCCGGCTCGCAATTAATAACCGGTCCTTTGACGGAAACGCACACATTAGAACGCACTTTGAGTCAGCTATCACTTCATTTGTCCCTGCTGTTGGGATTTATAGCAGCCAAATGAGCTGCGCTTAAAATATCTGCTCGGCTTGGCACGGGAGTGGCGGCGGCGATGCCCGCGATGCCCGCCGCCACCTGCTCCTTTTCACAGCCCGCGGACGCCGCCGCTAGTGAGCGAGCGAGCGAGCGATGGCGAAGGGACCTCCCATTGGAGCGCCGCAGGGAGCGACGGCGAGGCCGCTCTGAGTGATCTTGATCTTGCTCTGAGTGAAAGATCCAGATTTCCACCAAAAGCTTGATGGCGCGCGCCACAAAATGGTGGCTGGCGACTCGAGGACAAACGCCGCCTGTTGTTATCGAAATAACGCCCGGGAGAAAAGGCAGCGAAGCCCAGGAGCCTGGCTCCGTGTTGCAGCGTTCAAAGTCCGCTGGAAACGAGCTCTTGTGTTGCAAGGTCAAAAGTGCAAGGCTGCACCAATTCATCCGATTCATCAGTTCCCGACAGAACAGCAGCTCTGTGTTCATCGGTTTCGCACTGAAAGGGAGAACGTTTAGTAGAACATAGGGATAATGACAACAATCGGCACAGTTATGGATCTTTGTGGCGTTTTGTGACATTTCAGGCGATTAACAGGATCGTGGTGCGCTGTGGGATTATTTCATTGTTAGAATTGGCGCCCCGGCAGAAAAACGGTCGGGAAACACTGTAGCAGTAGGCTATACGAATCGAGTAATAATAAGCCTGAAATGCAATCGAAATGAATAATAACTTTACTCAAATATTTTCCAAGGGTAAATAAATTTGATCTGTGATAAAAATGTTATCATATCGTCTTCTCATGCCTGAAATGCAATGCATTCCCGCGTGCATTCACACAAAGCACACGGATATGAAGGTCTCATTCATCTCGACAAAGATTTGTTTCAACAAACTGCAATTAATGGTCTTTCCCCAATATTGAGCCTCCCTCGGAGCCCCGCCGGAGCCCCGCCGGAGCCGGCTTGATGGAGCGCCCCGCCACACCCCGGGGATATAGCGGGGGGCCACCGCGGGCTGGACGCCACGAGCAGCCTTCTAATTGCAGGTTTCTTTTGCAGCCAAGCGGAATTTTTTATTGACCTACGGGAGGATTTATCTCAAACGGGATCTCTCCCTTCATCAGCTCCGAACGCGGGCTACCCATTGGATTGGCGCGAGGGAGGGACGGGAGGGAAGGGAGGGGCGGGAGAGGTAAACCGCGGAATTCTGCGACGTAATGGACCTGGAGCTGCCGTGTGCAATAAAAGCTATGTTGGCCCATTACTCTTCCGTGCGACGCTGCTGAAGGCGGCCCGGCTGACGAAGGCTGATGAACTAAGGAGAGAGAGAGAGAGAGAGAGAGAGAGAGAGGGAGGGAGGGAAATGAGAGAAGGGAGAGAAAAGTGAGCCATGCGGGGGGTAAAGGAAGGAAACTTAATCCAATTTGGGAGCCTTTATTCTTATAAATAACTTTTTTCTTCCGGTGCAGATAAATTGGCAAGGTGCGAAAAAGCGACGTCTACCCGCGGTGGGAGCTGTTCTGACCTGCCTGGAGGGGGGCTACGGGAGAGAAACAGTGGTTGTTTTTTTCCTTGACAAAAAGTGCCTTTTTGTGTCGGCGGTTTCCAGCTTTACATCTTTTCTGCGGGAACTTATTAAAGTTTTATGAAATAAGGCGGGGCGAGGGCCGCCTATCGCTTCCTCCAGTCCTGACAAATTGACACATTACTTTCCATTTGCACCTGACAAATTACATGCCTGCTTTGTCTGTGTGTGCAAATGTGTGTCTAGGTGTGTGATAGTCTAGGTGTGTGTGCGCGTGTGTGTGTGTGTGTGCGTGCGTGTGTGTGTGTGTGTGTGTGTGTGTGTGTCTGAAAAGCTCATCACCATCTGAAAAACACACACATTTCTTCACCACCAGGAGAAAGACGCGCAGCTGGAGGAGTTTAGCAGCGTCCCGCCATCAAGCGACATTGTAATTAACATCTCCAATCGTTAGTCGTCTTTTTCACCTCTAATTTTGAAAAAAAAGAATCTTTTTTTTTTTTTAAACTCGCTGTGTTTCCCCGTCTGATTCGGGCAAATTAAAGCGAGGGATGTTTTTTTTTTTTTTTTTTTTCTTGCGCAAAAAAAACTGGGTTAAACATGGGGGATCGCTGCGACGCCCGATAAGCAGCAGATCTTGCAACCACTTGCACTTTCCTTTGTGCTTTCCCCCAAAATTAGACAAGCGCGTCGTGAAGGAGAATTTACATTTTTCGTCCTGTGAATGTTTAAGAAATACGGTCTAATGACTTTTACAGCTTAACACGCACACGCACGCACGCACGCACGCACACACACACACACACACACACACACACACAATGCACCCTCTCTCTCTCTCTCTCTCTCTCTCTCTTTCTCTCTCTCTCTCACACACACACACACACACACACACACACACACACACACACACACCGGAGGAAGTAATACCTTCAGGGGTTTGCTATTAAGATGGCTAATCCATGGGCCTCAAGAGGCGGGATAAAATATTCCTGAAGGAAGCTTTTCACAACAAGCTCCTTGGATCAAGTGCATGAATAAATTACGGGTATAATTAAAGGAAATGTCAAATCGCTGCTGTATGGAGCGTTATTAACGATGCCCTGGCTGTGTTTTAAGGATCCGGGCCTGAAGTGAGAATGATCAATGTGGGTTTAATGGGGATCCTGCCGGACGGAGAGGACTACGGAGCCGAACGTAGCGGAGCCCCATTCTTACTGGGGTTCAACGCAGGTACTGACCCGCTGTACTGCGTAGTTGTCAGTAGGTGTGTAGGTGTTTGTGGGGGTGGTGGGACCGTGTGCGTCTTCCGCCTGGAATTGTGAGCGATAGAGAGACGGGCCGGACGGGCGGGAGAGAGATAAATGTTACGATGGAGAGAGAAAAGGGGAGGAAGCGTTCCCGGGCTCTCCTTTCACGGTGAAGGGAAAAAAAACAAAAACGCAGCTTAAGGTGGACAGCCACGAGGTTGTCTCCGTGGGGGGGGGGGGGGGATCACACTACAAGTCCTTGAAATTCCACTGGAAAAACGGCAGCGTTTTCTTTCCTTTCTTTTTTTCCCCCCATCGGGGTTCAACCCTCGCCTTCACCCATCGACACCAAGTCACTTTCTTTTATCGCTTATGCCTTTCACTTCTTGCCAGGAAAGGCGGCGGACCACGCCACCGGCAAATGGAAGCAGCGTGTAGAGGAGCACATGCACGACACAAAACACAGTTGCTAGTTTCAGCTCATTGTGCCATGTACCAAAATATGGGAGATTTTTTTTTCTGAAGCAAAACAATCTCGCGGATTACCACTTTAACCTCCTCGCTGTTTCCCTACACTGCAATTCCTCACTTGGCGGACACGACTCGCAGACCAGCGTCCGGACGCGGATACAGTCAGAACAATGACGAGTAACAGTGGCCGACGGGCATCGGTGCCGGTGTTTGTCTTACCGAGACGCCTCCGCTGCGCTGATCCCCCCCCCCCCAACGCCCCACGCCCCCGCCCCACGCCCCCGCCGCCGCCGCCCGCCTTCGGACGCTGCGGTCTCCGGCGGAGGCGGAGGTCCATCTCCCCCGCCTCTCCTCCCGCCGTGCTCCGGTCTGCCGCAGGGGGGCGCGCTTCTTCAGGTGGGTCTTCCAGCCGAACCCCCCCCCGCCCCCACCCACCCCCACCCACCCCCGCCCCCCGCCGCTGGCGTCTTCGTCCGACTTGATGCGCAGGGAAATAATCCGCGCGCAC